>NC_134041.1:19834256-20434256 GCF_965140245.1 Athene noctua | reverse complement strand
TGTGTGGCCCAGATCCTTGTCTGTGGCTCTGAGCTCTGTCTGTGCTCATCTAATCTCAAAAGCTAATACACACAGGAGACCAAATAGTTCAGACTACTCTAAGATGTGAAGGCAGCTCTCAGGGAACGAAAACAACTGCTGAAGCAGAGGCAATGCCTGGAAGCTCCCAGTCCTCCTTCCTCACCCATGGACAGCTGCCAGACAAAACTGCATTGAAGCAACCACTCTAGGTCTGCTGGGTCCTCCTCCAAGTGGGTGATTTTCCTGACAGGCATCATCAGGTAATTTGGGTGATTAATTTGTATCCAAGGTCCCGGCCTGATTCTGAACAAACACAGTTTACAGGTGAAGTCTTGCTCTGCTTTGATCAACGCCTCTCCCTGGAGTCCATGCTCATGAGAGCACTACCCACCTAGTCCTCGTATCCATGTTAGCAGTAACAAGAGATTGGGTACTGGTACGTCCCATCAATAGAAAACCATTTTGTTTGCATAATATTCTATTTCTGCTTTTGTGGAAACAGAAACTGTGACCTTTATTTGAGGTTTCTTAGGATAAAAAATCTGCCAGTCAACTTTTGCAGTCTCTCCATGGAAGCCATTTTATCAACTGAACATTGCATTTAGTAGACTTATTCAACACAGAGAAGCACTCACTGCACTGAACACCAGGAAATTTTCTTTCATCATTTCTGGGCACACAGACTACATCTCCACTACTGAAGAAAAGGGCCCCCAGGCTGCTCCTGGCACCACCAGACACAGCACAGTTCACATCTATTTACCTAAACTCTCTCTATATGTTAAAATGGGGCAGTTATATCTGAATTAACCATCAGAACAGGGTCAGGCACACATTGTCCCTGCTCATCCTCCAGATGCCCAGGCTGTTAACCTGCTACAGCCCTGCTATATATCCAGCACCTTGACTGAAAGGGCTCCGAAATCACTTTGGTTTTTCCACACCCAGCACTGTGAAGAAAGCAAAGCACCACCCCATCTGCTTATTTTGGTCATTTCTTTTCCACCTCCATTTTCAAAGTAAGAGCAAATCCAGGACCTGGATCCCAGCAGGGGTACACAGAGTATGTGGTTCCCGTTCCCCTCCCACCGCAGATCCCAGCCTGCAGCCCTGATCACTCCCCAGCCGCCTGCTCTGCTTGTGCCAACACCATCCTCCGCAGTACCAAATCCTGGCAGCAAACTCCCATCAGGGATCCTCAGCAAAAACAACTAATCACCTCTCTGTTCAAGGCTGGCTTGGTAATGAAAGGGCTGTGAGCGCAGCACAGAGCAGCATCTGGACGCAGAAACAAATGCAGAGCAATCTCTTCCATCCCGTGCACCAGACCTCCCTTACAGCTCATACGGGCTCCTGCGGGCTTCAAAAGTAGCTTGTGGTTAGCTGCTCTTTAATTGCTATTCCTTTCCATGTATTAACATCTGTGAGTAGGCGGCTAAGAGACAAGGGGCAAACCCACCCAAGCAGAGCACAAATCAAGAACCAGGCCATGCAAGAGCTAGCTGCAGAGTGGGCTGAGGGGAGAAATCCTCCTCTGGGCTCTACAGCCATGCCCCCCAGGGCCGTCACCACGCTGTGTGCACAGGGCAGGGCACAGACCCCTCACCTTGCCTGCCACACACTGCCAGCCTGCAGCAGGCCTCCGCAGACTCCCTCCAGGCCCCCGAGGATGCACACACACCCTGCTAGAGAGTCCTTCCCAGAAGGGTTTTCGACGGGTAGGGGGTGCTTGTGCATGACTGAATCATTGCATTGCGCAGACTATTAATACCAACTGGTCATGGATGGGTGGGCAGTTAGATGGGCAGACAGACAGCCTGCCTGTTTCCAATTAAATGCAGTAGCAGTTGTACAACATACTACTGCAACTTCTTTTTTAAATAAAAAATTGAAATCAACTACCATTTCCTAAGCAGCTCAAAACTATTAAACAACTGTTTGGAGGGTAACTCATGTCATACGTGGGAGGCTGAAATGTAATGTAGAAATGAGAGTTTTTTTCTAGTTGGCAGCATTGACAGCAACTATAATGTATGACTCTCTTGGATGCAGCGTGGCAGAAGCAGGGTGAGGATCATCCAGTGCTATTCACAAGAGAAATTGTTACACATAAAAAAGAGAAGGCAGAATCAAAGATCTCAGGATCGTGGCAGGAAGGAGAGAGGGAGGAAAGGAGGGAAAGACACAGTTTGCTCTTGCAGATTTAATAAGGATTTGTGGGGTAATGTTGTGTAAAGGTAATACAGCTGGATCTTTAATAATAATAACTAGAACCAACTCTCCATATTAACTGACCTTTAAATATTATTGTCCCTTTCAGTTTACCAAAAAGACATTTTCTTCATGAAAGATGTTATTCAACTCTGTTTAAAGATCCAATAGGCTAAAATATGCTAAACTGACATTTAGAATTATCTCATAACACTTTTTTATGATAGCTCGTATTATTTCCATGTGATTTGAATGTGAGATTTTCTTAAAATGTATTTTGAAACCATTTCAAATAATAGGCAGATATTGCCTGGACATTCAGGTTATCTGTAATGATATTAGGGCCTTTCTCAACAGCTGAGTAATTACTTCCTTATTACACTCAAGGCAAGTTGAAATCACATGCCCTGCTCAAGATTTAAACCTACATCGCACCAGCAAGGGAAGCATTCAGACTGACATTTTACATACCTAGCTGCATTTTGTGTAATAAGGAGAGAATCTGTGCTATATTGCCTTGATAATCTGTGAAATGAAGACAACTGGGAGCACCAGAAAAAAAAAATCCATTGTGTTAGGTGGGGAAAGGCAGTGGGATTAAAGTAGATGTATTGATTCTGCCTCTATTGTAGTCATCTTCCAGTGGGCCCATGCAAAAGCAGGCCATTGCTTAGGGCAGTGGATCAAGATGGGCAGCAAAGTGTGTTAGCGTGCCAAAGGCCTGGCTGCTGCCCCGAGGGCTGGGTGTATGGCATCATGCCCTGATGTCCAAAATCCCACCCCAGCCCTCCCAGCAGACACAGCAGTCCAGCGCTCCTCCCCTCCACAGCCACATCACCTGTTCTACCCTCCAGCCCTTTACAGAACCATGCTCCTGATTTTCCTACACTTCTGAGACAGCTTCAGCCTCCAGGTCCACCCTTCCCTGGCAAACACTCCAAGCCCACCTCCAGATGTGTTGGGCATTGCATACCATGCCTAAGAAAACAAGAAACAAACAGTTTTCACTCCTTCTCACTCCTGTTCTCCATAAGAGAGAGGAGGGAAGTTCAAGTTCTGATGCCCTTAAATTGGGTAGAAAGCAGGAGGGGTCGCCCAGCAACAGTGCACAACCCATCCTTCATTTTTTAAATTCTACATTTTCTTACTCTGCAGCATCTCCTTCTGCCTGGGGGGCCTGCCTGCCCCTGGCTAAAGCACATTATAGCCCAGCTACCTCAGCATCTGGTGAAAGAAGGGTCCCTTTCCCCAGGCATCCTTCAGCTCCAAGAGGAAGGAAAATCAGATTGCCAACGTGCCAAGAACGTGGATAAGTGAAGGCACAGTAAGTAGCACATGATAATAAAGGTCATCTAGCAATCTGCTTTGTCACTCCTGGTTACAGTCTTTCGTAATGAAAGAGAAAGGAATGGTCATTTATGTGACAAAACACTGTTAAATGATTAACAGAAACACACACACAATCAGCAAAGAACTGAAGTGGAACCTACAAAGAAAATCAAGCTCTTGTGAGAATTTAGTATTCTTGATCTCAGCAAAAACTAAAGGAACAAAGACAGAAAGGATAAATTAAGTAATAACAGGAAAAGGGCTAATTCAATAAATAAAATCTGTAATATTTTCTAAAAACAAATGCTAGTTACAATGCACTCATAAGATGTGCTTTTGTTCAGGTCAGCTCTTATTTCATCCACAATATTTTTAACATTAGTAATCTACAGCAGAAAAAAACTATTTTTTAATTGGATATTACAGTTTATTTCAACTGAGCTAGCAGCAAAGTATATGCAAAATCTAAACAGAAGACTTCAATAAAATGCTTCAGATAATCATGGCATATCTAGGTGGTGTATAGGTCTACTGTGGAAACACACACTATTTATCACTTCTGCATCTTACAGTGAATTATAGAAAGTATAATCTCTTTTTGATTTCAACATTCATTTACTGAGTTCTGGTAAATTCTAGGTCAGATATTATACACTTGACAACAGAAACAACTAATTATGTTAGAAATCCACAGCAATAAGAAAACTGCACAGTAAATAGGTTATTTCCAGGCAACAGCAGAAGGTAAGTTTGTATTTCATTTGCTGTGGATTGCACAAGTTGGTAAATGTTTTCTGGCAAGTGTCCTTCAAATTCCAAAAATAATGCATCTATTTTATGGCATTATCTCATTTTCTATTATATTTGTTTATATCTCTGCAGTGAAACCATATTGTTATTAAGGGTATCATTATAATAGAAAATTGCATTAGCTTTTAAAACCCTGTTCTATTTTATGTGTATATAAATAGGAACATTATGATCATGCAAGATTCCCATTTGTCACTGGTACACTCTTTGACACTGCTATAAATGCAAGCAGAGCACAAGCCCTTACCAGGGCTTAAAATACTGCCCCTTTGATTAGCTGCACAGGCATCTTTTTTGCTTTTAGCACACAAAATCTTACCCTGCTGGTTATGTACTCGAAAAAGTGCAAGCACTGTGTTTCTCTTTGCCTTTGACCACCAAGATGGGTCTCCATACATCTCTATTTGTATAGTATGGCAATAGCAAATCACCCAACATCTGCCAGAGGAGTGGTTTTTGAAGATATTTAGGTGGCTAATGGCAACAAGTTGGCCAGTCCTAGGTTCCTGCTGGGGAAAGGCAAGGCATGCTGTCACTCTCAGACAGGTTCCTGAAAGGGTATGTGACACCCAAGGCTCTCCTAGGGTGCAGGTTGTGCACTTATTTCTGAAAGTGAAATGCAGAAACCCACTGTGGGCACTGAAGTGCCTCCCCAGGGAGAGGAGGAGCCTAGATTTCCACCTGTAAAGACAGCCCAGCCCGCAGCCCTCAAACTGCAAGCTCAGGAGCAGCCAACCAGGTTGAGGATGGATGCACAGATCAAGCCAAGGCTGGGTGAGGGGGTCCAGATGCGGTGCAGTACAGGGCACTGTTGCAGTAGTGTCTGCATGCCCAGAAGGGGACCAGCATGCCCTATGTCCTGGCAGCAGAGTGCCACGTCCCCTGGCCACATGCATGCAATACTGTGGTGCTCTGACTACACCCTGAAATTGAGATAAGGCACTTATTTGTTAGACATATCAAAAATGCTTCAAAAATTATAAGCAAGGCCTTCCATTAATGACAGTAATTAACATCGTGGCAACTTTGGGGGATTTCATGTCACCTGATGACCTATTAAAAGCTGTGAATTTTGAGAGCAAATCTCTTTTTTTCCCTGGAAAAGGTGGAATTTAATTTCAGTGTCTTGAAATGTTTTACAGAGTGCACTTGTGTCTCTTTCTCACTGTCATAACACCCAGGAGTTCAGGGAATGCTATGGCGTGTGATTACAGGGCAGTTCCTAGCCGGATACACCATGTAATCAAGGCTGATGTATAGTACTACACTCTGAGAAAACCCAGAGGAGTCTGGTCTAAAAAGTTCTCTGAATCAGGGTAATTACAATATTAATCACAATCCATTGAACTAAAGTGGAGTTAAATACAAATTTTCTGTTTATATAGTAAGCGCTGAATGACAGTAAGTTAGCAACAGCCATTTTGGTCTGGTTTAACTGCCTAACATCTGGAGAACATTATTAGAGCCATCAGCCATTTGGCCGGTGCCCAATATGGAAGCAGTTTTACCCTCTTTTCTCTAAACATCAGCACAGCATTGCCGAAACACGCGTATTTCTCTTTTCCGTTCTTGAAACATTCTCTTAAGTAGTTTCAATATTGTAGAATTTAGATGGGATAAGCCACTTATTTCTGTTTAGAAAGCAAACAAAATTGGATCAAAATAAGAGGCCAATTTTAAACATCTAATTTAAGCAAAGATAGTGCTGCTTATGAGAGTCCGTGGTAAAGGCAGTTGTTTCAGCTATTTAAACAAAATAATTACAGGGCATTTCACAGTATAGAAGAGACAGATTACTAAAAAGATGACAACTGTAGGCCCTTGTTCCTATATAAATATGTAAACATAACCTATCATAGGTTACTACCAAATTTATATGAAGTGTAATTTGGTCTTTATTACAGTTGCTGTGCTTGAAAAGAACCTCTTTACTTATGAAGAATCCTTTCTTTTTTTTTTTTTTTTCTTTTTTTTCCTATAGTAATGAAAAAACACAGTTGTCAGCATAATACCCTGACGTTCAGGATACCAGCCTGTCTCTACTGGAGTCAGATGTGAAAATAAATAGATATTAAACTGTCAGTCAATGAAATTACAAAGTCAAGAGCAGCTCTAGCTGCGATCCTGTGTGTTCTGTTTGATGGACACAGGTGTTTAAGTGTTATGAAATCCAGCAGAGCCTCGTAGTGAATAATGCACTTTCCAGCAGTCCTGCCTTAGCCAAAAGAACTGCAGTGAGCTCCCCTCTCACCCTGAGGCCCCCAAGGAATCAATGTGCCCTAAGAAGGGGGCCAGAAAGGCCTCCAGGTTTATCAGAACTAAAATCTGACAAGTCTTAAAGCCTGCATTATGGCATATGTTGAGGAATTGAAGCTATACTCCTTTGAAACTGTGAAGGTTAGTCCCACTGGCTCTGCATACAAATCTAAGGCAGATGCCCAAAATCCACATCATTTATTTATTATTCATAAGGCACTTAAAGTCAATCATCTGTCACTAATAAACATTAACACTATTAAAAATTAATGATCATCCTACAGCATGCTGAGACAGATTCTTCTTTCTGTTTGATGAGTATTGGAGCAAAGTACATTGCTTTCATTTACTGACTCTTAAAGTGTTTATGCTTTGTATAATGCTGTTACTTCAGCTCCGCCTCCAAACACAAGTGACCCCTTTCTCTTGGGATGCCAAGAAATGATCAGTCTCGTGAGAGAAGCTTGAAAGGATGGGCTTAGATACAAATATGTATCTGCAGAGAAGAAAAATAAATCATGGATTTAAGGTTATCACACAGCACAAGCCTTTGTGATTACAGGGCTTTCTGTCTCTTTTTCCACTCTCTGCTAAATAGTACAATGTCTGTGACAGGGGACACATGTCCCTGTGCTCTCTGCTGTACAGGAGGGTCCCAGCTCAGGCACCGTACCACAAGTGGACAATGAGGCTGGAAATAACAGCTCTGACGAGACTACCTAAGAGTTTCACAAGCTGGAACAAGAAAAGGCTTCCTGAAGAGCAACTCAAAAAGGTAACTTCACCAAAGGTCTGCTCAGTGTCACAGGGTAGTTTCTTCTCTTAGTGGGTGGGAGCCAAAGCCCACTGCTAGAGACGAAGAAACAGCTTGCACCTTAACCCTCAAAAGGACATTCCCTCTAAAAGTAAAAATGATCCTAGACCCTTCATCTTTTGTGTTCACATTTTCAAATACAAATCTTGGGGAATACATTTTCCCCTTACCTTTATCATGTTTCTGTGTTGCACAGGCAGAACTTGTAATTCAGCACTGTTTCCTAACATGCACGGATCATGTTTTGCCATGCTCCTCATTTTAGCAATTTCTTAATTGGGGGAGTGCTGTAAGTATATTATAAATAATCACTTGATACACAGTTGATTCTGTTAAAACACATATTAATAAATCTAACTAAACCTGCACTAAAGACCAGTGTAGTAGCAGAAGAATGAAGACCAGTGTAGTAGTAGAATTAAGTGACTGCAATCACCATGTCCTTCCTCATTCGTGTTTCACGTGAAATAATTAATCAAGATTTGCAAAGAGCAGCTATCAGAGCTAGAAATGTACCAACCAACTGGAAAAACATGATGCCACAGGACCATATGCACTCTGCTGAGGACTGGGAAGGGTTCGTATTACATATGCGCTACCTCCATATCAGGTGTTACCATTACAAGTGAAACTTGGGGCCATTAGAAAAATGCTGTCATCCAAAACTAATTCTGCCTTTCAGGGTACAGCAAGTCAAGAAGCAGTGAGAACTCCCTGAAATGCCTTCAGCAAGACCTAAAGAAAACTTTTCTCAGATGCTGCAGACAACGAGGGACCAGTTCAGTGCCTGGTCCATCATTTTTACATTTGCACATCTCCCACCTTCTGCAGAGCCATACAACAGTGGGCAGCTCTATGACTCGTGACTAGGGAACTGAGACCTGGTCCTACAGTCACACCCACCAATAAGCCCCACAGAGCCTGAAATTAAACAGTTTTTAACAGAATTGAGGTACACAGCCTCCTAAATCTCAGGCTGAAGACTGCTCTGAACAATACTTTTAGTCATACCACCTTGTCCTGCTGCCCATTCTCCACTGCCAATAGACTTCTTCCTAATTTGCCTCATTTTTATCTTAGAATTCATGCACTGTCAAGCCAAGTTACTCTTATAAGGAGAGTGGGAATTACAGTCAAGAAAAAGATATATTAAAGCATCATTATTCAAACATAAAAATGCAATGAAAATGTTAACCAGCTTTCCCTAAGGTGAAGGTGTTTATTGCTACATTTTTGCAGCACAATTACATTCAAAGACAAATGCTAGCTTAAAATAAAGCATTTATTTTCCTGAATCTACCTAGAAGAAATGGAAAAACACCTTGAAAGTAAGGTGCTTCATATCAAATACCCTAAAAGCTTTCCTGTTAAAAACATTAGATTTTTAAAAACAAATTTTAGAAGACCAGGCAGCTAAAGTACAGTGCCTTATTTTCCCTTCTTCAATATGAATACCTTGCACTGACTTTCTGCTGTGAGTAAGTCTGGAGTTTGTATTCATTTCTAAAACATTATCCAATGCTTTTTTAAATTATGCTGTGCAAGCTACATTTCCTTAGATTTACTGCAGTTAGCACAACACAGACACATGGCTACCAGCAGACAGGTGTATATGGGGTGGCTCATGCTCCTGACTGCTGCCCTGGAGCAGCTCCCCAGACCACAGGGGCTGGGAACTGCAGGACATGACAAGTGCTTCACATGAAGCTGAACTGTGTTTCTGATGGGGCAATGGTAGGCATGGCACAGCCTTTTGCAATACCATCAAGCAGAGGTGTCGGACAAGGTGACAGTGTCCATGGGACGGTGAGCCTTAAAAGTTGCCCACTGGCACAGCCCCTTCATTTCCTAGCCTGCCCTTGCTGCAGGGCTTCAGACCCCCAAATGGGGTCTCCCAGCTGTCCTGGCTGTTCCTCTCCCCTCCGTTCTTAGGCAAGTCACTCAGGTTGTCACCTTCTTCCCACCTGAACAGACACAGATGCCCTTTGCCTCCCCAGACAAAAGCAAGGCGACGCTGCTCCCAGGGCCCATCTGGAGGTCCACCAGAAGCCATACAGATTACATACAGCCAGGGACCTCATGTGGGCTTCTGGCACAAACGACTCCATGAAAAACCTGGATCATAACAGCATTAGGAGATGTGGCCCATACTGGGCCACAAGAAACAGCAACTCTGCAGCACCAGTATTTATAAACACAACTGAGGGCTGCTATCTGTCTCTTTCATATGATTGCTGGACCACAGACTATGGGCCATCTGCCTGCAGTCTATTATCACAATCTGTGAACAATTATAGATAGGATATTTCATCTTAGAAAATGACAAAGTTAACAAAAAAAGGCACTGAAAAAAAGCCAAAAAACAATCAAAAAGCAAGCAACAGAACTGCAGTCAGCCATTGCACAGAGTCCCATTTGCCAGTCCTTGAACCCAGCAGCACTTCATTCCCAGACCCACCACCAGCACATCAGCTGCCCCAGAGCAGAGATGATTTCTGCTGCTGCTGAGGCCACAGCGGGTGCCAGCTTCAGCTCTACTCCTGTAAATGAAAGCGCCTGACCACACTCTCCAAGACCTAAGAGCACTATTATGCTGCCTGTGCAGCCAACTCACTGTGGGCAGGAGGTGTGAGGGCAGTTATAGTCAACGTGGTACTGCCCCAAAGGGAAATGTCCCAAACCTCTTCCACAGCTGGCAGCTGAGCTTGCACCAGAATTGCCAGCCCTTCTTCAGGCTGCCCTGTCTTTGCCCACTCCATCACCATCCTCCTCTCCCCTGTGCCATGATGGAGCTGCTGCTGACAGCGGGCCCTTGCACCCTCAGCCAGCTGCACCCCATTGGGGTCACACAGGGCTGCAGCAGGAGACAGAGTGCTCCAGGAGCATGGCACAGACAATGCACAGGGCCTCAGCTGTAAAGGCAGGGGGAGCAGACAAAAACTTACCACTCCTGGCATTTGATCTGTGATGCTGCTGCAGAGAAAGCTGGGGAGATGGTAGCTGCTTCCTGGGTGCTTGGTTTGCTGTTGATGAATGGAGGGTGGTAATGTGTGATCAGCAGGAGATGTGGTTTGTCAGTCCTGCCTGTTCCCCACCTGCAGACCACGGATGCAGCAAGGGAGTATACCTCTCAGAGGAGACTGCTGAAACGCTAAGCAAAAAATCCCTTCTGGGATGAGGCTGTTCACATGAGGCTGGGGAAAGGCTAGATCTTGGGATTTTACCTTGTCCTCATCCTTGCCTCTATTACATCGGCATTACCTTGGAGCTGAGCCTCTCTACCCACAGCCCACCCTCTGACTCAGGACAGCTTGGATCCAGACTGAGCAGACTCTGGTCCTTGGCATCCCTGGGATGTTGCCTTCGGGCAGCCAACAGCTGATGCAGGGAGAAGGTTGCCTGAAAATGCCAAGGTCCCTTCCATTCACTGACGGTCAGGGTGGGAACAGGCAGGAGTCCTGCGTACTGAATGGTCCAAGGAGAGCAAAAGGCAACTGACTGCTACCCAGTGCTGAGTAGTGTGAGGGTGAGATGTGAGGCTGCCGCTTCCACTGGATAATCCCAGTTCAGTTGGTGCTGTGGTCCTGGATGGGGCTAGGGACATGTGTGCCCTGGCTGGGAGGTGAGCCTGTAAAGCCCTGACACCACTGGAGCCCTGCTTTCCCCAGGTTTCTGTGTCATGCTTCAGCAGACACTGACAGACAGGACGGGGTAACTACAGCTGCTGGGAAGGCAGTATGGGACAGCACCACTGGGCTGAGCCAGCACAGTCCAGTGGAGAACACTTAAAGAGCAACAAAAACTGCACATGCAAAAATCCTGCATCAGTCTTCAGTGTAGTCTGAGTAATTAGTGGTTTCTTATAACAGGGAAACGGTACAGAAAGTAAAAATTCAACTGTCTTAAAACAACAAATACTCTCAATTCATTTCTAATTTATGCATTCTTGTCATATGAAAGCCACTTGCTTAAGCTGCTTTTGTATCTATTTGCAGTCTATTCAGACACACAATGCTCAGTAGGGGTCTGTCTCCATGATTCATTGGCTCAGATTTCCTATAGAGTTTACATGATGTCTACTAAGCCCCATACAGTTTTGTATCCATTATAACCAGGGACAAGCAAGCAGAGCTCAGGAGGCTGAGCATCCATCTAAGAATAGCTTCCTGTCTTCTAGCTCTCTTCACAACAAATGAACAATGGTTACATTTTACCGGCTAGCACTGCATGGTGAGGGGAAATTATAGGAACTTGTCTGAGTTAAATAAGGGAAGAAGCATTTAGAGTGAAGCTCCTTAAATGAGCAGGTCAATAACTAGTTTACTGAGACCAAGGCACATAGCTAATGAGAGAATAAAGAATTATTCTTGTCAAGAGAGAAAAAGATGCTGCCCTGGTTTTGTGCTAAATAATTACATTCATTATGTTTAGGACAGCCCTGCAAGTGGTCTTTTGCACTAGTAAATTCATTAGCAAAGCTAATAGGCAAACTACTATTGGGGCAAATTTAAACGATTGCAATAGGATGGATGGCAAAGATGGGGAAAGGTAGTATGAGAGCTAAGAGCCAAAGTAAGCTTTAAGTATAATTGAATTTATCTTCTCATCAACTTTAAGGCCTCCTTCTGGGCTTGAAGCAAGGAGGGGAAAAGCCATTGAAATGAAAGGATATTCACTTTATTGGATTTGTTGCTAGCTTTTCCAGCTTACCAAGCTATCTAAACTGACCTCCTGACACATGACAACAATTATAAATCCAACAAAAATTAAAACGTTAACTAAATTGCCTCAATGTTTCCAATTGACAAAGGATCCCAAATGTGTCAGGAAGCCATCTCCCCACCAGAAACACTGAAAAAGTAATCAAGCTTTGAATTTACCCAGAAGCTCATGAAACTCAGATGGGCAGCAGGAAGGTAGGCTGCAACATCTCTAGGCAAGAGTCACGGTTGCACATGGGCTGCAGAGGAGGGCCACCTCCCATGGCTTTGGAGAGCAGCAGCATGTGGCTCTGTGCCAGGTGCCGCAGAGCAGTAGCCGTCCTTCCTGAAGGGCAGTGGTGGCAGTGGTGGTGCTCCCTGCCTGCTCAGGTTGCAGTCCTCCTATCAGCACAGCCTAGGTTCAACATGCCACAAACACACATGGGGCCATCAGCCCTGGCTGGTACTCTGATTTGGGCTGGCCACATATTTCTGCAGACACCATCAGCATTAGGTATGCTTAACTAAGATTTTCTTTACAGATACATTTTTAAATAAAGAGGTTAGAGTCCAATAAAATCACTGGAGGAGCTGCGGGCATAAGTACCTCTTCTTTAATCATGCTCTGCCTAGACCGTAATCACAGGTGCTTTGTAGATACAAATGCAGCACATTGAGGTGAGCCTAGAAAATGACTGAAATCAATTCAGCGAGTCTGTGGAACACAGCAGTAACACGTGTAGGACAGAGCAGACCACCAACAGTGGTTATGGTAGTGTCTCACGTTACCATCATCTCCAGGCAGGGCTACGCAGCCCCCCCACCCCACAGGGCTGCCTTCACTGAAAATTGGGTTATAGGGGAATGGAGACAACTCCTGTCATTGGGCTTTGGCTGAAAAAGCAGAAGGGATTTTTTTTTAATGTTGAAGCATTTTTTAGTGTTTTAAAAGTGAGATTCTAAAGTGGTTTTTTTTTCCTAAAAATAACTTTACCACTATGAAATGAAAATGTGTTATGGCTGAAAAAAAAAAAAGACTTACTAAAAAAAGAGGAAAAAAACATCAAATATTTAAGCTTTTTGCTTTGGATGTAGAACAAAAATACATTTTTTTGTTGTTGTTAAATTTGTAAAAATCTTATTAAGCTGTCTTATTATTTGTAAAAATTTGTAAAAAAACCTTATTAACCTGATTCAGGTTCAGCTGGGTTGGGTTCAGTTGTGCCACTGAACCAAAAAGCTGTTATACATCATATCTGTGTCTAGCTGTTTTAAACGTATGCTCAGAGTATTAGCTAAAGGTGTCCACAAAGAAGCTTTTCAGTAATTGAATTTGGGAAAGACAGAAAAGAAGTAACTGCAGTGAACCCCGTATCTGAAAGAAAAAGAGAAAAAAAAAAATAGGGAAAAAAAAAATCTTCTTTTCCAAGTGGAAATGGGAATAAATGTTTTTGACTACTGCTGCAGCCTGAAAAGCCAGAAGGAGCCTGAGGCTCCACAGCAAACCTAGTTTAGAAACCTCCTCAACTTATCTCTTATTTCTTCTGGCTAGTTGCTTTATTCAGTCCACTTAGAAATTCAGGATCTAACTCTCAGTGAGAAACTGGAAAGACAGATATATTATACATCTGAAGGAAGACATCCAGAGAATTAAGCATCTTTACCTAAATAGTAGGGAAACGCTTGCCACCTTTGTCATTTCAGTGACAGCTGAACCTTTCCTTCAGCCATCATGGTCCACCTCCCCTGACAACAGGTCCAGACTGCATCGGCTGCGACGCAAAAAGCTGTTGGAGATCCCAAAGCGTCACAACACCTCTGTCTGTTGCCAGAAGAAAACCAGCAATTGTCATCCTTCTCCTCTCATTTTTTCATGCATCTACAGCCTTCAAAACCAGACTGAAAAGGTGCCAAAAAAAATGAGGTCTCTAGACAGTGACAAAGCTTCCTTCCAGTTATTATATTAAGTAATGCAAACACATTATATAATCTTTATATTTAGAGAGTCTAAAAGTTCAATTACATGGCTGTCCAAGTGTTGTTATGTTCAGAAAAGTGACTATAAAAATGTCATCTTGTTCCTGCACTTATCTGCTTTCTCAAATGCCTGCTCTCTTGTCAATGTCCATTTCACTCATTAATGCTAATGGGAACCAGGTATGCCAATCAGAGAAGACTGGTCCCTTAAGCTATACCTATTTTGCCTGCTAACAAAGCAAACTTTTTATCACAATAAGCAAGAGAAAGCCAGCACAGGTGTGCCACTGTAATATGCATTATACTTTGCCTCATGCTGTGCCACCACTGGTGAAGCTTTATTCTCATTCCAGAACTTGTACACTTGCTGAAGGTTAGTGATGAAGTACAGTGCAGGTCATAAACAACTGAGCTTCATTTTCCACAACTAGACAGAGCAGCAGGACCTTAGGAAAAAAAAAAAATTATACTAGCTTGTAAATGGAACAATTTAATATGGAAGTAACTGATGGCAAATAAATGCAAAATGCCAAGGCAACTTCTCTGTCACTAGCTGTAATCTGTTCCTTCCATTTCTTTAAAAATCAAAGCTAGTGAACTAGAATTTATTCAATCCTACCAAAGAAATCAATTTAGGTTGTGAAATATACCCTTAAGTAGGGAGAACACTGTGCTCCTTCCTCAGAAAAACCTTTTCTACAGACAGTGCACTGGTAAGGTCTAAATACATCCAGCTACAGCTAAGATTTTCCAGCCATGTAGCTGGATACACTCTGCACTGCCATCCTTTGACAAAGTCATTTGTGTGGTAAAGTCTCCTCAAAACAGCAGAGCCTAAATGATACAAATGCCAAAAGATACAAATGCCAAAACATTTCCTTGTCTCATTTCTTCAGCTACCTTCCAAGTGCATAGGCTGTTTCTCCAAACATGTGGTGCTTTCACACATGCTCTGAACAGCCACCTCTTTTTTAAATAACATGATCGTCCTTGTTATCTACTGCAGCTAGTGGTCCTTAAACCTGGTCTCTTCTAGCAGCTAAGATTTCCTGCAGCAAAAAAGATTCATTGCTTATGGACTCCCATTGACAGATTAATGCAGTCTCAGTGCTGCATCAGCAGCAGATTTGAGTCCTTTATCAATAGGTTTAGCTATAGAAATCTATGTGTAGCACTGAGAAGCACTAGCTCCAAAAAAAATCATGTTGGAATTGAAGGAACTGGTGAAAAGACACACACATTAAGTGTGATTTCTGGGCAGAACAGCAGTGGAGCAGGGTCTGAGGCAGGCAGTGTCATCTCCATGCTTGGAGGTTCAAAAGAGCAGACTGGATGAAACTCTTAAGAAACTTGGTCTGGCCTCATGGTTGACCCTGCTTTCAGCAGGAGGTTGGACCTAAGCCCTCCTGCAGTCCCTTCCCAACCAAGCTTGGACTGTGTGACATGAGATCTCACTTGAAATTGTACCACCATCTTCAGCCACCCACAAGTTGAAGAAGAAATGCTCATGCTGCCCCTTCCCTGAGTGCATGGCATTTTGGTACACCCACAGACCTCTTGCGAATTCCTTCCTGCACATTGTTCTGCTCTAGCAGACAAAAGCCCACATATTCCTATCTTACTTTTCACAGTCCTTCTTTCCTAGGAGCCTGTAGGCTTTTAGCGGTACAAACCTACAGGTCTTACAGGGCCTCACTGGTCTTTCTCAGAGGTTTGTCAGAACAGAGAGTGCTCTGAAGGGAACAGCAACAGACACCTCTGATCTTAGTTTCCCACCTTTCAGGATTAGTATTCTACATTCACTGCTATTTATACCCTCTAACTTCTTGATACCTATGGCTGAGTGAACTTGTCTAAAACCTCTCCCTGGTTTATGAGCGTGGATTCAGTTTTTATGTTCACTGACTGCTAATGAAGCATCTTCCTGCCTCAGTCCTGCATAAAATTAGGTACCTACTGTAAAACACTCCTCCCTGCTGCTTTTCATTGATTGCACAGGGAATTAGGATCTGGCAACCATCAATAACAGCCATGAAGAGATGCTCACTGCTCTCTTGATCTTATAAAGTTAATTTAGACATTGCAAGTGGTCAGAACATGGCTTAGCAAAAGGAGGAAACCCTTCTCATTGAAATAGTACCAGTAAGGATCCTCAAGATCAGCATGGAGCTGGGCCTCAGCAGATCTGAGCAAAATGCCAGATAGCACCAGTGCCCAGACACACCATGTCACTGCCACTACTCCCTGACCCTTACTCACTATTTCCCGTTTCTGAACGGACCTTGTGAAAGGACAGCAAGCATAGAAACTCATGCTGGTTTACAGTGTCCACCTTACAGTGCCTTCAGCTTAAGCTCTGCCATGTAGCCAATGCAAAATAAACTGAGCAGCTCCCCCAGACATATCTCAGTTTACTTAATTCACCTGCTTTGGAAGGGGAGGACACAGAACTACAGCACACAGATTTTCCTATGTGCGGAGCCAAGCTATGGACTCAGAGGACCTAGGGAAGGAGCTCTTACTCCTTCTTACACTGCCATGCAGGTGAGAAGACCAACTACAGCTCAGCTTTCCACAGTTGCAGGTCTATGGGAAGAGCAAAACACAGCAAATGAGATTTGACATAACAGTCCTACATTGGTGATGGAAAAGCTGGCTAGCACATCTGTGGCTGAATTTAGTTATATTGTTTAATGTAACAAATTATACAACAATTGTATGTGATCTATATTCTTGGCCTTTAAAACCAAGGATAATCTATGGCTTTTAAGATTTCAGTTTATCCTTAAACAATATTAATGGCTGTCCACAGCAGACGCAGCTTTATGAGAGGGGAGAAGACTGGAAATTTGAGGGAGAATATCTCCATCTAACTGCCTCCCTGTAACTGAGAAATTAGCGTTCTTCCCAAGAGAAAAAAGGATGAGGTTAATTAGGTGAGCATTGAACAATTGAACATCGTTTCTATTGTGAAACGGCATTTTATAAAGAAATATATACACAACCCCACCTTGCCGGAGTCTGATAAAAACTGAAGGAGAGTACAGTACATACCGCCAAATGGATGACGACTTCATATAACTTGTTCTAAAAGAAAGCAGCCTGTTGTTTACTGCATTTATCGACAATCTGTGAAAGTAGACCAGAAATCAGCCTAATTACCAGAGTGCCAGTTGTGCTTGTTAACACCAGCTTTGTGACCAAATGTTATTCCACAGTTGTCACATCACAAGAAGGTTTCATTACTAACATAATAGTGAACAAGATCACATGCCTGGCTATTGATTGATCTGCCACACAAAGGAAGGACGTTGTTGTCTCTATTATAACCAGTTACATCTTTGTCTGCCTGTATAATATGCACAGGAATGTATCATGGGCAGTTGCTGCAGTGTTTCCTAATTTCTGCCTGTTAGCCCATTAACAGCCCATTAGGATTTGCAGACTCTACCACCAGAAAAGAAATGACCTTGCCATAATTCTATCTTGTACAATCTTCAAAAAAATTGTTTTCATCAGCCTTCCTGCAATTAATCCTACAAGGATTGAGACTTACTCAACATTTGCTTTATAAATATATAATTTCTGCCAAATCAAAAGATATTTTAATTCTTTCCAGACACAGTTAGGTCATACTGCAGGAACAGTAGAAATATTCATCATTACTGCAGTTGAATGGCCCTGAATGAACTATATCTTAGACCAGACAAATATTCTGCTAACAAGCATCTTGGACAAAATGAACTAACATTGACCCTCAGACCATCAAGATATTGCTTTCCATTCACTGACCAGTCATAAGCGCAAATAACAGCTTTCAGGCCTGTCGTTAATATTAAATTGAACAGTCTTGTTTATTTTTCTATGAACTCAATAAATATTATAATATAAAAGTGGATTTGTTTATCATTGTGAGCCTACAGAAAAACAAGCATGCCTCATCATCTTATCTGATGATGAATGATTTATCAGGCAGAACGTGAATCTGCTTCTAACTGAGTCTATTTTCCTGTTTATGCTTGTTGAACAGATACAATTTAATGAAGAATATAAAGTACTTAAAAATCTGTCTACCATTAATAGTTTAATTAAACTGACATGTACTTCAAAAACAGAGAGACAGAAAACATTAATTTTGGTTATAAAGGGCATGGCATTATTAAAGTGCAATTAAAAACAACATTCACTTACAATTAATAGCTAAAACAATTTAATTACTTAACATTTGATTGTCAGTTCTGGCTAACTTAGCCATCCCAAGGTAGGTATGTTCTTTGATCTTCTTATAAAGTGTATTACATGGCTGCCATCACACTGCAAAATTCCAAGCACAACCTAACAAGTTGCTCCCAAGCAGTATCTCACTGTAAATCCCCTGACAAACATCTCTCTGTGTTATTGTCCCCTGGTGTTTCCCATAGCAGCCAGTCATAAGTGGTGTTCCTCAGAGCTTGGTGTTGGGACCATTTCTGTTCAACATCTTTATTGATGATCTTGATAAGGACATAGAGTGTATCATCAGTAAATTCGCAGATGACACCAAGTTAAGCGGGAATGGTGATCTGCATGAAGATAGGGAGACACTACAGAGAGACTTGGATAGATTGGATCGGTGGGTCAACGTTAATGGGATGAGCTTCAACAAGGCCAAGTGCCAGGTCCTGCACTTGGGCCACAACAACCCCAGGCATGGCTACAGCCTTGGGGAGGTGTGGCTGGAGAGCTGTCTGGAAGAGAAGGATCTGGGGGTTCTACTTGACAAGCAGCTGAACATGAGCCAGCAGTGTGCCCAGGTGGCCAAGAAAGCCAACGGCATCCTGGCTTATATTAGAAATAGTGTGACCAGCAGAAGTAGGGAGGTGATAGTCCTCCTGTACTCTGCACTGGTGAGGCCACACCTGGAGTATTGTGTCCAGTTTTGGGCACCTCAGTACGAGAGAGATATCGAGGTGCTGGAGTGAGCGCAGAGGAGGGCAACGAAGCTGGTGAAGGGCATGGAGAAAAAATCCTATGAGGAGAGATTGAAGGAGCTGAGACTGTTTAGTTTGAGGAAGAGAAGGCTGAGGGGAGACCTCATCACTCTCTACAGCTACCTGAAAGGACATTGTAGAGAGGTTGGTGTTTGTCTCTTCTCACAGGTAATTAGTGACAAAACAAGGGGGAATGGCTTTAAACTCCAACAGGGGAGGTTTAGACTGGACATTAGGAAAAAAAATTCACAGAAAGAGTGGTCAGACAGTAGAACAGGCTGCCCAGGGAGGTGGTGGAGTCACCATCCCTGGATGTGTTTAAGGGTCGTTTAGATGAGATGATGGGGGATATGGTGCAGGGGAGAACTTTGTATAGTAGGGCTGATGGTTAGACTCAATGATCCCAAGGGTCTTTTCCAACCTGAATGATTCTATGTCCTCGAGGTGGCAGTTCCCAAAGGATTCCTCCCTGACCTCTCCAATGGGGCAGGTAACAGCCTCCGCTGTTTTGCTGGTGCAAATTCTATGGGCTGACAGGTGAGCTGGCTTTGGGATGATTTTTCCCTGGTAAAAGCACTAGTTTAGGTCCCTTGGACAAAACACTTATTTTCTTCCTCAACTTCATGTGTCTTACAGGTCTTTCCCTCACACTTGACTGAAATTGGTCAACTGGCTCAGAAATTATTTGGGGGAAGGCACTGGAAAAGAGAGGCAAAGAAAAGCAGCTCAGCAACACAGGTCTCATTTTGCTTGGAAACAGGAAAAAAACCCCTGTCCTGTCAAATTCAAAGTTAAAACCTGAAGATGCAAAGGGAGAGTCTGCCAAAGAACTGTTGAAGGACTACTTCCCAGAAGCATAAATCCTTCTTGAACAAAGCAGCAATGAAAATGTCCCTGAAATTCAGCCTACATAAGAACATAGCAACAAACACATTTAGAAAGTTCATTAGAATTTCAGGGTCAGAAGAAAATACAGACTTAAAAGACAGGACTAGTCTGAGAAGAGAGATTCTGTTCCATAAGATATTTCAATACTGCCAGAGATATACTGAGAAGAAAAGTCAGCTTTTTGAAGCTTTTCACCAAAAGCAAGACGGACCTATCCCTCAGTAGCCAGGCACCCTACTGCAGAGCCATCCATCTGTGATTGGAGTAACCGTGTCCGGATTACACCTTTAGCCAATACACTGGCCACTGGACAGCTGGCTCTTCTGGGATACATGCACAAAGAAGTTTGGTTTCAATGATTTTCCTTTGAAAATTTATTTCATTGAACTATTCTCAAGAAACATTGCTTTAATAGCAACTAAAGAAAACCAGATGCTACAGTTTTCTCCATGTGGGCAGAATGTCACAGCAAGTACCATGGCTCTCAGCAGGACTTCACAGATCTCAGAAGTTTGCTCTCACAAGGAGATTTCGGGATTAATATCCTATCAACTAAGCACGCTTATTCCTGAACACAGCCTGGAGCAGAATTTGTTTCAGGACTATTTAACTAATTCCTATAAATTTGGTTTATTCGTTTCCTTATTAGTTAAGGTGTGTGGAGTGTTTGCAACTGTTCTCATAAATCACAACATACAGTACTCTATTACTTCCCCAGGAGGAAAGGAGGGAAAAAACATGATAAAATCTGGGGGAGAACAACCAACAGCGCAGTTAAAATATTCACAAAAGCTTTCTTTCATACCTTTTTATCAATCCGGAGTACTATAGCCCTTGTCATACCATCTGAAGGGTGCTGACTGACTTCTGAAGTCCAGGAGAAGGAGAAGTCCTTCTGCCCATACTGCAGGTGGCTGACCCGAGCCTGGGTCTGCCTTGCAAGGACAGTTTCACACCTGATGCTTAGACCAGAGCTCCAGACCTTTATGTCCTGCTGTAAGTCAGACAAATGTGCAGCAGAGGATGTCACCTGGGCTTCCGCTGGTAGACTAATTTACTGGAAAGCTGCTTGGGGTAAAAATGTTTTTATTCATATTTTCATAGAGAGCATTTTAATGACAGAATACTTTTTACACTGCACCTGTACATAATCTATAAAAATTAGAATAAAAGTAATCAGTACAAAACAATGTATTTCTGCACTTAAATTTCTCCATTTAAAAAAAAAAATTATCTTAATTTTAATCTCTGCTAAATTTAAAACTTAGATTTCTCTGTGGATAAATTTAAAGAAAGGGGGAAATGGTAAAAGGTGGGAGTTAGTAGGATTCATTAAAAAAATAAAATGTAAACAGTGTCTGTCTTTACCTTTTTTCCTCTAAAGAGTATTATAATAATAGTTTTATTTTCAATGCAGCCATTAAGCCTTCCACTTTCACATAAAAACCACCTGCACTGACACAGCTTAGGCTTTGAATTCAGACAAGTTATCCCCAAAAGAGTAAATATATTCATAAATGGTCAGAGCTAAAGCATTTCAGCACACCAGAAGAAATTATTATGAGAATGGATGTTCATTTGAAGATCTTGTGAGGAATTGAGCAACTGAAGTACTGAGTATTCACTGGGGAGGTACCAGATACCCTCACCGTAAAGTTAAGAGCTAATTTTACACCAAGCCAAGCAGGGAATGGTGGCTATTAAGGGTTTTAAGGCTTTTAAGGGTTTTGGCTCTGCAATCTCTAACCACATTAAAGTCTTGTTCACACTCTTTTCAAGATCTGTAACTGAGATGTGATTGCAGTATAATATAGACCACCAGAGTAGGTAGAATAGAGGATTAAGTCTGGAAACACATTTGGAAGTAAACTAAGAGATATGAAAAGCCTATATACTATCCGGTATAAGCTAGAAGTAAAATCACTTGTGCCTGAAACAAGCTTCTTTGCTTGCATAAGAATTTCTATCAGATTGCTAGCCACACTAGTAATCAGATGTTTGCACGTATAGAACAAAAAACCAGGTAATTACTGAGCTTTATTTTCTTCATGGTTTATTCACTGTTATGTGACCAATGCAGCCTGGAAAGTCAAACAGTTTATGAAATACTGTATTAATTGACCATGAGTTTTAATCTTTTCTTTAAAGACAGAATACTGCTTATCATTTAATATTTTGTAAATATACATATATATATATCAAACTTTACCCATTAAGATTCTTTTTTCAGATTTTTTTTCATTTTTCTTACAAGTTTACAGTTCTTCATTAATATTTTAAACTGCTGCTTATGAAATTATAGTTTGATCTCTATTTCTTTTTTTAAACAGTGCAAAATCACATTAAAATACTATGATCTTCTAATTAAGGCTTTCCCCACATAAGACAGGCAAAGCATGTCTGAAGCATTGCCTACCATAGGGCCTTTAAGAAAAAACCTCCCAAAATATGTGGTTGTCTAGGTGAATTTGCAGATGAAATCAAGGCATTTTGTGTAGATTTTGTTATTATTGTGTTTAAAATAAGCTTGAAATGCCACACAACAGAAATAAAAATCAGAGGCAGAGCAGGGTATTGTTTGATTTCTGAATATTAAATGTAATCAAAAGGTAATAGTACTTATAGATTTTCCATATACAAACAGATTTATGGAACTGATAAAAAAAAATTTGCTCACTGAGCTTCAAAAATCTAGATGGTTTCTTCTGTGAATAATCAAATATGTTAACTCAGGCAGCTTCTTTGGTTCAGTGCTACAGAAATACTGGATTTATATTTAAAGGGCTACTGTTGGTTAGGAGTCATACTTTTTAAAAAACAAGTAACTTTACCATAAATGTCATTTGAGATAATGAGACAAAATATAGTGTAAAAAATAAACCAAATTCACAGCTGATAAAAACAGCAAGTTGGCAAGTTTCATTTTTGTTGCTAATCAATTTTACTTTCAGGTTTGCATACATGAGAATAAAGTTGCAACACCTGAAAGCAATAGTAATTTACTTTTAAAAATTTGTTTATATATTTTATTTTTATAATTTTATGAAAATGCTTCTGTTAATTTGAAGTTCCTGGGGAGCATTTTTCAGTTCAGAAAAATCTCTCAATTAATTTTCAGCATCTCTGATTACTGTAAGTAACCTGCTCTTTCAATAAGAGAAGGAAGTTTATTGACCCAGAGTTTTCTTGCGATAGCTTTTCAAAAATTACTGTTTGCATGGTTTTATATGTTAAGAAAATCAGCAAAATTGTACTGCAAATTTTAGGGGCCCTAGTACCTTCTCAATATGCATGATGTTTCTTCTCTGCTTCTGTGTCACAAGAATGCTAAATAAGGAGAGAGAAATCCCTTCCTTCAGAAAAAACAACAAAAATCCACAAAAAAAACCCACAAAAACAAAACACCACCCTTAAAACACTAGATCATGTCAAAACTGTGGGAAGAGGTTTCAGATACTATCAGCTGTGATTTTATATTCATGTTCTGCTTGCCAATATTTTGGGTAGTATCCTGAAGCTGACTTTTGATCCTTTAAGTACTGCCTATCCCCTAGGCTCAGGTTTGACTCAGTATTGGAAATGCCAGGACAACAGCTGGATGAAATTTCACCAGAGTAGATTTTCCTGCAGTATTTTAAACTAATCTGAATTGAGAAAAGCAGGGAGAAAATAGAAAATATAAACACAGAAATCAGACACAGTAAAACCTGGAAGGGGAACGTGGAAAGCAGAACGGGAGCGAGGAAATACACGTGTGTAGAAGGACTAAGGAGCCAAATGGGGAAACTGAGAGAAACATTTGGAAAAAAATCTGAGGAGCAGACGGCTGACAGAGGAGGCAAAATCTGTGAGGGGGGAAAGTGGAGGGAGGTAATACAAACACAGAGAAGAAGCTAAAAAATAGCAGTGAAAGGAGGCAGAGGAAGGACAGAGAACAGAGAGACAGGAACTAGCAGTGTGAAACAAAAATAGCAAGGCAGAGAGATGGTGCAGAGGTAAATTGAAAAGAGAGATCCAAAACAAAGGCAAAAATTTTACAGAGTAAAAGCCCAATGTATAAAGCTTCACGAAGTTTACAGGAAATTAGTTCTGCGGGAAGCCCAGGCAGCACAAGGACAAAAGTGCACCCATTTCTTCTCAATCTGGGTTCAGGTTGACAGAGCCTCTAACCTCCAAAAATAAACACCCAGCCTATCAGAACTGGTAAGGGGGACATGGTATAGCTACTGCCTTCTCTCCACGAGCAATGCAGTCTCCTCCTTTTGTGCCCTGCCTTTCAGAACAGGAGGAACATACAGGCAAAACATAATTTACAGTCTCGGTTTATCTGTATCCACAGCCCATCTGCTAACTCAAACCGCTGTAGAATCTGTATGTGTGCATTCAGAGAGATGGCTGTCATTAGGCCAATGAAGTTAACCAATGTATAAAAGCCAGGATCAGATCAGTAATAAAGTTTACACTTCATTATGGATGTCAAAATCCTTGCTGATTTTTTTTTTTTCCCAGAAGTATTTTATCTTATTCCCTAGCGATCATTCAGGAATCAGTTACTTGGAAGCTCTAGCATTCAGGATTGAAACCTGAAAACAGATAATTCCTTAATAAATTTACAGAATTAGAAAAACTGGACATATTAACATACATCTCTGTATTCAAGGCTGTAAAATGATTGGATTCTTGTCTCATCAAATTTACATTGTGGAATCTGAATATAGTATGATTAGGCATTATTTTAACAACTACATTACAATACAATTTAAAATAAAATGGCCCTTCATATCAGACTAATATCAGTGTTTTAAATAACAAAGGGGATTTTTTTTTTTTTTAAATAAAGGAAAGGATTAGCATTTAGTTTCAATCAGTATAAGCAATGCTGTACCAGTTGGTGTCTCAAAGATTCAGGATTTTATTAATATTCCAGAGATGCATTTGTGTTGCCTCTGGGTACACTGAAAAGCCACTTAAACTGCACTTAAAGCAGCACTACAGGATCAAATTGATGTGCATCAACCATTTACAATAAAACTTGATTATTATAAAGGCATACATATTTGCATAATTACATGTTTGATTTTTTGATAATGCAGCATACACTACAAAATGTTGCTTCATGTAGAAAGGCATCGTCAAAAAGCACCATCTGCTGTAGTGTTTAATGCACTGCAATGTTTGAAAAATTCTGAAGGTAGATTTGTGTGAATCAAAGGGAAAAGCAAAGTAGTTTTGCTAGAACAAGAGGCTCAGGGCTGGAGGAGGGAACATGGTAAGGTGTGGACTTTTTGTTAGATTGTCGTCTGTTTCTCTCTGGCTATTTTTAGATAAAATTGTCAGGGCAAGAAAGGTAAAAGACAACAGAGCAGCACATCCTACGGTCCACAGAACATAGGATAAGAACTTGAGAGAATTTGACATAAATAAATTTATGATTTTCACTCAAAAAAAATAAAAAGACAGTATCTAACATACACAATGAAGGAATCATTGGGAAAGAAGGCCAACAGCACAGATAGTAGATTCTTGCACTTTAATAAGAATGAATCTTTTTAAAGGAATCTCTATTAAGTACCACAATAGCTTAAAAGACATAGAACTTGAAACTAAAAATATCTTCATATTTGCTCAATTCAAAAGGAAAGTCCACCTGTTCTTCAGTAATATCTGACCATAAGCCTTCACAACAGCCCAATGTGTTCAGGAAGTCTGATTCTAAGATTGCAGAAGTAAAACCGTATCTTGGAGTATGAGAAAAACCAAGCACTTCTAGACTCACCTCAATTAGCCCAGAGTTCCTGTATCCCCAAAAAATCATCATTTTGATTAGCATTACATGTCTATTGTTTTAATGCCTGAGGTTGTTTTTCAAAGTGGATTTTGAGAAAGACATTAATTAAATGTAGTTGTAGCCGATTCTAATATTCTGCCATTCCAAGGAGTTTGTATGCATATGCATCCAGAACACACACACACACAAAAGGGTCATCTGTAGTTTTTCTCTGTGTCTGTTGCTACCTCTGAGCTCTAATGTGAACATTTCTGGACACTGTGCTGAGTGGTAAAGCACAGCACAGCGCCAAGACAGCAAAGATCTGGCAGGCAAGTCAATAGGCATGTACTAGCCTGTTGCTTCCCAGTAGGAGCTCATTCCTTCACAAATTGGCCTTTGGTAAGCAGTGTGATTCATTGCTCAGGGACTGGATTACAGGCTGGAAACCAGCTGCCAGAATTTGGGCAACTCATTTCACTTCCCCATGTTTTCCATTTTCCTTCCTCCTGTTTTTCACATCACATTACTTGAAAATATAAAACACTTCGGGCCACGAACTTTTTCGTAATACAAGTTTCCAGCATATTGGGCATTAAACAAGCTTTTAACTCCATGGGCACTTTAAGGTATACCAGGATACAAACAACAGTTGGATTATATGCTGTATGTGGGACAAATACCAAGTCAATTAAAAAGCATCTTTAACAACTCAATCCAACTATAAAGTCCAGCAGTCAAGAACAGCATCTGGCTTCAAGACATATTCTACAGTCCAGTGACAGAAAAGAGCTACAGAAACAGACAAAATTTTGTCCAGACACCTGAAGAGTATGGTGGTGTATGTATGAATGCAAATATCTCAAAACTTCTGTGCCCAAACCACATCTTGTATGTAGACTCATTGAAACAAAGTGATGGCCTCAAGCCTTAAAGCTGCACTGGTGGCCTGTTAGCCTATGCTACATCTGGACTACAATAAATTTACATTCCCACCAAGAAAATAGTCACTGTTGTATAGTTATGAGATAGATTTTGTTTCACACTATGAGATAGGATGTGCTTGAGTCCTCTATTATGTACAAGATTTTTAAACATCTAGGTTCTTTGCCCTGCTTACCAAGTACAATTATAGCTTGGCATCTGAGATGCCAAACACCCACACTGTCATTGACTTAGATTAGTTCTGTGAAATCCAGTGCTTCTGAAAAATCAAATCTTTTGTGTGTCACACAGAAGAGTATGAAACATCTTTTAAATCACCAACATACTGTTGTGTGTTCACAAAACCTCAGAAATATTTATCTGTTGCTATTTTCCCACACCCATCATTTACTGAGTTGAACCCTATTACAGTACAAGACAGTGCCATTCCCTCTGCCTCTGTGGGCACTTGAAACAGAACTTGTATGGTTTCTTGCTCTTCAGGTACCCATTCTGAAAAGATAATGATGTATTTATAGCATAATATTGAAAATAGCTCCAAACTATAACAAAGCTTCAAAAACCTCTGCATTTCTTTCCCACTGAAGTCTCTAAGTGCATTTGGTCATAGTACTCAAAGAGGAAACAAAACCAGACAGACAGACGCAAATCTTTAGAAACAATGAATTTCCCTTTTGTGCCTTAATATTCTGCTGTTGGTGAGCTTCCCTAACAAAGTCTGCACTAATCGTTGCTGGAATCAGCACAGCAGCGACTGCTAAGCACAGTCTTTTTTTCTCCACCCTCTCCGCACTAGGCAGACAGGGTTTTTCATTACATATATCATTTTCAACTTGCTGCAGTGATTCCACAAAGACAGGAGGATTTAGAAAGCTAATGAATGGGGGTGGGGAGCAGGCTAGGATTGGAGTTTCACTGCTAATGTCTAAGGCTAGATACCAAGAGTGGCTTCACACACAGGGCACTGCCACCGCTTTTATTTCCATTGCATGGCACTGACAGACGTTGACAGCCAAATCATTCATCTCAAGTTAATAAATCAAAGTGGGGAGTGGGGGTGGGGGGATTGGTTTGTTTGAACATTTAGTGCTACAGGATTTAGGGCAAGGCTCACTGGGCATTGCCTTGCCCTGATTGTTATTGTGCAGCAATGACAGCAAAATTATTTATCTTTTAGTTGCTAATTAAGAACAGAAGTGAAGAATAGGCTTGGTCTGAATATACTGTAGTATCTAGGGACCATTTGCTACATCATAATGAGATGCCATAGATGCTGTAACTCAGTATGTCTACAAGTCTCTTGCCGCTTTATTATTAGGGAAAAATTTCATCTTGTAGTTAACTGACATAAAGTTAATAGTTTATAAATAAGATTAACCTGAAGTGGAAAACAACATTTCCCCCCCAAAGTGAAAAGATCACATGCCTTCCCAAGCTCACTCCAAGCACAGAATGCTCCATTTCACGGATATCGTATCCTTGCTACTATTCAGCTGTTTGGTACATCCAACCCCCATTTTGCAGACATGTCATCAATATTGCCTGCCACTTGGGAGAACAGGCTATACTGATTACAAAATACTGATTCTATAAATCTGATAATTTTAATGATAAACCAGGATATTTTAGGCTTTCTTGTTCCTGAAAAAAACAAGAACAATTGCAGATTGATTGTGAACCAGTTAAGGATCTTGGAGCTTTAAGTTGTGAATATCATTTCTTTCTCTCAGGAGGAAAAAAAAAATATTTCTGGTTCTTACTTCTCTACATAATAATTTAAGATGTAGGCAAAGCTGATAATTCAGATCTGAGTGATGAATTATGACTTCAACTTTCTCAAACCACAGTTATCGCCAGACCCTACTCAGCTGCCTCTTTCATGACCCCTGTCACCTGCATGTCAGGTAGAGGGGGAAGAAAGTTCTACCTCAGTGAACATCAGCATACGGCCAAACACAAGCAGCTTTTGTCCTTGGTGAGTGTTCTCTGCAATACCTTAACATAAGTTAATAAATGCTAGTTATAGCCAGTGGCTCCACTTCAGTCCTAACTGCGGCAATTCCACCCTTAAATGCAAAATCTGGGACAGTGGAGAAGCCCCAAGGTCTGGTACAGACTTTGAGAAGGTGTTCTCCAGGCTGAGCACAGCAACCTACTCACATCCCATCATGGCAGGACACTGTCCCAAGAGCTGAATGGAAACTACATGGGTTAGTTGATGCCTTGTGCTCTATATTTAAGGACAGACTATTCCCTGCAACTGTATCCTGCTGCCAATGCTCAGTTAATAGGCTCCTGTAGTGAATACCATCATGTGCTCTGTCAATTATTAATAATGAGACAAGCGTTTTCACATCAGAATGCCGCCTTGTAATGTGATGAGCCTGTATCGTATTAGCGTATCAAAGCTCAGACTCGTAACATTACTAGTTTACTAAGGGAACTTTGAACAAGATTTATTCCCTAAACAGTCTGCTGAGTCCTAATTTGAATGAATTTTGTAAAAAGAAAAGGCCTCTTTATTGCCAAGATTTTTAGAATATGGTTTGTATTTTAGGTGGTTGATTTACTGCTACATTGCATTTATTCTAGCACATCATTGATCCCCTGTCTCATACATCAGATTTAGTTACTTTTTTATTGTATAATTTCTAGGCGACAGTGGCTATCCGGGACAGAAAGAGCTGATGGATCTAATTTGATTTTGCCCTTATACCAGCAGAAGTTCACTTACTAGTTCACTTACTCAGAATTCATTGATCACTCAAAGGTCTTCTGGGATTGTGAAATCTCATTCTCAGTGTCTTTTCCAATTGTCAAAGCACAGACTCAATACTGCATCTGACATCCTTGCAGCCTGCCTCGTTCTGCATAACACAGCAGTCAACCATGGGGTTATAGTCGATGATGGGGCTCTCATAAAGGATGACAAGGCTAACTCTTACTGACTTCAGACATGGCAAAAAGGTAGATCTTCCTGAAAGGTGGGTTTGCTGATGACAAGTGAGGGGCAGCTCAGTGACAGCCATATCTTTAAACAAGAGAAAGGAAGAACTGGGAAAGGACAATGGGAGATGAAAAAGGCGATAGTAAATGAAGAAGAAATTGCAGGAGGAGTTTTATACAAAGAACCATAGGTCTAAAATCAAAGAAATTGTACTACTTAGCATAGCAAGATGATTGAATTCCTTTATCTGTGGCTTACTGTTCCTAGCTAAAACACAAGATAATGTCCTGTGCACAGCCCATTCAGTTCAATGGCAAGACAGCAAGCCTCACCGAGGATACTGTCAGAACAATAATCACTTTTAAAGTGGTTGTAAAGATCTTCTAGTCACTAAGCGCACACAAAGAGGCAAGAGGAGGTTAATGAAACTTCAAGAACTGTTTGTGTTCAGTAAGGTTACTTCGTCTTGAGTTTTTGAGAGCAGATAAGGTGGAAAAGAAAGATATTGGAAAGGCGGATGACATTTAAAAGAAGCAGTATTAAAGTTCTCCATTACAAGAATAAAGAAGACTATTCATCTTCATCTGGGAGAAACAACTGATAGTTCCTGTTACCCAAGAGAATTCCAAATCTTGAGCTAAACCCTGCACCTACAGCACAACTTTGCAAACGTGTATCAATATTTAGGTTACCAGTTTTGGAACAAATGCATTACCAAATATGAATTTCTTTTACAGAAACAAACATTAGAATCATAACAGACCTGATTTAATCACAAATTGTTTTCTGAACACATATACCAGTCTAATTTCAAACTGTTTGAGCACCTGAGCTTCTATTTCCCCTCTGGAAAGTATTCACCAACCTAAATGCAGCCAGCTATACTGAGTAACTTTTCCCTGATACGCATTGTTCATTTTCTCCTTTTTTTTGCTCATCCTTTGGATGACATGAAAATATTTTTCTCTCTACGTGCTTGAAACCCATCCACAATCGTCAGCTGCTACATTTTCTTTTCATAATCTTGTTTATATTCAAATAGGCACTACTATTGCTGTGCTCTGTCAAGAGACTTGGTCAATAGTTCCAAAAAAGCAAAAGTACCAGGGGAAAATGATAGGGAATTACATACCAAATAACATGGAGTTTTAAATCCCCTTGTTTGGCTTGCAGACTACAATACTTGCACTTACACTGTTGGTGTATTTCAAATGGAAATTTATTTAAGCAAACTGAAAGCGTAACTTCTCAGGCAAAAGCTGAAGACTTGGAACAGAGGGTGACTGATTCCATACCTAACTTCACTACTCAGAGCTATGATCATTCACTATTTTGCTATAAACATCCCGTGCAGTCTTAGTCAAGTTGCTTAGGGTTTTTTTGTTGCTTAATCCCCCATCTTTGAGATAAGTATGACTTAGCCTCCCTATCTCACAGGCACACAGTAAGGATAAATACATTAAAGAAGAATTAATATATCACAATATAGTGATAGGAGTTCAATACCCTGCATATGGAGTAATTTACCTTTTTGTCTTCTGGATCAAGCACAGTTTCTAGGTGTGTGCAACAGTAAAACCCTAATCTATTAATATATAAAGAGAGCAAATAATCTTCAGCCCTGCATTCCTGTATAGAAAACCATGAACAGAAACATATACCTGTAGATGTAGGGTGGAATTGCTGGAGTAGAAAGGAACAGAATTTTTTCCTTTATTACAATGGGCTTAATACAAGGATAGGAACCACAAGCTAGACATAAATACAGAAATCTATTAATTCCAACAGAATAAAACATAAACCACAACAAAACCAAACAAATGTACATCAAATTCATATATAAACTAGATATATAACTATTTAGACACACACATTTTTAAAAACCTCCTTAAAGTTATCTGTGTAAGAAATACACTATAATTTACTAGCAGATGAATTATATACTGTTCCCAGGATAAAACCTCCATATTTCTTGCTTCAGACTACCCTCCCCATAAAATAGCTTTATTAGAGTTTAGCAATGTTAGGAAAAAAGTGAAGGTAATATCTATTGCTCTCATTAAAAAGCTGATCACACATTTCATAGTGATTATGGAATAATATACTATAAAAAATGAGTTTTCACCAAATATTCAAAATTATAGATTTATTCAGACTCCCAGAGAAAAATCAAACTTGTAAATTGTGCAGATTATATATCCAATAAAATATTTATTGTTGCACAATGTATATTGTTAACTGTGTTGACTACTTTTCACCAAGGTGCCAGAGAAATGAAAAATTACGCAGTGTAGAATATAAAATAGTTTTTTTCAAGTCCTAGAGCTAGTTCATGAGCATACAAAACAGATTGTATTCAGAGCTGTAATATAGAAATTCTTCAGTGAAGAAGACACTAGAGCTGAATATCTGACAGCAGAACAAAACAGAGAACAGCATTAAAGCCATGTAGCTGAGGTGCTGCATGCAAATGCAGGAAGACTTGAATTAGTAATGTTGAAGGTCTAGCTAAAGTAGACGGTGGCTGTGTCAATGAATGTTTTAATGACATCTTACTAGTTTAAGGACTAACAAGTGCATACATGCAGCCTGATGGAATTCTGGAAGTTCAGTGAATATGGGGTCTAAAATCTCTTTGGGTTTACAAAAACAAGTAAATATCTTCCTTCTCTGCAATTTCATAAACCAGCTTATGAAAATCACACATATGGTTTGAGGTGCATGTTTCTTGTTTTCGGTGTTAATCATAATCACAACCAACAAACCCCCCATTATCTATCATTTCTTGTTTTTCAGAATTTACATAAATATTTATTTAAACTGCAGCTACAGGGCACCAAATGATGGTCATGCTATAAAAGGGAAAATTCAGTAAAAAAAATTAAATTTAAAAATATTTTTGTTACATTGCACCTTAGTGCTGTGACTTCAAATGTACCTCTTTGTCACTATACTTCTTGTCCTCTTCATTTTGAGATGGCCTTTAAAATTTTCTAATACAGGACAAGGATAACAAGCAAGCTGGCAGCACCAAGCCAGGGTGGGACTCCGGCTGTCACTCAGGCTGTGCACGGCTCTGCCCAGAAAGGTGTTTCTGACCTGTCCTGCCCATTCACAAATTACAATGGTAAAATTAATAAATACACCAATAATCTGGAGTGAGGGGTTTCATCCTTGCCCTTTCTCTCTCTATTTTAGCTTTTTCACTTCCAGCCCTTAGCACAGACCACACCAGGCTTGGGAGTGAGTGCAATTACACACTCAAAGCGAGTGTGTGCCAGCCTGACAAAACACTGAAAAGCCATCATTTGAGCTCAACCCTAGTCTGTAGCTGTGGCCCAGCTAGTCTTGCACTCCTGCCCATTGTCTTCCACAGGAGCAGGTTATTCAACCTGTGGGAGGGAAGCCCCCTCCTTTTCAGGAGGAAGCCCATGGTGCTGAAACGGCCAAAATATGTTCTGCCTCACTCTCCATACCCCTCCTCCTCAAAGCACCATGCTGCTGAAGACTGGGCAGGAAAAGCAGCTACCTCATAGGGTTTGGGATTTAACAAGTAGGCATCTTTCTTCTCTCACCCTAACTGGTCATACTGTTGATATTAAACGCAACATATTTGACATGAAAATATATATTTCAGAATTAGCTATCCTAAAGAAACTGGTCCCTGAGTTACACTACTTCATGTTAAAAGAATAATTACATCAGGTGATGATTTCACACAAATGGGCAGGCTGTAGCCAGGCAGAAGTGACCATCCCACCCCACTGACCTTCTGCTGTGGAAGGAGCTTCACTGCTCAGGATAAAGATGGGCAAAGCATAAGAAATATGCATCTTTTAATACACACAAAGCAAAAGGATTAAAAACACCATATAAAACAAAGATTTACAATGGAGCAGCCACACATCTCTGTAGAAAGAACAAAGATTTTATAAAAGAATAAAGGAAAAAATATATCTATTTCCTGAGACTACAGGCAGTCCTAGAGATTTCTAAGTATTATTAGTCAGACCAAAAGCTGTCAGATGTCTCCAGAGCTCTGTCTGTTCGCCAGGGCAAGGTAGGGCAGTAGGAGCCTAAAGGGTACAGAGCTCCCCAGATAAATACTTTTTTGTTGTTGTCTTTGGGTTTGAGTGTGTTTCCTTCATAAGACTTGGTCTGAGGCTCCATTACGTTTTCCACTTAGAGATTTTGTTACAGGAAAATGAGTGATATTTGTCTTTCTTCTGACTATTTTCCTGACTTAAAGAGGTTTGCAAAAACCTGATTTTCAGTTAACCGTGGCTAGCCTTGCGTTAGCAAGCAACACTCCACAAATTTTGTCTTTAACAAACTAACTCGAGCCATCAGCTGGAAAAGTTTTCATTCCCAGCCTCCACATATTCTTTCTTTCACCCCACTCATTCCCTAAAGGAAAGGAAACTAACAGCTGAATTACTCTTTTCTCACATCTTTAAATTTTTTCTAGTTTAGACTTTACAATCTGAAGATCAAAGCTTATTCCCCATTTCTGTATGAAAGTACAGTGAGGTGGACCTTTTGTAAAATAGATGCCTATTGACAAGAAACAATTTACCATCAATAAATGCCTTTAACAAGACGTTTTCTTCCTTACCTCTAGCACAGTCCCCTTTCCAGCCCCAAACAGTACCTAAGTGTGTGGCACCTGCTCTTCTCATCCACATGACACTATCGCAGCCATGTGAGCTGAGATGGTCAGTAAAAAGTGCTTTAGGCATATTATATGATTTTACTTGTCTATGTTTCTCAGTCTCTCATTAAGTGATGACAGAAAGTTCCCCCAATAATAAATAATCAATAATCAAAACAACATTTGGAGTAAAATTCTTATACTTAGTTGTTTGGGGCTGCTCATTTGAAGCTATGGGAATGGTTGCATGGGCTCAAGTGTCAAATGTCATACGCACCCAGAAACACAGTTCACCTTTGTGACCATCTATTCTCTAGGGAGCACTAGCAGTAGATCACAGAGGTCTGTGGAAAAAAGAAGCTCATTATTTTAAAGCCTAAGAAAAATCCTCATACTGGAACATGTAAGGAAATGCAAAGCCAGAAGGTAAGGCTGCCTTTCATTAGCAAAATAGACAACCCACCACTGTAAAAACATCCCTTCTCCTCATGGTAATGCAGCAATGAAGCACTCTGCTACAACTCCCAATGAGGTTCATTCAGAACTCTGTGTCAGAGGCAGCGCTACCAGAAGCAACAGTTAATTTCCCATGGTTTATTCAATTCAGCAAAAATGTATTACTTTTTTCATTATGCCGTTTATTCTTTAAAGTGATCTAAACCTGCACAGATTAGTGTGAAAGTTAGTTAAAATATTATATAAAGTGCTCATCTTTGGAAAAAACAGAATCTGGCCTCATGGAAGACCTGAGTGAGAAACAGTGAAAACACAAGCCTACCAGACTTGCACACAACTTTCTTAAAAGATCTATCTCAATAACTGTAAGAATCTACTTTAAATTACTATTAAACACTGCAGAATTGCTTGTATTCTAAAATAACTATTTTTCATTATATTAAACAGTAAAAGTACAATAACCTGAAAAATTCTTACCCTTCTAAGTTTAACAGATGAGATGATGATTTTATAATTTACTCTTAAGAACATAAACTGTTGGTTTTACAAGTTCTAGTTTTTAGTTAATCCCAGGACCTCAGCTCAGGATAGCAAAGTCTTCATTCACTTCATATGAAGACAACACAGCCATTAGGTCAGATTTTACGTGGTGAATTACAAGATGTTTTTTATATTTAAGATTTTGTTGAGAAAGTGAAGTTTTTCATAGTGGTACTTATTAATGTACATATTTCACTCTTTTTTTTTCAGAAAGGGATGGCGATACACACCCACATATATATAAAAACATATATTTCTATATTAAAAAATATTAAAGAGAAGAGCGCAATTAAGGGCAGTGGTTCATTTACACCTCATAACAAACATCTCACTAAGACTCAGGACAGGGGAAAGAACAAAAACCAAAGGATCAATTCTATACCAGAACTGAAGAATGTCTTAACGAGAGGTAGAAGATTCTCACTTTTTATGAAAGATGCGGTGCTTGTCTCTTCATACCACTGATTCAGAACGGGTGACTTCAGGTAACTGGTTAAACACAAAAGAGAAAACAATTGCATGTCAATGACCAATGCAGTTTAGATACAAACCACTGAATCTTATTCAAGCAAATGATGATACTCTAACAGGGTAAATTACCACAAGGAGTTATTTTCCTATAATTTAAAGAAGCTCTGTTGTTTCATGCTAAATTTTCCATTAAATAGGCAGGCACGTATATACTAATGTGAATGCATATGCCAACACGATCTGAAGCGAGCAGATCTATCCCCTTTCTCTACTGTCTCCTCCCATCGCACTGTGTCCTTGCACCTTCCCTTTCTCTGAGGGCACCCATCACTTCCCAGACATGCTGTGAAAGTGGAGGCTTGGCATGCAGGTCCAAGGACAGTTTCCCCACGTAGGGGCAGCCCAGGTTGGGATGGGTGCTGCAGCTGCTCCAGGGTGCTGCACTCCTCTGCCATGTTACACCCATCCAGAGCCAGCAGCATTCATGCAGATGTTTGCTTTTATCTGCCACACTACAAGAGCATACAGCAAGGTTCAGACTGGATGACCTGATATTTGCAGCTGCTTGTTAATATTCTAATAATAATTTACAGCATGTGAATAAATAAAAACATATGCTATCAGTCCTCTGTGCAGATCCTGATCACACATGTGCGTACTCTGTGGTACCAAATGAAAAGGAACCACAGTTTACCTTCCATTCTAAGATGAAGTTCTGACTTTGCTAAGTACAGTTTAATGAAACTGCTCTGAGACACAAGACAGATGGGATAGAGAGACCTGAAGTGCTACAAATAAAATCTAAAACTGAACTTTTAAATATTCATTCTGAACTATAAAGAGAGCTGTGGCTTTTGTGTGCTACAGATGGCTTGGAAATTCAGTGCAAACAAAGGACCAATTTTTGAATACTCATAGCTGCTCTACCATAATAGCTGGAGGCCCAAAACTCCAGGGGTTTGAGATGATTCAACTAGATCCTCTTACCTGCCAAATTTCATCAAAGCAACGTTGCTTTTACCATCTTATAGGGATGAAAGAAATATGAATAGTGTGGATTTTTTTAATGAAATGTGGACTGCTTAAGCTTGAACAAAAAATTACAATATGAATGGAAAGTGCAAGGTAAAGGGAAAACTGTCTTTATCATACATACTAAAGCATTGTATAAGATGAAATCTGTACTTTTTATAGATTGAAAGATTAAACAGAAATATTTGGTAGATTTAGATAAATGAAGGAAATAAAATGAAAAATAAGCATAATAAAAATCCCTGCCAGTCATAATCAATGAGGAACTGCTGACTGATTGCCAAGTATGGCCTTAGGTTTAAATCTAAGAGAGACACATGTGTTTCTTTGTAAGGTAGTGGGGCACGACCTCATCAATCAGAGATTATCCTCTGCATAATAGTTTATGGAAAGAAACGTGTAACGCTGATTCCTCATCTGCCTTCCAGAGAGAGGCAAGCTGATACAAATACAGCTAGGAAGGGACTAAGACCAAGTAACACTGCTGCTAAGGCTATACTTTGCTGTATTTACATAGCAGTACAATGAGCATTTTCTGATGCTATTATCCACTAGCAGTCTAGTCTAGACTCTAAAGTTCTTGGCTTTAGAGAGAATGCTCTCCCACCTTTTGTATGTACTTGAGTTTCTACAAAAACTGAACAGAACAGCAAAATTCAGAAGAGGGGTTGAGTGTCTGTGGGGGAGCAGGGACAATCCGAGAGACAGAGAGGACCCCTGAACTGCAAATAGTCCTCCAAACGTACAAGCCACAGAGGCAAACACATAGTGCTGAATCACAGCTAGAAGCCAGGATTATGGATATTTATGAGGCACTGCTGCCAATTGAAGGGAGAGAAAGTGCGGGAACAGGAAGAGAAGGCATGAAGGGCTTGATAGAAAATGTAACCATCCTGTAATGACAGCAAGTGCCAAGAGATGGTTGCAGGCTGATACCAAGTGATGGGTGGAAGAGGCCTGACAACAAGCGGGTTACACTATCTGTGAAATCAAGGGAATTAGCAGTGAGGGATGCATACAGAGAAGCAGCCTGGCCATCATAAGCTGTTAGGGAAGGGGTGGTTGCCACAATGCTCTGGATGGGTAGTGGTAAATAGTGCTGCCTTTGTTAAGATTAGAGGAAAGGATGTTGTGAAGAATCAAGATAAGATGATGGGAGTTGGGGAAAGCATTTTAACTGCCCCCAGCCAAGGCAGGAAAAGTGGCAACTTATGTCAGGGCACTGGCCTGCTGTTTTAGGGAACATCCCAGAGGAGTGAGCTGAAGAGCAGATCTGCAATCTTGCTGGAGAGAGGCAGGATCCTGCACCACTGGTGGGGAGTGAGGAAGAAGGACTTGGCAAGACTTGAGGAAGCAGGACAGAGGACCAGGGCCTCTCTGTCAGCCATGTTTTGCTGTCAGTGCCAGATCTGGATCTGTCAGAGGGCAAGCAAGGATTGCAGTCTGAAAGTGTGGCTCAGCCTCTGGTTGTCAGGCAAAAGAGCAGGACATGTGCAGAGGGGAAAGGGCAGGATCCTGCAGCACTCCAGCAGAAAGGAGAGCTTTTCCAATGACCTCGCTGTCCTGTTGAGAGTAACTGCTTTCCAGGACAGAGTGTCCCAACAGGATACTTAACTGCCTTCAGCATAGTACAATATTCAGAGATAAAACCGAACAACTTTTCATGAAATCTGCCTCCAATAAAAACATCTTTATTGCCCTGGGCTAATGTGTAAGTTAGTGAGAGATTATGGTTCAGCTTCTATAGCCATTTTATGTAATATGAAAAAAAATCCATAGGGACCTCGTCTGTTAGTCCTCTAAAATATAAAATGTAGTTTTAAGCTACACTTCATCATGGTAATAGGCTATCAGCTATTTTCCTAAACCCTCACACTCACTGCTGTCAGTCTAGGCAGAGCCAGACAACCTGACTTAATCACCTCCTTGTGACTCACTGCACTGTGCCCCTTCCTTTTGAACATATATAAATCCTAATTACTTTTTAATCCTTTACTAGAACACCAGCAAAATGACTGCTACCCTTGCAGCATACAGATATGGACATTTATAGGCACAGGAGCCACAGTGCCACAGGGCCTCCTTCCCCAGGGGCTGTGTGCTGCCAGCAGGGCTCAGCAGAGGGTACCACGGCCTCTCCAGGAGCAATCCTCTCCTAGCTTCTCCTGCTCCTCTTCTGGAGGGGCAGCAAGCGATATAGTAAGGTTATATTCTTGTGTTATAAGGCTACAGTGGCTGGTGTTATAATACCTCAAACCTAGCCCTGAGGTGAGTTTGGATGTCCGTACAAATGTGCATTTGAATGCTTACCCAGACTGTCAGCCCCCCTCCAAGACAGTTTCCTCAGAGACACCCTGATCTGTCCACCCGCCACCCCGTGCCATCTTCTCAGCTGCCTCTGCCCTTCTCATCTGATGGAAATGGGTTTTTCCCTGTGTCTCCCTTCCCTCCAGTGTACTGCCACACCCAGGCTAAATGCACGTCCCCAGGCTTGCCCACGGTGTGCATTACTAAGAGAAAAGTCCCCCAAATCAGAAGACTAGCTTTAAAATGATGAGCCGATTTCAGTGATCACAAATACCATTCAGACTGTGGTTTCAGGTCTGTTCTCCTCTGCTGCAGAGAGAAGCAGCCTAGCTTTTCATAAAACAGTGTTCACTGAGAACCAAGGAGAAGGAGGAGTTATTTTTGTTGGTCTGTTGCCTTCTTTAAAATCTGTAATATAATGATTCATGCATTCACATCACGAGAGGTGGCAGGACTGTCACCAGTCTGCTGCCTAATGCCTCATGTTCACAGTAACAAAGACCTGTCCCTGCCAGCTCCTGCAGAGAAGCAGGCTGGGACCAGGGATCCCACAGGGACAGATGCTGGCCCATGTCTCCATATCTTCATCTGGAGACAGAGGTGCAACACACACCATGCACTGTTATGGCTTCAAAAGCATTGACTGTGCTCCGGTTTCTTAGCTTCTGTTGATAAACTGGGAACTGTCACATAGTGCCACAAGCTGCAGATACACACAGAGGATGGATTCATACCATACTCGCAGAGTATTCCCAAAGGAAGGAATGGTCCGGTTTCTAATGCAAGTGACTGAGCAGGACCCGTGCTTATAAACAGCTTTGGGGCTCTCTGGAAGTCAAATCACTACATAAAATGTAAACTTGGGCGTTATCATGCCTTTATACTCCCATCCAGAAGCTGGCACTGCCAGCATCTCACCGCACTTCCTTCCCAGCTCTGCTCCATATGCAGTTTCCATTCCTGTCATGAAAATAAACAAACCGGAGGCAACTTCTGCTGCCTACTTCAGTGTCCCAATTCCCTGGCCTATGAAAGACTATCTACATTGCACTACATTTCTGTCCAAGCCTTAGCAGTTAACTCTCCCCCAGGAATAGCACGTTATTGGGGAAAGCAAGCACTGCAAAAGCAAGCCCCTCGCTGCAGTTGTTTGTAGACCGGATCACTGGTTCTGGGAGACCAATGGGATAAACACAGCCCAAGCTGTCTCCTATATCATCATAGTAAACTTAAAAAAACACTTTTATAAAGCGTACTTTAATTGGAGGAACTTACTTTTTAATTTGCAATTTTAAATGTGAGCATGTACTAACTTGTAGCTGAACGTTTCTATAAAGATAATTACATATGGCAAGACAGAAAAACTTTTTAAAACATTTTCTCTTGAATGTGTGCCTGAATTCATTTACAACTGTTGCTGCTTTAAACACTTCAGGCAGAATAAGTGGATGGCACTAAACAGCTTAGCTGCAATTATTATGGAATGTCTGAGGTATAATTTCCCCTGCGGTTTTGTTAGGCGTACAAAATTCATAATTCTGATTTGTGGCAGGTACTTATTACCCATCGCAGGTGGAGATATGCAAATATTATTCTAGTAGGGGTGAACAGCCTTTATTTCAGTATTCAGCTATTAACGAGATTTGTGAGTCTGGTACTCTGGGGCCATTTAATTAATTAGATGGTACAGATAAAATATAAATTGTTTTGTAGGCTACACAATTCCAGTTCTAGAAGATGTAAAATATGACTAAATGAACTTAGTATGGACTGATTTGTTGTTTCACGTATGGCACATGTACAGGGTACAGGCAAAGTCTGTTATTTTTGCCTAAAATAATCCTGCACATAATCCTTGCATTGTCAAGCATTGTGGGAAAGAGATGTTATTTATTTGTCATTGTTATTAAGAATGTCTATCAGTTACCCTCTTTACAAAAATTGCTGGCATGCATCAAACAAGGAAAAAACCTGGCATGTTCTTTTATGAAAGCCAATATGTGCATGTTTCAGAATAAGCACATATTTTGAAGACATGCAGATCTGGTAGGATATTATTGTCTCCAGGTCTGACACTTCTATTTTAAATAAATCTCTTCCTTGGGATAGATGAACTTGCTAGCAGGAAATGGAAAAGGAATCTACAGCAGCATGCTAGCATCTAGATTTTCAAATAATTCTATTAATTGGTTAATTCGTGTAGTTCTTTTCCTAAATATGATCTCTATACTCCTCCATAAGATTTCTGGAAAACTTTGAATACAGGAATTGGGGTGAAAAAAAACCCCAACAACTCAACACGCTTTATTCCCCAAAGTGATAGCTATAATGGTCACAATAAAAGAATCAACGTTTACCAGGAGTTACAGCAAACGACATGGTGAGACATTCGCCCTACCCTTATATGGAGGAAATAAAATGCAAGAGGCATGAGACCGGAAATTGTTAGCAAACTGTCAGCATTTAAAGGCAGGCATTGACCATTATATTAGATTTAAATTGTGGGTAAAATACTACACCATACAATTACGGTACTCTTAACATTGAATGAAAACCAGTTACTTTTATGAAAGCAGGACTATAATCAGCAGTCACTCTTACTGGTTTAGTGAACATATTTTGGGGTACATTCCAGATACCTTTATTAGCTCTAACACAAATTATTTTTACACTGCTATTTTGCCAAGCCCTGGTGGCTGCAGTGCTGCAAACACATCCCACTGTTTTATGTCTGCTAGAGATTTACTGACAAATATGATAAAGGGTACATAAAATAAATAACAATACAGAATTAGCACCATCCTAAAAAATGAAAACTAACAGGGGGAAATTATACTGTGTAAGGAGCCATTGTATGGTTTCATACAGTGTAACTCAAAAGTACACATGTTCAAAACTAAATACATACCCAGAGTTGCTCTGGTCACTTCCCTGCAGGGCGGGCAGAGCCAGGCAGGGAGTTGAGTCGCAGCCGGCACGGCCCTGCACCTGGGCCCCCCTGCGACCTGCCTGCCTGCCTACCTGAGAAGGCTGGAAGGAGATTCAGGGATGACAGAGCCCACCACGGGCTGGGGCTCAGTAAGAGCAGAAAGAGTCTGATGGAGATGGGAACAGGCTGGAACAAGCCAAGAGTGCCTGAGTAGGGTGAGCTTCTGGCATGGGATAGGGTCTGCAAAGACACGAGGACTAAATTTTGTTCAAAGAAAATGCCTCTGACTTTGGAGACATCCTGCACTGGAGAGGTGCAAACCTGAACTCTTTGAATAGGGTGAGGAATGACCTGGGAATCTGGCTGTGTAAATAAATAAGTGTAAGGTACAAAGTAGAAGTGAGTCAAAGAAAGAAGGCATTGACTGGGGTCTGAGGAAAAGGGCCAGTCATATCTTGTGGGTGAACAGAATTGATCATCCAAGAAATTTGCTGTGACTCAATTTTCAGTAAGGAAAGTCAATTGTGTTTGTGGTAAGAGATTCCTTGAAGCAGAAGAGCCTGCAAAATCGTGATGAAGTATGGGGAAAAGAGCTGTGGGTAACCAAGTCTGACAAGAGGATTTCCAGCACAAGAGAGTGGTGGGTGTTTTTACCACAGCACCGGCACAGGTAACTTCATGGTTTGGCTGAATTGTCAGCTGGGATTTACACACCGAGAAACTTGAGGAATCTCAGTGCTGGTGCAATGGCAGCACAAGAGATGTGCCCTCATGTTGCGCTTGTAGAAACACCTGGGAACATCACAATATTCAGTTCACAAGTAAATCCTGCAAGCAAGCAAGCACTAGAGATTGAGTGAATGGCTTGTATGGACAAACTGAAGTACAATGACCAGAACTGGAGAAAATCTCAAAAAGAAAACCATATTTGGTTAAATACAGAATAAGCTAAATGACAGCAACATATATGGAAGCGTTTTAATAGAATTATAAGAAGTAATCATGATGTTCAGACACAGCAAGGCCAAGTTAGCTGCAGGGTTTTTACAAAATGCGTAAGAGAGTCAAACTCACTTCAGTCTCATCTCTCATAGCAGTTGCAGAATGTGGACTCCATCTGCTCCACATAACAGCAAAGTGCTTGGGAAAAAATTAAGTCTAGATTTCCACAGAATAAATACACCAGAATAATATTCCGCATTTAAATACCTTAAATTGGATAAACAATACCCCATGGGTAGAACCTATAAAAGGCCATTCCTGCAGAAGATGAAATCTAGAAAACAGTTTTAATTAAATCTTTCTAAGGACTTCATAAAAATCCAGGCACAGCAGCAGTGCTACATGCAGTACTTCCATGACAGCCCTGAGCTACACAGTCCAAAACAGAGAAGGAATTCTAGCACATAATACCTTTTTTTTCCCTAGGTATGCACACACAAACACATCATTAGTTCAAAATCAATGCACAAATGAGAGATGTGATCAGAGAATTACATTTATTCACGGTAGTGCAGAGAGCACCTCCATGGGCCTAGGAGTAACGCTGCAGCAGGCAATTGATGCCTCTGAACACAGAGGGAACCGCTGCATGCTGGTAGGTGATTATTACCAGCATTTTTTCAGAATAATGTAAAGTAAGCAACATTTTAGGTGGCACTATAATATCTACCAAACATAGTATTTGCAAAGAGATAACAGAGCAAAACGCCTATCTGAGGAACCTCTGCATCGCCCGAGGACAATGCTGAGCAAGCATCACTCCCCTCCCACAGTGAGCGCTCCTCAGTGCCAGGTGCCTGCTGCGTGAGCCCAAAACTGAGTGTAGATAGCCAGGCAGCAGGCTGGGAGCATGTTCTCATGTTGGGCAGCGTGGCAGGAGCAGGAGGGGGCCATGACCCATCAGGTGCCGACTGGGTCAGAACCACGCTGTGCCTCAGGCACTGCAGTGCCGCTGCACCAAGGTGTCCAGGACAAGCAGCAATGTTTGCTCCAAGTTCAGCCAAAAACTTACTCCACTTAGCACAGCACCTCTGCACCTCTGTCACTTATGGTAAGCATTGGCAGTCATACAAAGCTGGGCAAAGGCTGACTGGCCTTTTAGAGAGCACTAGAAATCACCTTAAAGCTCTGTGCTTTATATATAGGTGATGAGTTAAACCAAGAGCAGAGGGTGTATATGAGAATAAAACAAATAACAACAAAAAAAGCATTACCTTGGGTGAAAAATCCAATCCAATGAGCAGCCTAAACCGAAACAGTACCCAGTCCCATCAAACCATGATTCTGTTGATGATTCTCCCTCTTCCCTGCCTCCTGTTATAACAGCAATGTTTATTGACATAGAGAGCTTTATGAGCTCTACATTTAGTCAGCACAGCTCAGTGTAGCTCCCTTGCCACGAAAGCGTGGCAGGGCTGCAAACAGGACTTTGGCAAGGTAAGATCCATTTACACACACTATGTAAGCAGTTCAAAAATTAATGCAACTAATATTCTAGTTTCACCTGACAGGAGATAAATTATTGATCTTTGCAATATGAAAGCACCGAAAAGAACAAACTCAGAATCGTGCACTTTCATCTGTACCCTCGCCTCCCCCTTTGTCAAACTTAAAACACAGTTATATCCAAATGGCTGCAGGGAGATTTGAGAAACACATGTTCTCCCTGTACAATTTAATCATGGTGCAAGCAAAAGGCAGATGCTCCAAGAAGCTGATGGTTGTGTTGAACAAGAAACAGCGTCACCCGAACTCATGGCACGAGCCAATGCTCACAGGAATACATGCAGGGAGAGTGGGAGTTTCGGCTATCGGAGCCCTTACTTAATCTTTAACACACATTTGAGGATGTACAGCTCTACAGCCAAATCTTGTGTACCTGAAAGCCTGGTGTAGTCACTGATACATCACCCAGGTTTCTTTCTCAAGGGGCAAGTCTGCTTTATAAACCAAACTTGGTTTTCCCCCATTTGCCCCCTTCTCCTGGCAAGTCCCTATACTGCAACATAAAGCAGAGGTCCTGTAAAGCCCCTGAAGAGACAGACACTCTACGGGATAAAAGCCATCAGTCCTGCCTGCTTCCCTCCACATACCACCACAGAGCTGCAGCATGGGGACTTCCATCCCCAACAGACAATATATAAAAGAACAGAAAATAACCCTATCAGTAGTGACCAACATTTCTCCTAACTTCTTCACTGTCTTTGTTGTGGAAAAAAGAACAATCCCTTCAGGACAGGTCCTTGTTCCATGACCCTAAACACAAAGCATTACATCAGGTTACAGAACGTTACATGATGTGGGTCAGCATCTGCTGCTAGCTAAAAAAATGATTTTTTTTTATTCTTAGATGTCTCTTCCACTCTGCGCACCACATGCACCATCATTAATTCGTTGCATGAATGAAACAGCTTGAATGATCTTAGCCCAGGAAAGGATTTCCCTGAAGACAGGGAAACTAACAGGTCAGAAGGAGAAAAAAGAAGGATTATATTAACCTTTCTACTCATTTTGCCCATCTTAAAAGCCTGCAAATTCCAGATTATATTTAACCTTTTTGTCTAACACAGCACTGTGTCTTTCCACAGTGCAGAATTCAGTGAATTTCAGTAGAAGTCTCACAGCCTCCACCAGGTCCATCACACCCTCCACAAAGCCCATCACTGCAGGAGGAGTGTTCCTCAAACTTTGCATAAAAAGCACATTATTTCAAACTAGAGCTGTGTATTTAATATGCCATACTCAACTGCATCTCCTAAAAATGATCCTGCTATCCACTGGAAAGGGATAAGCTTTCCACCCTACCCTTTAAGCAGAAAAGTTACCCTGCATATTCAGTCTCTGAGCACAGTTTGAGCACAGGATGATGGAGAACCTCAGTGTATTGCTGTGACATGATCTTTTTTCCAAATGCATTCAAGAGTGAATTTTGCATGTTATCAAAATATTGCACGTTACAGAGCACAGCCACGATTTCACAAGCAAACCATACTATTGAGAACTTTGCTTAATAATTATCTTAAACTACTTCTTCATTTGCCTCAAGCCCTCATTCTTGTATCCATCTCGGTGAATAATTCCTTCGTCTTTTGCACTGTTTGTATCTTGAAGGTGTTCTTGATTAGGAACAGGCCCTTTAGGTATTTCCAAGTTCCATACATCTCTTGGTATCATTTTCAGCAAGGTATTTTTTCTGTTGCTTTGTGTGGTACTGCTTTCTCCTCCTGCCCTTCCATCTTCCTTCCAAAGGCTGGAAAGAAGTGAGATTAAACTGTTAACACTCCTCTACTTACCCTGGTATTTCCGCTAGCACTCAGGTTGAATATAAGCAGTAGTTCACATCTAACCACTAAACCATGACTGCCTAACTCTGCCTTCAGTATGCTCACGTTAACCTGCAATGATTGTTATAGAACAACAGTTCTGCTCAAAACTTCCTTAGTAATGTCACGCTAGTAAAATTCCTCTTAAAAACAAAAAAGTCTTCCTTATTTTAGGAGAATTTATAGCAACGCTTTTCATTATTATTCTGGTAGCTCCATCCCTTAGCAACAGTCTTGTTGCAGCCCCACTGGAAAGACTAATACATTTTGTTTATTTTATATTTATCTTATATGTATGTAATTCCAGGAGGAATACTATAGACTAACAATTATTTATTCTTCTCTTGTTTTGCAACACACCAAGTTCTTCCCCCTCAAGCTTATATGAAATATTATTTCTTCTTTAATCTTATCATCTTACTTGATCATATCCCCTATTCTCAGTATAATCACAATCCTTCCCATCTCAATCCCCCTTTACTCTCTGCCTCTCACTCCTGTACAGTATTCATTTCTGTGAACTAAAGAGACAGAAGGATGAAAGACAGGTGTGCTGGTTTTGGTTGGGGTAGACTTAACAGTCTTTTTTGGCACCCAAGGTGGGGCTTGAAGGGTTTGAGATGATGATAGATTTGATTGGAATGTGCTAGATTGAATTTATAGCTGTTACTGCTGTTTAGCTATTAATTGACAGGCTTCTGTGCTTGTCATGAGGCTCGCTTGCCTCACTGTATATAGTCTAGTGCTCATTAGTGGTGCTTTTTGCTTTCTCTGCTTGCTGTTCTGCTTATCATCTTACTCTGCTGTGCCTGGGAACGTTTTGATAACAGCAATGGCGATGAGCCTGGGCTGGCAGATGGCCAGGTCATCACTGCTGTTTCTGTGCCGCTGTACTGGACAGGCTGGAACTCCAGTATGAACTTGAGTCGAAGGGACTCTGACCTGTGAATGAGTCCATTGGGAAGCAAGACACTCCAAAGCATCCATACCATATGATATCACGTTCAGCATATAAAGTTGGAGGAAGAAGAAGGAAGGGGGGGACACATTTGGATTAATGGCATTTGTCTTCCAGAGTAACCATTACCCATGATGGAGCCCTGCTTTCCTGGAAATGGCTGAATGCCTGCCTATTGATGGGAAGTGGTGAACGAATTCCTTGTTTTGCTTTTTTTGCATGCATGGATTTTGCTTTACTTATAAACTGTCTTGATCTCAGCCCCCAAGTTCTCTCACTTTCACTCTTTCAATTCTCTCCCTTATCCCACCACAGGGAAGCGAGCAAGCAGCTGTGTGGTGCTTAGTTGCCAGCTGGGGTTAAACCACTACAATAGGCTTGTGTTTTCTTCTGGTTTTCTTGTTATTTTATCAGAAGCTTATCATTTTCTTCAAGAATTGAAGTGGCAGAGTATTGTCAAAGGCTAAGATTAGTTTATCGTATTTTCACCTCAACATTACAATTCACTTGCATGCCGTCTACTTTTAGCACATTTTAAATAATATCTTCTATGCCCTGAATGTCCTGGAATGACAGCAGTATCTTCAGCAGACAAGTTACCTCAGCATCCAATGGTTTGCACTCTCTGTGCAACTCTATCAGTAATATTCTGTGTCATACATCCCCCCATCGCAACCCAGATGTACCTCACTGACAGCCTCAGCACTGGATTGCATAAAGTCCTGGAGAAGGTTATCTCCTTTTGGATGACCTCCACCTTGTTTCCCTGCAGTCGGTGAGGGCAGCACCTCGAGGGTGCAGCTTCTTGGCCACTGCATGCCCCTGCCACGGAAGTCACAGAAATTGTATCCTGTTTCTCCCAGGAATGAAAAAAGTGTCCTTTTTTGCCTTTGGTGCTATGTAGGATTTGCCAGCAAGATACTTAAAGGAGAAGTAAAAGCAAACAAATCCTGAGGCTATGAGGAAGCCGGAGTTTCCTCCACTTACTCTGGGCAAAACATCCTCATTTGCACAGCTCCATCAACACACACACACACATTTGAGATTTTGGCATGGCTATGCTCATAAGTAAAACAAAGACTACCTTTCCCTTGCTCTTTAACAGCAAAGACTGGTACAAAAAATTTGACTTCTGTAAAAATCACTATCCCACACATCAATGCATAGTATTTTATTACTTTTAGCACCCCAAACAGCTACAATAATATTGACATGTGCTATTAGGTGTCTTTTTTACTACCACACTATAAAACACTTTTTTCCCTTTTTATGCATGTTTTAAGTGGCCTGTGTTGGTAGCAGCTAATACTTGCATATGGATTAACTGTGCTACCTTTGGCAGTTACCACATTATATCTAGAATATTCTACCAGAGATGCTAACAGTACAAACATGTTTTTGCATTGTTTAAATTAAAATGGGAGCCTTCCATTATTTTCCCCTGGGTTCTCACTGTGATCACCACTAACTTATGTTCTTATTTTATTATTAATTACATAAAGATATCGCAAAGAATGTTGCAAAAAGCAATTTTTAAAAGTCACCATTCTTCTTGCTGACCACTGGCTCTCCAGAAATAAAGCACACTAAAAGAGGTTTGAAAATAAGAATTTTACATATGAGCTGGAGAAAAACCCATAATATCTTGCCTACATCAAAATTACATTTGATGGATAATTCAAGTATTTATTTATCTATAGAGATATAAAGATAGATAAAATTGTCTTTACAATCATAATACTGCTCAGGACATAAGCCTCTGTTATTATTCAAGGTATGCTTACTTGCAGCTGAATTAAATCTGTCAAAATTTTCCAGCCAGTACTTAGAGCAAGTCTGTAATTCTGTGTGGGGTCAGATGTGACAGTGCAGCAACCCTGCTCATTTTGAGTTCAAATATGCTATTCCTTACAGAAGTGGCATACTGGAAAGAAGTTTCTGTTTGTAATCTTGAGGAATCAGAAGACACACTTCCAGTTGTGCTGTCTCAACAGAAGGTACTATACTGTTTACTTTATTAAGGTTTCTGCCTGTTTTAAACCAAATTATAAGGCAAATGGAGAATAAAACAGCTGTTTAAAAGAAATAATTTTTCCACAGTCACAAATCAAACTGCACCAAGGAATGATGTAAAAGCAACAGAGAAACCTGATCTCACATCTGCCCACAGGGTGATGGCCCTGTGTCCCAAGGGGCGAGTGGCCCCCGAGGACTGCCCAGCCCTGCACAGTGCCAGAGCAGCCACCTCTGCCCACCCACCACAGTGCCATCCTGCCTATGTCAGTCTGCCAAAGCACCGAACATGACCGTGTTATAATCTTCAGATAAACTATTTACTCTTTCCTCATCTTGAAAGTGTACTGACAAGCTGACATACTCCAGTCCCTAAGTTACTGGAGGTCAGTAAGAGACACTGCAGAAGCTGTAAAGCCCTTGTTACTCTACTACAACCTGTAAACATCTCTCCGTTGATGCATTCATCCCAGCTCGCTGGATTGGCACACAGAGTCTGGGTTACCAAACAGATCCCTTCCCTCTCTGCTCAGGTTCATCAGGTCATTCAAACCCTACATCACTGTTCCAGCGTGTAAGTGCAGCTTCAGTGCATTGCTCTCTGCTGCAAGCACAGGGTGGGAAAAACCACCTCGATCAAGTGCCCAGCAGGAACTTGTTTGATTGCTATTTTTAGCAGAAAGCAGTAATTTGTTTCAGGACCTGACCACAAAATAAATTGGTTGTATCATATGTAAACTATTGCTTACCCAGAGGTGCCATATCCTTGTTAAAGCTTTCTGAAAGGGAAAAGGCTCCACACATGGCATTGTTCTGATGCCTCCTAAACAGCCTTTAGACTACATTTCATTTTAGTTGAAGCGTCATGTTCTGTTGGCAAGAACCACTACGGCAAGAATTAACAACAAGATCCTATGATTCTGTGCAATGATTTAGGGTTGATATTAAAAAACTCAGTAGCTTTAAAATCACTGTAGTTTTTCCAGTACATGTATACATGTATATTAGAAAAAGATATTTGTAAACAGTACCTCTATCCAATGCATGACAGTTTGATATACATTTTCTGTTAGTCGTAATTAAGTTTACTTAACCTTAAAAGGTTCAGAACTTGCTTTCTAGGAATTTTATGAAAACTCAAGTAACCAAATCACACATCTGTAAAATAATTCAGCACTATATAGAAGATTTCACAACTGTTTTCTAGTATGCATAAGAGATACCAGCAGAGGGGATAACTATGGGGAAGCTGCGTGTGGGGAGATGTGTCCTGCACAGGGCTGGAAACACTCACTGCAAGGCTCCTTCTGATGTAAACCCTGGGACATGTTTAAAACCTTCATACAGAAAGGCAAGTAGATAATAGGTGTAGCTTATGCACAACTCAAGGTCTGGACCACTGATTTGGAGCACAGAGGTTTTACTGCATACAAATATTACTGTTTCTGTTTAGTGGTAGGAATATCCACATGAAAGCAGGTCAATCAGCAGTTAGAGCACAGCTTAATGAATTACAGAAGATTTTATGACATCTTTTTTATTTGATTTTTACTTCTCAAGAAGAACTTTCTGGTGTGCCAAGTACAAGCCAAATATCTATTAAACAAAAGAGGGAATATTTTGGCTAACTGTCTTTTACTCTCTTTTTGAATGTCAACACATGTACCCCTGGCAGATTCCATAAATTCAAGAGCTACCAGATGGTTGCATAACAGCAATGCCCAAAATACACGCTCGAAGTCAAAGAATCGCAACAGAAGACAATGAGTGGGTAGCTAAGAGACATGGACATCTACCCTCAGTCATCACTTCCATTAGGTGGACAGAGCAAATTAAAATGGTGCCGAGAATGTCACCTGGAAGAGAGTAGAGCACAGCCTGCCCTGGTATGATGTGACAATACACATCGCAGCACACTGCAGGTACTACTCAAAATGTATATATTTTAGAAGAGCCAATTTTAAAATGAAGGTAATAGAAATGAATAGAAAATGCCAAGAATAATTTTTTTGCAGCATTTGCCTTTGGGAATCCTTTATCTCTACACACAATGCTCATTTGGGTTTTGAAATTTCAACATAGGTTTTTTGTTTTCTTTATTCTTAATTAGGCATTTTACATATTCCCCCTTCCAAATCTATATTCAACTTTTTTTATGATTAAGGTTTTTTGGGGTATTTTTGTTATATCCAGTAACTTTCCCACTTAAAAGCAGTGTTACAAGAAGTGTTCTCAGTACAGGTATGCAATACAGTCATCAGGGATATGTAGATAACAAATTATCCACAGTTTCAAATTTCTCCCCATCTAGTTTGTAGCTGCTGTATAAAACCTTGCCTGGCAATGGTATTTTTATGAAAGTTTAACTCCCATCAACAGTACATCATTGATTTAGGAGATGTGCTCTAAGTGAATACTTATATTCTGTATTTCTGAGAAAAGAAAACGTTATCCAGGAAAACTGTATCCATTAACATGAAGCATTCTTTGGGAGAGGGTAGTGGTACATGACTTACAGTCAGACACACAGCTTTTACATAAAAATATGAAATTTACTTTAAGAGGTGCGAACAGCAGGGCACTGAGTGCCGAGAGAAGCAAGGCTATAGTACTGGTGTTTGTGAATAGGACAGTGCTAAATGCTGAAGCTGTTCAAGGGCACAGTGCAGAAGCACATGTTTACAAGATCTCGGGCTTGTAAACAGCAGGGCTTTAAGCAGGTGGAGAAGAGTTCACGTTCCTGAGAAGGGAACACAGCACAAAATGTCCTGCTTCTTCACAGAGAATCACCCGGCTTGTGGCTGTCTAAAATTAGAGACACAGCCATTGTTCCAACGGATAATCAGGGCTAAGAGCGTTTTTAGGGCATCTCTTGACAGCGTGCGGGCTGGTACAATTCTGCATGTCAGTTTAGCTGCACTGAAAATCTGAAAAGGCCAAATTACAGTTTTATTTTTCTCTAAATTTCATTACAAGGATACTAACAGTATCAACAGGATTAATTTGATGATGGGATTAAAGAGGTGCTAACACCTTTTAATGAGATCAATCACATTCTGAAAAAAATATGAAACTTTATCATGAGGGAGTCAGGGGAGTGATTTCAGAAGAGGTTTAATGCAAGTGCAAAATGTGGTGTCCGTGAAAGATTTCTTGCAGAGTTCTTTAATTCAGTTTAATCTCCACATAGTAGAGTCTGGAAGCCCATTAAGGAGGAAACGATAGTATTCCCTTTTGAAATTATAAGGTAATTAATGTTCCTGCATCAGTGTCTGAGAGGAGAGTTTTCAGTCACCCAGCATTTCCAAGGAAACGGGATACTGACAGAACAACAGCAGAAATGAGCTCACTGAAGTAGAGTCCCTGATAACGGAAGGTAGATGCTGAAGCCTGTGAAATGGGCTCAGCGTTGCTACAGAGCAGAGTTTCAATTTACTTGAATTCTCTAGAAATGGCTCTGCTTCCACTTTGCTATCCAAGACACTGTCTCCAGCAAGTAAAATGGACGAACAAGTAGGAGACACCATGGTAAAGTGGTTGCAAACTAATATGTAGTCTGTACCATACAGGATATGGTAATGATAAACTTTATATGCAGAATAACACAGAAAACCCAAAGAACCAAAACTGTGTAACCCAGGACCAACAAAGAGAAAAAACACTATCTGGCAAGCATGCCTGATAAACCATAAATTCAGCATTAAACATTGCAAATTATACAACAACTTCCTAAATTTAATTACATAAGGTCTTCCTACAAAAATCCATGGCTTTGCAAGTACAAATTTTAATATGACGTGAGCAAAGTATTCTATTAATGCAGCAACTAACCAAAAAATTACATTAATGCAAAAGAAGGAATATAAAACAGAGACATTTTTGTGTTCTAGAGCAGTAATTTTTCCTTTCTCCCTGTAGTATGGGGTTTTCTGTCCATGTTATCATGAAAACACTGATTCAAAGTTTCACAAATGTTGATTGAAACTTCAGGCAAGCATCCTGTTCCCTACGATTTCAGAGGATTATAACATTCAGATTTTATTATTCCCCAAATTCACTTACTGCCCCTTCCAATTCCACATGATGAAGCTCAGAGGACTCCATAATTGAGATAACAGTCACCCAGTCCCTCTCTCCCTCTGCAAACAGATGAGTATGATTATCCAGACTGTTCTTTTTTACTGCTATGACAAGTTTAGTTTTTGCACATTGACTTCTAAATTTGCAGTTCGACTGAGAATTGCCATTTTGAGTAGGAGCCTACACCATAGTTGATTGCATATCCTACTCACCAAGCGTATGCTCATGTGTCCTACAGATAACAGAGCCTGGTGCACCAACGTGTTCCAGATAGGCAGCCCAAATATACTGACTCATCTGCACTGCAGCCACCCTACTTTTACTTGCAGTCACCATCTCTGAAAAGTCTGATTGCTATTAACAAATGCCATGGGAGGTACCGCAGCAACTTCTCTACTTACAACAACAGGAATAAGCCCAAGGAAGCTGCATAGTTAAATGGCAACACACCCAGTAGCAAATGCAGTTTTCTGAACAGCACCAGAGCCAGTGTAGCTCTCTGGCCCCTCCAATCCCTGCTTGCTGCATCCTCCTTGTTCACCCACCACTTTCTATTGGTTATCACAGTACCGAGAAGTTTACACAGCACTCAAGGACCAATTATGACAAAAGCACAGTCAGTCACATTTCTTCCTTTTTGCACCATCACAATATGCCTCTACACATGGGGAGGAATAGACATTTGCCCTCCCAAATCCCAGGGCGGAGAGGGGATGTTATTCTGTGGTCCCAGCCCTCCATCTTGCAGCTGTGTCAAATTATACTCTTTTAGGTGGTCTCCTCCATTTCTAATAAACAAAACCCACCCCACTGTATTCAGCCCATGCTCCTTTTTTCTCCAGTCCCATAGCATTCCCAGTCCTAGCTTCAACTGCACTTCTCTGTTTCTTTCCATCGTTTTGATGCCGTATTCCTTTCTAACTTTCTTGGGTGATACCTTCTTACTGATTAGGACTGCTCCAGCCTGATCAAGGCAAACAGGATTATTCAAGATAATTAACATTTTTATAGGGCACTGAAAATTACACACAGATTTACAGAATACAAAAGAGCGACACCAATTACAATTCTAGAAGAATTCTCATTCATTACCATGTTTACTTACAAACATGAAATTAGTGATGCCTGGATTAAGATTAGAAACAACATGAACTGTTATCACAAATAAAATCCTTTCAAGTGTATTTCATACACAGTACACACAGTATCTCTTAAATATGAAAAATTATAGTATCAGAGATACTCTAATAGAGGACATTTTTTTCTTAGAAGTAGAAATACAGCTATATAGAGAAAAGTACTTCTAATAATTTACTTTCTTGCTAGCAATATACTTTTAAAAAGAAGAGGCATAACAAGCTGTAAAACAAGGTATAATATTTAAATTAAATTTCAAAGTTCAACTATATAATTCAAAATCTTTTTTTTTAACAGAAAAGTGACAAAAGGGTCATAACCAAAGTTCATCTTGTTTCTTAAAACTGTATCTGAATGATAAAATTGACCTTAATTGTTAGAAGTCAATTTAAAAGATAATTTTGCGGTATGTGAGAGGTTACAGGAACACAGTGTACTAAAGACATCAAAGTTGTATTTGTCCCATACAAAGACAGTACTTTTTCCCTGGTCAAAAATCTGAAGGTGATTATGAGTGGGAAAAATAAAGCAATAATTAGGAACATTTAGTAAGTCAGAAACAACAAACAGGAGCCAAGTGAATGGGAGATTTCTGAAAAGCCCATATGGTGTGCTTTCCTCTGACAAAAGGCTCCACAAGCAGAAGACGGTAACTGTGAGCAGTTAAAAACCCACCACCCTCAGCCTTACAACCTGACAGTGCAACAGATCACAGGGACCTAATTCATACACTTGGTAGGAAATACATTGAAAAACAGGGGGTTTAACTGAAATCTGCTCATTCAACCTCTCAGTAAATAGCGTGTATTTTTCTTTAAACATACAATTCAACTCCCAAGTCATGACCACCCACCTCAAAGTCCCTGGGAGAACCCACTTACATGCTCTGAGATGGCTCTCACACCTTGGGTAGATTCCTGACTGCTGCAGGCTACTGTCCTTCCTGGCTTGGCTTCACCTACAACCAAGTCTGAAAACAAATGCATGCATTTTTATCTTTCTTACAAGGTAGTCTAAACATCTTCAAAGTCTTTCTTCATTTAATAAAGTTGATCTAAGGTACAAGACACAGCTCTTTTGAGGACTGGGACTGTGATGTCCTTGGGTTTCCAGTATTGAAGGGAAAGAAAAAAAAAAATTCCTTTTCCTCAAGCTTGTTTTTTTGCTCCTGAGGATGGAAATCTGCTTGCATCCTGCTCTGAGCACATGCATAACCAACAAAACTGGGTGTCAAGCCTTTGCTAGGAGTCTCTGATTTTCCTATTGTCATCACATTAGTAATACTATATTGCACCAAATATCGTAACAGTGCGACAGTCACAGTAAAGGCAATAAATACAAGCAAAGCAGTAAAGAGCCTGTGCACATAAATAGGACTTTGGTTTGTCAGGCTCACAGGGACCTTCCCAGAGCCCAGAGAGAGTGGTTAGCCCAGGGCTGCAGCCCCCTGAATTCTGTCGAGAAGGCTGCAGAAGACTTTGGGAGCTTTGGTTTTTAGAATATGATTTTAAATTAATGTCTCCTCATTTTAGGACAGCTATGGAAGGGTAGCAAAAGCCGTACGCCAGACTCATTTTTTAAGAGCAAGTGAGAAAAACAACTTAATATTTTGATTCCAGACCTAAATTTAGATGGTAACAATTTTAAGTGAATTCTCAAAGTAACGAACTGAGTTTGTTCTCACCTCTTCTTGTTTACAGTCTCATAAACTGGGATCCCACACTACCAGTGTCACGCAGGATGTCATTTTTTCTCTTGGCAAGTAAACACATGTGAAAGAAAAGGCATTGCATTTATAATGATAGCAACAGAACTTGCTAACATAGTTTTTACCAGGTTTCAAAGGGACAGCTTCAGCTTTCTGATGTACAGTGCAATGTCTCTTAGATTCACATGTATTTTTTTTCCACTCCACTGAGCACAGTTTAAAATGCAGAAGCAGCATAATTCAATATCAGACTATTTCACAGTACCACACGAGTTCAAAACAGAAGAAATAACATTAAAAGCAGTGAAATCAATCAAATGAATTATCTGAAAATAAAATTAGAGCATAAATAAAACAAAAGTAGGCCCAGGAATAGACAGACTGTCTCCTCTTTTCCTCTTGGGACAGATTTCTTTTAGTATGGCTTCAGTCACTCGCCCTGACATTTCCTTGGACTCCCCAGAGCCCCTCACAAGCCTGGGTCAGGATTGAGCACTGAAGTTGGAAGATGCTTCTTAGCATTTACTTAGCTGGAAACATGGGAAAACAGCCATGCTCTTAAAGCACAGGGTACCTGGGCATTTTGAGGATTTTCTTAATCTCTGTTTCAATATGTAATTAATTTTCAAGTACTTGTTTTATTTTTTTTAATCTCAAAACCACATTCTGTCAGGACTTTTATATATTAGCTCTCACCCTTGATTCTTCCGTACTTTAGTCTTTCTCCTCTCCAGCACGCTGCCAGAACCAGACTGCTGCTCGCCTCCTGCTCCTAACTCAGTTCCCTTGATTTGAAATAATTTCTCCCTTTCTCCTCAGATATTATCTGTAATGATTGATGGTCAGTAGCTGCTCTGCTCCTACAGCAGCTGGCAGCAGGCAGGGAGAGACAGGGCTGCTGCAGAGTGCCCAACCTGTGGTTTCACCTGAAACCCAACACCAGGAACAGTTAAAACCAGACCCTGAAGACAAGCAGCTGAGGGGTGTCTGTTGGCAGATCTCCACATTTAAAAGTGAAAACCCACAGCATGAGTTTGGTGAGCTCCTTCCGGCATAAAGGGGAAGTTTGGGGGTTTCTCCCATTCACTGGGGTGCACACCCTGGTTTGGGAGGGGGATGAATCAGGAATACATTAGCAAAATATGATAGCAAAAGCTTGAGTTTGTCACAAAAGGAAAGAAAAATGAGGAAAGGAGTTATGCTTAAAGGCAACCCTAAAGGGAGCAAACTTCTGTTTCTTGTATATGAAATGAAAGGTTATTGCTACTACATGACAAGAATAGCATTTTTTAACATTCCCCTTTTCAATAATAGCAGGTAATTCTCACAGGATTCAATGTTTATGCTCACAAAAATCAATTTTTCCCTTTTATTAAAAAATTATGTACAGTAAATTGCAGCTACAACACAATCCACATTGTTTAACATACCCTGCTTTGATTTACTGTTCCATTCATAATCTGCTGATGATTAAGCTTCTCAAAAACAATCCACTAGCCTTTCTAAGTGATATCAAGTTGTTTGTTTTTAATCTGCTGAAAATCATCCTGTAGACAGATGCATTATTGAAGAATTACATTTTAATTTATTTTCATGCAGTGCCTGTGATGGGCATTTGGATTAACAGAATACAATAATGCTTCTTTATGCCTCTATCTATTCAAATCAGAAATTACCTGCATACACTCTCTCTGATGGTGGTCAAAAATTGTACAAAGAACTGAGAATAGTGCTTCTTAATATCACACAGCCCTGCTGCTCATCAATGAGTCTTTTTCTGTTCTAATGCTTTTGTCATGTATATGAAAGTCATTATGTAGTTTAGAAAACAGGAGATGAAGTGAAAGAGGAAGATCAGGGACCTGGGATGCATTAATATTCTACCAGCGTCAAAGATATTTCCCTCGAGGGGCTCCTACAGGCCACACTGTTATTACAGTGCCTATCCATTATCTTGTGCTGTACTTGGTATTAAGACAATAATGGAGAGAATAGGATTATGTGCAGATGATAGGAAATGCGAAGGCAATTCAGCAAGATAGGAAATGAATGGAGACATGATTCTTTCATCGAAACTGGGGATGGTTTAGCATAGGGTAAGGGAGAAGATAAATGAAGGAAAATGAAATCTTTACAGGTTAGCTGGGGTAAAATGAGTGTTTACATAGAATCGGATGAGTTTAACCTTTTTGATACACAATATCACAGCATCTTTCTTTAATGCATCAGTGTATACTCCTTCAGAGGTCTGGTTTGATCTGAAAACTTACTCGAGACACATGGGGAAATGACCAGTGTTAATTTGACAGATGTGGCCTTATGTAGCAGGTAACCCTTTAATTCACTCCAAGAGAAAATTCTGAACGCCACTCCAAATTTCTGCATTTCAACTACAGGCTAGAAAAATCATGTCCTGGCCACTAAACAAACAGACAGAAAATAAATTTTTAAAAAGCAATAAAGGAGAATTGACCATAACTAAGTGAAGTGCTGATCCCAGATTGAAATGCTCACATTCTGCCTTACCATTGTACACCTTCTAGTTCCACAAGCAAGAGCCTGTGGCTGATAGCAAGTAACAAAGGCTAATAATTTTAGGAGGCCAGCAATGCATTTTGATAGTGATAAACAAAGACAGGACCAGACTGTGTAATTTACAGACATTTCTCTGGCTTATGTCTGTCATATTTTTTTAATTAGGATAAATCACACACATGCATTTGTGATAACAGCACAATGCCAAAAGACATCATTCTTGCTCCCTAAAGTACAACTATAATTTTATTCTTTTTAAGGAGCGCTTGAAGGCTTTCCTTTGGTTAGGTTAAAACCCAACCAAGTAGATCAGCAGCACGAAGCATCCAAATAAACGGACATCAGAGAGGCATGAGGCAGCTCTGTCACCAACCTTGCGGCACACATGCTGCCCTTGCACTGGACGGTGGCAATGGCAAGTTTGCAGTGCAGCGATTAACGCACGCTTCAGATAACTGAAATGCCACCCTGGACGCTCCCAGTCAAAACGAGGATCCTCACTAACGTGCTGCCAAGCGCTGGAACGTGTCCGTACGCACAGCAGAGCCCTCGCACACAAAACCCGCGGTGGTGGTGCGCGGCCCCCACGGGCCCCGCCGGCCGCGCGGCGCGGCTCCATGCTGCTCCCTGCTGCCGCCTCCACTCACCGCCGCCGCTCGACACGCTTTTCAATCCTCCCTTTGTCTCGGGCCCTGCTGCTTGACCAGCATGGCTTAAATACTGGCTTGCCTTGGCCGGTGCTGCCGGCCGAGCCACGTGATGTATTGATCCCGGCTGCTATTTCTGCTCCGTACCTGACCTCCCTCCCAGCTCCGCGGCTGTCCCTGCCAGCCACTGGCTTTTACACCCAGCCTCACCACGCAGCAGGGCCTTCCTCAGCTCCCCACAAGCATCCCACGCTTCTGGGCACTCCATCACAAAGAAGTCTGTCTTTATCTGAGAGGTTTCCTGGATTTAAAGTTTGCAGGCCAGACGCCAGGCAGATGAAAATTACACCCAAGAAGTGCATGCCTGCATGTGGCACTGCCGGGGCAATGGCAGGACACTCAGCTGTGAAAAGGTGATTTCTGAGCTTCTAGTCACATCCTGCACTACTTTGTAGCACATCCTACACGGGGGCAAAGCCATCCATGCAGTGATGACCAAACCAGGTGCTTGTGCCAGCCCCTGTGCTGGCAGTGGCAGGGCTCAGGGAGAAGAGCAAAGTGCATCTCAGAGCAGAAATGGAAACTCCAGCAGCCCAGTGAAACTGGAGCACACCTGATGCAAGGCCCTGCTCCTTGATCCAACCAAGCTGGGCAGGGGCCTTGCTGTGCTCCCCTACCCCTGCCAGCTGCACCCAGACCTGGCACTGAACCTGCTCCACCCTCCCAGCCCCCGCAGTGCAGAAAGCCTGGTAGGGAGCTGCTGTGCCGACCCCAGGAGGAGGAAGGCTGGAAAGCCTGGAGTCTCAGTGCTTATACAGAGGGGACCGGTAGACCAGATGCATCCCACAAACACCTCAGGGTCCCATAGCACGGGGTTGAGACAGCAAAACTGCCCAGCTTCAAGCTAGGGGGTCATCTTGTGACAATAACACCTTCCTTTACATTTTTTTTTTCTATTTCCTGGTGATCAACAGATGTGAAATTCACCCCCTCCATACCCATGTTTCACCCCACAGTTCAGCAGGGACATCATGAGTAAAGGCACACAATGCCAGCTGAATGCAGAGCATCCTCACTGCAGCTGGGAGTGAGGTTTCCCCGGTGCCCTAAATCAGCTTTTTTCATCAGCTTCAGGTGACAAGAGGCATTTCTGTGAGAAGTGCAAATCAGCAGACTTGGAGAATTAGGAACATACTCATGAATTTTACGTAACAGACATAAATATGGGGATATGTTAAATAGCAGCAGCAGAGCTAGGTGTCAGGATTGCCCCTTGTACAGGGAGCTGGGGACTGTGCTGGAATTGCTGGGGGCTCTCTGCTAGCCCCCTTGCATGAGGCAGCATCACACACCACAAAGATGACCATCTACCAAAGAGTAACAGTCCAAACTCCATTGTGTGACTGTCTGGAGACTTGGAGGGTTTATAACCATGTTTTAATGCTTCTTAACATAATGAACACTTAGTTATATAAATATCTAATTATGTTTTGAATTAACTAAGTATGAGTCTAGACTGTCCCATAACAACACATGGGGCAATGAGAGATAATGATGGATTATATTCTTTTATCTTGTTGCCTTTTAATCTTATGTAATGTTACTAGCTTTTATATTACCACAAAGAGTTAACAAGAATGACCAGTTTAATCTGCTCTACTTGCTTTGTACACTGCTGTTTCTTTCTCAGCTGAGTGCAGGCTGACTACTTATTTGTATTAGAAATTACATGTGAGTGAACAAAGTACCTCCTTGAAGTCATAAACTTTACAGATCTCTTATATTAGTATCTCTTGTCAGAAGTTAAAGGCAACCAGTTGAAGCCACTTTCAAAAAATATGGATGGATGGATGAAGCACTTTCCAAACCACCAGTTTCACTGTGATAAGGTCTGACCCAGAAGCTTGCCCTAGCATGGGGTCTGACCCAGTGTTTTGGTTTGCTGCATCACAATTTATTGTCTGCTTTAAGAAACGGCGTAGGGATTTTTCACCTGGCAAGGCTGACTAGAAATAGTCAGTGAAACTTATTTAAGAGGAAAACTCCCACTAGTATTTCCATCCAGAGGCTAAGAGCTGGGCAAACAATACCACAGCCAACCTCCCATGAGCAAATCGCCCCCACGAACACAGATACGGCGGGTGCCCCATGCCCTGCAGTAAACACAAATGCAAAACCACTTATATAAAGGCAAAGCCACACTTTCCATAAATGGTGACCTTGGGGGCAACCATGGGAAGGGCCCTGCCCTAATCTTCTCTGCTCCCATCTGTCTTCAGGTGACATGGTAGGGTAAGGGCTGGGTACAAGCACTGCACAAACTGCCCCTATCCCCCCCATATGCCTCTGGCCTCTGTGGGGCATCGCTGGCACTACCATAGTGGGACTCCTGCCCCAGCTGGTGTTGGGGTTCCTGACTCTGAATGGAACTCCTGTGCTACTCATAGCCTCCCATTAAAATATGGCCAAAGCTCTCAAGTCCTTCCCTACTGGGACTTCTGGATGTACAGGCAGGACAGAGTTATTTGAACCAGCATCAGACTGGAAAATCTTGGGAATCCTTCTGTTTCCATTCACAAGTCCAATGCATATTCAAATTGAGTGAAATGGGGTCAGAGAAGTAGTTTAATGATTAAATCTATAATTCAGTGTCTACAGTTGGCTCCTACAAGCAAACTCCAGGCTTGAGGAGATTGTTTTCTTGCTTGATGCCCCCAAGGAACACATATGGAGGCTAGAGAGCCAAGGTTTGTGGAGAGAAGTTATATATTTTATGAGATAAACTATTAGAGTTGAGAGAAACAATACGCAAGCAAATAAGCCATTCCTTAGGTCTGAAACAGAGGTTTCAAACTGCAGTAAAAGCATGTTGGGAAGATATGCTCTGGGATAAAGTTGTTACATTATCAATTAGACAATATGAGAGGGAAGGACAACTAGCACCTCTGGAGCAGCAAGCAGCCCCAGCATGAGGAGCCATGCAGGGGTCACTCACTCCCATGGGACAGCAATGAGAGAAATAAAAACAGTTGGACCAGAGTGAAAAGTTAGCAGAAGGAGAATAAAAATTACAAAATGTCATAAAGCAATCACTCTCTGTTGGATTCCTTCTATTTAGTATCTCCTAGAATGAGGAATAATTTTCATTCACAGGTTTTCTCTTCAGTTTGTTTTGTAAATCTGCTTTGAAAATCAGAATGTCAAAACAGACTGTTTTTCTGGAAAAAATGTTCATCCTGTAATAATGCAGTTACTGTACCTCCTTGATTGTCTGAATGAATTAATTTTGGTGTATAGGGCTCATTGAGTCTCACTCACACCATTTCCACAGACCCATCTGGTGTACTGGGTAAAGACTACCGCAGTACTGGTACAGTGCAGGATGCCTATGCTGTGGAAAAAAAAACTGGACTACAAAAAGATTACACAGTACTACTACATAAATTAAAACGGTGTGCTTATCACTAATATATCAAAATAATTAAGAGAAAGGTGCTTTTTTTTTTTTTTTTGGCTTAGCATTCATGGACTGAATCTGTGAAAAATAATTTAGTTATGACCTGCAAATTAGCTTTTTTATCTTTTCTGTTTTGCTTTATACATTTAAAATCATTGTGGACATCATCATAAAGAAGCCAAAGTGTCTTTGTAATCCTGTTTATGGAAAATGAATGTCCCCTTTTACTCTCCTGCATTCCAAAGCAGAAATACATTAAGTACACTCTTTGCCATTTCTAAACAGAAAGAGCCCAGAACACCTTTGTGAGCATGAAGTAAGTGCTCAGATATTTGCTACACTACTAACTACTACGTATATCAGCAGATTGTACCTATCCTGGCTACCAGCCTTCTGCATCTCAACCTCTGAAATAAAAATAAAAATGTTTGGAAACACATAGAGCAAGTAAGAAAATTATCTTGGATTACAGAAACAAGTCTAACCTAAGATAAGAATTCAACCTTCTTTTGTTTGATCTGGTGGACATTAAATGCCACTTTTCTGCTGACCCCAGCGACTTCCAGCTCAGACCCATCACCTCATTAATATGATTCCAGTATTTCTGTGTGTCCAGATGCTATGGGCAGAGCTGTCCATAACAAATGACTACTACCTGTACCCAACTCCCTTAGTTATAAGATACATTCAAAGAAAATTACAGGCTGCATTTATTAAAAGAGCTAACAAGGACTACAAAGGAAGCATAACATCGGGATGGAGCACACTTTACAAGAAATATTTTGCCTCTGCTAACAGGCATCGGGTCCACAGATACAAACTATTAGTCTGATACACCTAAACTAACACTCCCAATTGTTTTAATTTCTCCTCTAATTGTAAGGAGTTGCTCGGTGCAATGTGCCCCATCCAGCTGCACCTTGAGAGCTTCTTTCAGTGAAAGCAAGCACCGAGGATGCTGGTGGCTCTCAGACCTGCCCAGGCTCTGGGCGGGAGATAGTCAGGGCACTAGTACCTCTGTTCTCCACTCTCTTAATTGCATAAGGCCCAATCACCACTGCCCATCAAAAGACTTTAAAGGGAATGATATTGAAGATCTAAAATCAGGCTGTATTTTGGTTGACATCACTTACCCTCCTCCAAAAGACAACATTTTCCTTGGCAGGTGATAAGCACCACCTCCCACGTTCTACCATAGATGCTGCTAATTAAACCACAGTGAAATTCAGATAATTAGCAACCTTTTCTAACACGGCAGGTTACTTATTCTAAACCTTTTTCTGGGTGAAATGGTATTTAAGACTTTTTAAAAATCTACTATTTTCCATGCTCTCAAAATTATTTTCTGTTCTAATAGGAAGAAAAAAAATCCAAACAACAAAACTGAACAAATCGTATAGGATCCTGAAAGCAGGGCAAACATTGATCACCAGTGTTAGCAGTTGCATTGTTTGACCATGTGAATACTGCGAAGAGTATGTTGAATCTCTCTAGCAAAGACTGTCCCTCAGATTGTAATGATATGGCATTTTTATTCCATTTTAAAAACAAAAGTAGATTTGTAAAACCAATTTAATACCTGTATACCTTTGATGGATGCTCTTTTTAATTTATAGCAATGTATAACATTACCAACATTTGGTACACGGTGAGTTACCTAATACTTAAGCACGCATTCCTGATGTTTCTGTAAAAGGAGACTTGTTTATATTTAGGATTAATATAGGGATGGCATATTTACTGGCATGGAGGCATGCCTGTCCCGTAGGAAATACTGCACATCCACCAAATTCTCCCCTTGCTGTGGTGGTTGAAGCCTCTTCCCACACACACATGTATGGGGACTGCCCCACCTGCCCTCTCCAAAATATTCATGCTGTTGTTCAAAGTAGTGGCCACAGAAAATACAAAAACCTGTATTCCCTTTTTCTCCTGACTTGCAGCCACAACTGTCCAGTCCATCCCCTTCCCATCTCTCTCTGCCATGTTCAGTAGGATTGCTGAGAAGGATGCAAGCACGGCAGGGTTGCCAGAGCAGCTCTGCTGAGGGACCACAGCTGACCCGCACTCATTACACTGCAATTCATCTGGGAACTGCAGGGCACAGTTGCAACTTTTGCCCTCTGCTGCCTACAGCCTTTGAGCACCCCTAATTACTATTAGTCAGCTGTTCTCCCCCTTCTACACACCTCTAATCACATTTCTCCCTCATCAAGCTGGGAGCTCTGCAGGGGTTAACCCTGAAAAATTTTACAGTAAAGGCAGCTTTTATTGTAGTGGCAATTACAGAAAGAGAAAAGGCAATTTAGTCTTTTATGTGGCTCACAGTTTCATTAATGCCATATACTTTTAGCTGACTTGAGTTGTTATGCATTAACTCAAAAAGGCATGGTACACAAACACTGCTAAAATAAAAAATAACTAAGACATGGCAAACTTTAACTCCTCAAATACAGGCTTAATGCCTCAAATACCAATAATGCTTTTATGTAACAGCTTTGTTAGTGCCCTCAGCTTCAGGCGAAAGTCACTATGAAGTAAACTGCTCAAACAAGGCTGCAGAAACAAGAAAAAAAAGGTTTAAACAATCTGCAAAGAATTCCTTACTCCTCTTGTAGTGTACTGGGGAACTCTGCTCCTAGCACTTGCTGCACCTCCTGTCGTGTGATGACAAGGGGAACTTAGATAAAAGGCAACATGCTGCAGTGGTAGTGGTTACATAGCAGTGTAATTCTTTCAATGCTACCTACACAGCCCGCGCTTCCCCTCTGCTGGGAACAGCGACCAGGAAAACAGCAGCCACCTCAGCATTTCTCACGTACCTGCTATGTTTCTGAATATCAGCCACCTCCTTCTCAGCTTTCTAGTAAGGGATTCCTTTAGCTACAGTGAGGAAAAGCCCACTGTACTTAGCTTTCTGGAACATCCCACACTAACAGCTCATGGAGACTCACCAGCTTAACATGGAGTAAGCATAACACTGCTTTGTTTTGCTGAACACTAAGACCTGTATGGAAGGCCAAGGAGTGGCTATGAGTCTTCCTGATCATAGCAGCTTCACAAAGCTATCAATGGTGGCCTGAAATAGCTGGTACTTACCATCCAGGAGGCAGGCATCACACCAATGACATCTTCCATTGCATTTGCCTTGGTGGACAGTTCAATCAGCTGAGCAGCAACAAGGATTCTCATTGCCATGGGACATCCCTGGAGGTCAGCGGTGCTCTGATCTCTTCAGAAGTAGACTTTCATAATCTTGGCTTCTGCTGACACTGTGCAACATTGCATGCCTCCAGCACTATCTTGTCCTGTTGGTCATTACCATTTGTCTGGCATTAAAAATGTCATTCCCTCAAAGAAAACTGTTCCAAAGACAGGCTGAAAAACAGTTTAGTCAGTGTTTCCTCTTCCCTTCCTTCCAATCAGGTATGGACTGAAGCTCTCCACACAAGTTAAGAGATGCTTCTGGCATTCTGCTGATATAACCATGTTCCTCTGAAGTGATTAGTATCATTTTATCTTTGGCCTGCAAAAAAGCACAGAGGATAGACTGAACTAAAAGTAATCACATGAATTCCTTTCATTGAGTCTCAGCCCCAAAATTCCAGAATTAGGAATTGTGTGTGAAGAGTTGCTGGTATTGCAGTGCCCAACATTCAAGCAGGTGCCAAGCACTTATACTGAGGCTTTCCAAGTATTTCTGGGCAGTGCAGTAACAAAAAAAAAGAATTAACTTTTTTACCCTGTGGGATCAGGATGTATGTGAACATCTTACAAAGCAGTCCTCACTTATCACTTAACATGGTTACATAAAACCCATATCAGATTAAGGGCATGACTACATTTCAAATAAAGCTTGTACCATATAGCTATGTCTATAGGTTTTTCTACAAAAGTTCATTCAGGAAAGTTAAGATAAATCAACTAAACTCATGATGATAATGCATGTAAGTTAAAATGCATTAAATTCCTGTATGGATATTCTCACCGAGAGGTAAAGTGGTGTGACTTTACTGTAAAAGAGGATTAAGGTACCGTGAACTAAGGCCATTTTCCTTTTGAATTAGATCATCCACAGAGGAGCTTAAAGCACTGTAGTTTTGATGCACTTCACACATATTCTTCATTTATCTGAATTTTACTACAATTGGAACAAATCTGAGTTAAACAAAAATCTCCTCTACTGTATTTCTGGCTGATATTAAGTGATATTACCAGTTTACTTGGTTTACAAATGTCCTGTAAAAAACAGCTAAAGCTGTTTTGCAAATAGCAGAACCACAGCCATCCTTTTGTACTGCAGAGGAAAACAACAGCAGCAGGCACAGAGCCTGGGACACTCGACAGGATCATCGACTTCAGTGCTTGTACTAAGCTGTTGGTAATCTTGAAAAACAAACAAAGAAAGAAAGAAAACTTGAATTCAGTGTTACATCCCATCTGAAAACATGTCCTCAGACATGAAAAGACAGACAAAAAAGGGAATCTCATGGGACAGGGTTGTGATGGAAAGCATCTGGCAACTTTGTCCTCTAGAAGCCTGAGCTGGGTAGGCACAGCCCTGGGGTACCCCTTGTCACTGAACAGAGGATACGTTTTTAGAGGTTAAATAAAATGCACTCTGAAATTTACCCATCCCAGCCTCAGATTAAATGCTAACTAATGAACAAAGAAGAGCAAACAGTTTCTGAGTCTGATACTGACTCAGGAGTTAGTTTATCTGAATGATAAATTTTACACTTGACTAAAAAGAAATTGATACAATTCACATTCCCAAGTATTGGCAGGTAATTGAGATGTGGCAAATAGAAATGCAAAGAAAATAGAGCAAAACCATATTAAACAAATATTCCTCTTCAACACTAAAAAGCAGTTGAGCTTCAAATGTGTCAAGGAACAGAGAGGATTAACAAAAAAGAAAAAAGCAACTAATTTTTAAAATTTTGTCTTTATCCGTTTTTCTCCACAGCAGATATAGGCATATTTCTGTAATACAGATTTTGTGATAACCTATCCATTGCTATTCCCTAGACATCTGAGCTACTAACGTTGACAGTGGGAAAGTTTAAGAGAAATCTAGAAAACAGATGTTGAGCTTCTGTACTTCATTTTTTATTATTTCTTTCCTCGACCTTCCCCAAAAGACTGAGAAAGGTTCTGCTTACCCAAACAGGGTGGTAGCTGCCAGGCCCACTGCTGGCCTCACACCTGCAATCCAGATGTCAGCGACAGCAGCAGCTCTGAGCACCCGGTGCAGAGGTAGCAGCTCTGCTGCCAGCGGTCCTGTGGAAGAGCTCTAGAAACTGCTGTGCTTTGACTGCAAGTGGGTTATAGTTGGCTCCTCCAAGCATCTCCAAATAGCCAGTGTCAAGACTAGGTTCATGTAGACTTTTACACCATTTCACCAGTGAAAACTTGGGATAGTTTCTCTGATCTCTGTGATCGTAGGTGATCTGTTTCAGGTTAAATGAGAGCCAGATAGGTTAAACAAGAGTTAGATCTTAGAAGAGTCTGCCATGAATTCAGCAAAACAATTAAACTGGAAGCAAAAGACTGTATATTGTTCAAGGACTCGGGAATATGCTACCTCACATGTGCCAGTAGACTTTTTAAATTGCTCAATGATCCCCTACAAAAAACCAGAAGATTCAGATCATTTTTCTTACAGGGCTCTCCTTCATCAGTGCACAAGCCACCGCAGGAAGAGCACCCCTGCAACGCCCATAAATGTAAGACCTTTCATACTATCTTATTACACAGATTTTTACTTGCTTTTTATACCCAGCATGCTGGAATTGCAGTATGCACTGCATTGTGTTAAATCCTTATTTTATTATTTCTAACTTATAAGACTTATTTAATCCCTCACTGAAAAATGCCGTGTGCAAGGAGTTTGGAGAGCAAACTGTTGGCCTGAAACTCCCAGCCCTGTCCCCTCTGTGCCTCTGTCCAACCTGGCTTGAACCCCCTTCCATGCCTACAGAGCCCCTCTGCATCCCACCACCCTGCAGCCAGGTATCCCGAGGGACAGTACAAGAGCTCTGCCAGTCAGGAGAAGGCTCCTTCTCCAGGTGGTCCCTGCTGCTGGGGACCCTGCAAGCCACAAGGGTTCCCTTCCTCTTGATCCATCTCTCTCACTGCTTGCTGGTATATGCTAGCAATGGGGCTTGAAACAGGGGAAGCTAGGATGTTCAGTCTGAACCACCAAATGTATACGTGCCAGGTACTTCTGTCTGGCACAGCTTGAATCTTCTGCACCACAGAGAAACATAACTTGAGGGCATGCATGGCTGCAAGAGACCAGTCATTCAGTGCATATTTCTCTTGCAAAACTTTCTTCAGCATCTGCACTGCTCTATGATTATCTGAATGCCATTCAATCTACCTCTAACTTGAGTTGCCCAAGTATATTTGCATGTATATTGTAAGCATTATACTAAATGAGATGGGACTGCCTGTGTAATCATGCCATGACTTTCCCTTAGGGAAACCTGGTAAAATTATGTTCCATTACATTTGTAAAATACTACCCATTAAAAGCAGGAATAAAACTTTATGTTCATGTGAAACAAAACAGAAAAGATTCTCCACTCTTTAACTTGTTTTGATATGAAAGAAGCATTTTCCAGGCAAACAAGGATTCTGAATTTGACTTCAGTATTATGTGCTTTTGGCTTTGATTGTTTTACAGTTAAGACACTTTCCAAAATTCTCTTTTTTCTTAATTTACTATTATGAAACAACACAGAATAAAACCAGTTCATCTGCCTTGAAGAGGATAGACAGCAGCTTTGGAAAAAATGTTGGTGAATTTTTCTTATTTATTATTGTCCATGCCATGAAAGAGAAAAGCTGTTTCTACTGTACTATTCAGTGTCCTTTACTCTTGCTGCTGGTCAATTCATTGTTTTAATTCCTTGATGCTCTGGCAAACTTTCAAGTATGTCATGGGAGAATTTTAAAAATGAAGCATTCATTTAGAAGTCACACAGTGGTGATATATATACAGAGCTTCAATTTAAACCATTATTGCGTACCATCCTTTTCCTTTTGTAATAATCCATTAAATGCTTTCAAGTATGGAGAAGGAATAGCAACCTGTAGATCTGAATGGAGCCCAGATGACCTATAAAATATATCCTGCCTCACTGCCTGACTAGTTCCAACTCTCATCTCTAATGGTTGCTATTGTTATTCTACCATCCAGACAACCACACACATCAATTATACATTCTTCTGGGTCACAAATCCATTTTCTTAGGCAGCACTTTTGTCTTAATGCACGATGCTTTTTCTTCAACATGTGAACAAAGTTGAAGGTCTCAATATTAAAAAAAATACTACTTTTTCTTCAACTGTCTTGATAACTGGAAAACAGCTTCATGTAAATCAGAAGATACAGCTCTTTGAACTATTTAGAAGTATGTGTTTAGACCATATATTGCCTCTTTATTACACCAGATGTATTAGGCACTACTCTGTGTGGTAGGTGAACATTTTTTCTTTTGTTATAGTGGTGGCTGGCAGCACAGCTATAATTAAACGTCCTTTGGCTTCTCTATTTTATGACACTTACAATCCAGTCATCTTAATTGGACTTTCCTTAGCATATAAATGGCTGGCTCAAGAAGCAAAACATTTTTTTCTGTGAAACAAACTCAAAACCTACACTATGGACTATCTCAGTGACATTTTTAATCTTTGACTAATGTTTGCCTTTTTTAAATGAACATGATGGAAAAAGCTTCAGATAATTCTATTTGAAGTAAGTCTAAGACAGGTCTCCAAATTAAATTTTTACAGATACTATTCTCAGAAGCAAAGCTCTCATTATTACATTTCCAAAGGGGTAAAGTCATTTCACTTTCCTGGTTGACAAAATAAGTTAAATAGTTTGGGGAAGATAACACATCACTTTGAAGGGATTCTTACACATCACATATATCCTTAAAATATTTCTGTGATTAAAAAGTTAAAGTGCAGTTTTAAAATTCAAGAAAGTGAGAAAATTCAGGGTAGTGCTCCTGAGGCCTCCTCAGCAGGCCATGACGCAGAGGTAGGCCTCAGCTTTGCCCAGCCACAGGAGTTCACACTGCCCCAGCAGCAGCCAGCATCATCATCATCAAGGCCTCGACAGTACCCTCAGGGGCTGGAGGAACATACCCAAAAGACAGTCACTCACTGGAGCACAGACAACCTGCCTCAAGGTGATTGCTTCCAACTGCAGGATGCTTACACCAGAGATGTTGTATGAACAGCCCAACACCAGATTCAAGACCAAGTCAGTGGAACAACCCTCAGCAGCAAAACTGTTGTATTGTCATCATTTGAAAATACAAGCAGCCTTCCCAGCACAGAGGCAGTTTTGGTGGCTACAATATCAGGCTTCTCTCCTACAGGCATGTAGGACACTGCAACAAAATCATGGTATATTTAACTGATGCAAACTGACCTACTGAAAATGGATATGTGAGATGGTCGGTGAATCTTGTAGCTGGCTAAGTAATTCCACAACCAAGTGCACTGTGAAAACATCCATTCACTACAGACATATGTACCTGCCAGACTAGAAGAAATCCACAGATGACTGCAGAAAACCAAAAACTGCTTTGTGTGTGTATATGTACACAGATCAATGTTCACATTCATACAAATACACATTCAAATTTACACACACCAGTGGGCACAAACCTGAACAGAGACCCACTGGCTTTTCTCCTGCTGTTTCCTCTATCAGTAGGCAGCTTTCTCAGGCTGGTGGTGTTGTCAGTGGCTTGTGCACACTCATCAGGGCACGCTCTGCTCTGCCCCTTTCTGATCCAGGCACATCCTCTTTCTATGCCCACTCCCTGCTACCATCTTCATTGGGCAGGTCTAGCTGAATTGCCGTGCACAAAGCAGCTCTTTCCTTTGGAGACCCATGACAACGGGCATGGCATTATCAGGCAAATACTTTAAAAAAATATTTTCATGTTCTGTTCTCTCCTTTCTGCAGAAAAAAACACCCACATTTCTGAAGTTGGCTTAGAAAACCCTATCCTTTTCAAGCCTATATAGGCATGGAATGTGTTATCCTGACTCACTTGTCTTCTCATTCTGGTTCCTCCTTCCCCTTGTAGGATCAGCCAAAGCAGTCACATGTCTCTAAGGACATCAATGTACAGAATTTGCAAAGGGTTCTACACCATATTCAAACACGTACAGCTTTTGGGACAAGCCAATGCTCAGCATTCAGCACCTGCATTTTCCATGCTGCAAACTTGAAGCAAGGGTCTTCAGGTTTTGCGGGAGAGGATGGTAGTGGAGCCAGTTTCAGGCACTTCATCACCACACCACGAGGACCCCGTTAATTCCCAGTCTCTCACCCCTTCCACCCAATCTGTGCCTTCACTCATCAAGCACATATTTAAATAAAACTGTGGTTTTATCCATGTGAGGACAGAGGTAGCCTTACAGGAGAGCCAAAGTTGGATGGGCCACCATAGCTCTGCACTCCAGCATTTCACCTGGTCACTAGTTTCAGGGCTTTAAAGCAGCCAGCAGGAACCATTTAACTGAATCCTATTCAGATCTATGAAAACTGAGGGATAAATATTATTTTAACATTGAGGTTTCTGGTTGGCTGGTTGGTTTGTTTGTTTGTGGAGGCAAGGGGGTGTGTTAGGTTTAACTTTATTATAACTAAGCCTATATAAATGCAAATACTGTTTCTGTAGATATAATTTCATAAAGCAAAACTACCCACAATCTTTAGCAGTGAAATTCAAGTGGCAACTGTGACAAGCAAAGAAAAATGAATGCAGTTAACTTCAGCCATCCCTGCTCATCTGAAAGCTTGTGTCAGTTCCTAAATAAGCTTTTCATTTTCCTATTCAGTCTGCTGATCTTTGTTGATTTACAGCATGAATGAGCATGGCACATTGCAACTTGTAGAGTGTATTTTTCCTAAATAATAAAACATTTATTGCAGACCCATCAAGCCTGCTAGTAGCTTTGAATTATTATTGCAATGAAGTGCCATGTTAACAACTCATTTACATTGTTGCAGAAGACTCTGTGTTAACACTATGTATAATTTAATCCCATTCAGGAGAGAGGACTCCCCAAAATATATCTAGAGCTGATAAATTACAACTTGCTGCTATTTTTCTAATCAACCATTCCCCAAGATGAGTCTGCCTTCAAGTCCATCCCACCCCTCACCTTCCACAGCATGCTGATGGCAGCTGAGCAAAGCATTTCCACACGGTGTTCTCCTCCTCAGCAAGCCCCAACCTCAGGTCCTTCCTCTGGTGAAACAAGAAGAAAGTATATTTAGTGGAGAGCTGCAAAGACCTTGTTGCTTTGGGAAGTAAAAAATTTTGGGGGGCACAGAGTGAGGTCAAGTATTTTGGTGGCTGTCTGAGGAGTCTGACCTACATCTTCAGTGTTGGCCTGGGGTGGGTAAGAGCCACTCAGCTGCGGAGGCACAAGAAGCACAAGCTGCCTGCAGAAGCATCAGGCAACTGCTGTGCTTGTAAGGAGCCCCTGACAGCAGGGCAGTGCCTAACACTGCCACTCGCCCCTGCTGCATGGTCCCAGAGAGAAGGAGAATATCACAGGAAGAGGTTTCTGCTGGAGCACTCATATGTTTTGGGTGGTAAAATAGTAATTATTAACAGATGAGAGGAAAAAAATAATCCAGGAAACACATAATTCTACACATACCAATCAGAAATTATCCTGTCCTTGCATACGTTCCTACAATTGGATGGTACCTCAAGGCCTGTATTAGACAGCCATTAATAAATATAGATCAGCAAAACTTTCCTTCTTGTAAAATTAGATTAACTATGTGGATTTTATATTTATATATAATGCTTGAGGAGTGATCCAAAATACGTTGTGGTTTAATGGTGAGGACAACTCAGACTTCTTATACAGAACGGTCTGCCTGGAGCAGAGTGACTTGATTTTTAATTGGGTAAAACAAACTTGTGTCGAAGCAAATATCATCATTTATAAATGCACTGTAAGACAATACCCAATTGATCTCCCTGTTTTCTCTCTCACAAAATACAGGTTCAGGCTTACAATCCAAGCCTATGTCACTAACATACAGAGCAAGAGGTTTCTTCTCAGTCATGCTCTTCCATTATAGGTCTGGAAACCCACACAGGTTTGGCGTCCACTTTAACATCAACAAGTCCTCGGCTCCTTTGAAATCTTAAGGGTAAATGCTATTAAGCACTCACCACTAGATCTGTATCTCATTAGTCGGAGACCATAGTCAGTATAACTCTTCTCTCTAACAGGATCCCCTTGGCATGGACAATATATACTGCAAAACCCACCTTTGCATGAGCATTCAGCACTTTGCAGCAATTGCCCCAAGGCTGCAGTGAGGCCAGAGCCAGCAGAGGGAAGGAAAGGCAGTCCATCACACAGGGGGCATACCATGATTGCCTCAGAGATGGTAGTATGGTGTCAGAGAGGGAATGAAACACCCCACCTCCACAATGAGCAGTAGGGCTGCCACCACACTACCCTGCTGCTCTTCCATAGCTAGCTGGCAGGTGCAGCTGGCACAGCTGCAGTGCCATGCCAGAACTACCATAGTGCCCTCAAACCAGGCTTAACCACCCCAAATATGATGTATATGCACCCCTGAGGACACAATCATGTACACAGGATACCCAAGTTATGACCATTTTTGCATTGTGATACCCAGGTTTTGCTAGACACCCACAAGCCAAAGCAAGTTATTGATTGCTCCTGGAGGCTTGTGGGCTTGTGATTTATTTATATAAGACCAAGAAAATAATGTTTCAACAGTATTGTTTCTAGTTCTTAAAATTTAGTTCTGCTATTTATGAGAAATACATCCTTTCCTGAATGTCATTTAATTTAAATTGTGTCCAATGAGTCCAAATTCTTCCTGCATAATCTTCCATTTCTATCTAATAAGTTGGTAGAGGCAACATGTTGCTAACTTAAGCTCTCTTAGGTACTGTCACTTCTCCAAATATCAACCAAGTCTTGCCTAACAAATGCTTTGCACCACATCATCAGGCACCCAGTACTTTGCTGAAATTTTTCATTAATAATTTGATCTCCTTGGTCTTTTTTTAAGACATTTCAAGGTAGGTGAACTTTTTAGCATGCTGAAGTGTTTCTATCATTTTCTGAGTCCCTGAGACTGCTTATAGTAGAGGACAGAATTTTACTTCGTATCTACTACTTTCACTTGCAAAAACATTGGGGTTTGCTGGTTTTTTTCCCCCCTGAAGAGAAAATGTTAGTTTCCTCTATAGTGCTCCAAGATGAATACTGACTTTATTCACTTGAAAAAGCCTCCTACTTCAGTTTAATTTCAATCTGCTTCCAGGGGCTGACTAAACCAGCAACATGCACATTTCCATCTTAAACAAGTCAGGGCCTCTCTCCTACCACCAGTTGCCTCATTCAGTCCTGCAACAAGGACTAGTCCAAACTAGATGTTGCAGGCACACACAGCACTTCCAACACACACTTACCTGCTCTCCTAACAAGCATCAGTGAGAGAGAACAAAGAGGCTGTAGGAAAGCAGTAGCTATGTGGTGAGAACTGCTAAATCTGTCCCATTAGTTAGAGAAAAATTCCTGCATGCAAAATCATGTTGCTGTTATTCAGCTAAAGTTGTATGGCTGAAAAATACAACCATAAAACCCCTATCCTACCAACTAATGACATTTAATATGTTAATCTAACATGATTTCAGTGTCCCTTCCACATGAATACGCTTATTCTGCTTTATTTCAAATAAATTACCCAGTTAGAAAAATTATTTGAACGGTAAGGCACAAATAAGTGAGTATTATTGTTTTCTGGTTGACTAGATAAGGAGTTAAACATCTAGAGGTGAAGTGGAGGACAATTAATGTACTAGCCTGCTCAATTATCATACAATGGCCACTTCTCAGGGAATTAGAGCTATTATGATCTACTCCTATGAATAAATGAGAATTTCAGCTCTCAGAGGGTAATGAAATAGTTTTGGAATTAATCTTTTTATGAGATTGTGGCTTTATCAGTTATGTTTTAGAGTCAGTATAAACACTTGTGTATCATAGGATAAGAGCTTCAGACAGGCTTGTAATTTTAATTTTTGTTCTCTCACTGTTTTAGTTCACTTTTCCTATGCTCTTATTCTAGAAACCAAAGGAAAAATTACTTTGCTTTTTCAGGTCTTCTGCTTTCATTAAATGTTACCAGAAAAGTAATATCCAAACAAAAATACAAATAATAATGCAAGCAATACAAATTCTGCATAAATCATTTTCCAATGCAACTGAACACCCACTGAAAGTAGTCCTGAGGACACTCAATGATGCTGAAACACCGGAGGGTAACTCAAACACAACTTCAAAGACAAGGAAAGACAAAAGGACATTTCTTTCAAAATTTCACACGATCTACTAAGGCATTTGTTTGTACTCAATTTTATATAAAAATATTCTCTTGGACATTTTGACCTAAATTCTTTGAATCTTTATCAACAGAATTGCTGATTTTCTCTACAGCTGCCAAGTTTCAGAGTTTCATAGCCATCTTCCCAGCAGACAGAATAAACCTAAATATATGAGAGTTTTAAAGCAGCCTGACCACAAAAGAAAGCTTTAAGAGACCCAAATAGTGGACCATATGTGATATCAAATGGGCAAGCCATTAGCATCAGCTGTGAACATATTGTACCAACTGGGAATGAAAATAAAACATTCAACTACCAACTGTTATAATCTGTAAATAGTCAAACCAATTCCTCTGGGTTCCAAAAATATATGAATAGTGTGACTTGTTGGGGCCCTATTGTCCTGTTCATAGGTAACGCAGCAGATTTGCTCCTAGTTAAAAAAAAAAAAAAAAAAAAAGGGCAAAAAATCAAAACTGTGAGATCTGTTAGCGAGATCTGATAGCAGACAGTCCTTGTATGTTAAAAGACTCCTGGGCTTTTTGAAACTATATGTAAAGATTGCACATTAAGGATAACCGAATGGAGAATTCTTCTGAAGCAACTTTTCTCTGTACAATGTGCACCACAAAAAAAAAAATCCCCATTGCAAATTATGTTGAGAAACTGGCAGAATACTAGAAAATTTATAGAGGGCACCAAACTGCTGAGAATTCATTGTACAGCTGGCAAGTGCACTCCTACCTACTAGTTGCTTCACATTTAATAATGCATGTTATGAACAGATGGATAGAATGTCAATAAGGCTCTCCGTATCATCAGTGGTAATGAAATACTGGACTTTGAATGCTTAATAGCACAGAAAACAAAAAGCCTGGGGGAAATTTGTCAATGTCATGCATGCAATACTTTAGCAGTGCTTTAACACTGTTAGTGTGAGGCCATATGTTTCTTCTAACAGGATCTACTGTAGCTGGGTGCCAAAAAAAGTTTGACACTTTTTTTTTTAAACTCTTACCACATGTTAAGAGCAAATACCCTGCAACTCAGTCAAGCAGAGTAGTCAGCAGAAGTGTAATATGATTACTCTTTTTATTCCATTTCTCAATGAAAAGCAGCTAAGGAAAAGTTGCTAGTAAACATTGTTCTTTATACCTGTTTTAGAAATACAGTTGAAAGCAAACTCTTTAAGATTAAATATAGAAATAAAGGCACCAAATTGTCTGTATTAGGCAATAAATCTCATTATCAAGAGCTGTAGAAGATGTGAATCTGGAAAATATTGCAAACATAAGTAAAGCAGAAAGTATACATAGCAATGTCTGGAAATTAGGCCCATTAAAAGGAATAAAATAAAAATTCTCTTAGGTAAATTATCTTAGGCAAATGTTGGCTAAAAGATCTAGGGAAAATGCTTTGTAATAATCAAAGAGAAAAGGATAGCAGAAAGCTCCCATTCTGAGACATGTAGACCTGGGAATAAGTACACCAGGCACAGGCCTTCCCCATGTAATGGATGGAGAAACAGCAACCTGGTAGGTAGTAGCACCTATGAAGGCTATGAGGGGAACCAGAGTGGCATTTCCATCCTGAAAACTTCTCGTGAAAACTCTGTTCTCAAAACTTCAGAAGACAGCAGACAGCTGCGGCAGGTAAACCTCTGTGAAACATGGAGATCTCAAGTTCAGCAACACATCTGGAATCCTAAGCATTGCGTGTCAGCAGAAATCAATGAGAGTTTAACTATTGATTCTGGGACAACAATTAGACAAGCTCTGGGTGTCAGTCTGAAAAATCCTCGGAAAAGGCTCAGTTTCTTTAAGAAAAACACTACTTTCTGCCTTGTGACCCACGCACAGGTGCCCAAGCTCCCTACCATGTCTTCCTTCCCCACACTCTCTCTCCAAAACCTTCCCGGGCTGCTCCAGTGCTACCCAGGCATGATGTCCTCAGGTGCACAGTGTTTGCCAGCCAGGACACCCAAAAGTGCCCCAGCTGATTTCAAAGCCACCACACAGTAGGATGATGTTATCTTTGGTACCTCTACCACTCCTATACTCAGCTGTGAAAATGTCCATTGTGTTCAAAAGTAATTAGAGAACGTTGACAGAGAGACAGCATTCCCTTGGAAAACCAAGCTAGAAATGACAGTAGAATATGATATAAGCCTTTTCAGTTTCCCTTCTCTGCAAGCCAGAACAGTCATCACTAATAATTTTCCCAGCTGCCTACAGAAGATGGTCTATATAGCACCAACATCCATCAGCACACAGCAGGAGACTGCTCCTGCTTCCTTTCTGCAGCAGGGGAAGGATGTGCAGAGAAGCAGAGCCTGTTTCTGTTCCAGTAATGCACCAGCTTGCCTGCACTTGGAGTTGGCATGGACTGGCCCTGCTTCTACAACCCTGAACTATACAAACATGGGACTGGTCCACGCTAGTAAATCCACCTGAGAACCTGTTACAGTTCTCTGCATTTGCCTGCATGGACATATTTTAGTTTCCCCTAAGTAAGGAGCTAAAATTCAACTCAGGACTTCCAAACTAGACCTCAGACTAGAGTAGAGCATCACCCTCCCTTGCTTGCCTTCTGTTTCCCTTGAAATATCCTGAGCTCTTACCATAGCAATTGCACTTAACAAGGATGAAGTGAATTTTGCGTGAGCTACAAAAGTACAAAAACTAAGAAGGATGCAGGCTTTTGTGGAGCAGAGCACCAAGAGGTGGGAGATTAAGAACCAAGTAGCAGCCGGGGCTCCTCATTCACAACAACCAGAAGAGTTATGCATCAAGAAGCAGAAAGCAAGCAAAAGGCACCTTTCTCAAATCACTGATGAAAATATTCTACTGATCAGATTTCTTAGATAGAATCTCCTATGTTTGTTGGACCCTGAGAAAAGGGACCTAAAGAAAATGCTGTGGTGAGCATCAGATTGCAGTATGGTTTCTTAGTAAATGTAGTTCTTAGCCTAGAAATTCTTAGGTGAGTTTTTCAAAACCAAAAAGATATTGATAAACCGAAGAAAGTTTCAAGAACAACTTCTTAAGGGAAAAATATAATCATCTATAAATATTTGAAGTGTGTAAAACCATCAAGGGAAAAGGATATAACTAGAAATAATGGAAAGAAAAAGCTTAAGCTCAATAGAGTATAGGGAAAATCTTCATGACAGCGAGATGTATTAGCCTGTGAAATACTCTCCCAAGGAGAGATATGGAAGCTTTCACTTGGGATTTTAAAAAATAAAGTTGACATAACACTAAAAAATGTTCCCTATGAAATAATCCTACATTGGCAGAAAAATGGACTGAATGATCTATTATGTCTTTTCTTTTTCTAAGTTTCTTCAGCCTTTGATGCTTTGGGAAAACATCCTGAACAGTCAAAGGTTATCAGAAAGGAGCTTCTTCAATTAATATGATGAACAACAAGATTACAAAGGTGATCACTGTGAAAGCCTCTTACAAAGCATCTCTTTAAATGTTGAAAAGCAGATGCTTTTCAGACAATGGACATTTTTTTCCAAAGACCTGCCAAATATGACCTCAATCCACCAGTTTTCAAGTACATGCTTAATTTTATGTGTGTTCTTATATCCCATTAATTTAAAGACAACCTGAACCTATGGTCTGAAATAAACTTATAAGAAAATAGTTTTCCAAGAGTTTGAAAATTTCCATACTCAACACAAACCTGGCAAATGTCATGCATAATCAAATTTAAACAAATAAAATCAAATTTAAACAAACAATAATGGTTGTTACACATGTATTAGCACCTTTCAAGTCTCCACTGACAAGGACAGACTATGTTAGTTCAGAGCTACTCTCTTGATCACTGGTCAAAACCACAAATCTTCCTGAACTAATTCCTATTTAGTTTAACCCACCTGACACTGTGAACAGTGTTAATGAATATTACAGTCTGTCATATTGACTTGTACACAATAAAAAAAGATGCTGAACTTAATTTAGGAAGTATACTCTGAATTATGTCCATCTTGAAATCATTCTGTCTTATCATATGTTTATGTTAGTACCAATATTACTATTTAGCACTTAGTGTATTTTGTTCACTGCTCCAGGTAACTGGTGGATAGTTAAGGGACACAGAAATATTAATTTGCTGGGTCAGTGGCTGAGAATGGAAATTATACAAAAAAGAATCCTTAAATATTTGCCTACAATAATTTTGAAAAAGTTTTTCTTGCCAAAACAAGACCTCAGGACCATTCTGTTTTGGATCAAAAAGCGGTTTATCTTTTTTTTTTTTTTTGGGGGGGGGGGTGGTGGTGTGACTGCTGAAGGACTGCTCCAACAGCAACAGATAAAAAAATATTGTAAGAGCCTCTCAATCCAGTAGCTTGAGCCCCCTCAGTAGGGTTTGCCTTTTATGCATCAGCAAGGCGTGAAGGAATGCTGGGAACAAGCTTGCGCTGTTCACTGCAGCTGCTGTCCTGCATGGGAGGGGAGATTCCCACTGCAGTGGAGCTGCCAGTGTGCAGCCTGATGCTGCCTGGCAGCACCAGTGGAGGGCACAGACCTTGTGTTGTGCAGATGTGCTACATCAGTGCATAGCCATGGTCACACTGGCATCTCTACAGACATGGTCCCCAAGCAGACATTACTGGCACCTGCCACATATTTCCTAAACAGAAAGCAAGGGTTTTGCTTCCCTTACGAAAATAGGTGAGAAACCTAGAAAGAATAAATCAATAGGAATGAACAGACCTTACTCCAAGCATTTGGAGACTGCATTAAAAAATGTTAGCCCATCAAGAAGCTTTAAGGAATCCTATTAGTTCTACAGCAGAAATGCATTACTTATTGGTGTCAAAATTATTTAATAAGTTGTAAACTATTTTCTCTAGCAACAATACTGAGGGTAAATCAGAGTTGGTTTAGATGGAACTCTCCATTTATGTGCTTTAAATAACAATGTGCTATTTGTATATTTCTAAGAAATTCAGCCTGTACACACATGGACCATACAATACGTAACTAAGGAATTAAAATATCGAATTATCTTGTTGTCCAGAAGTTGCATTTACAACTCGAGAGCAGAGGTGCCACTCACTCCCTTCATGATATTTTAAATCCTCCAGCCCCTGCCACCAGGATTTTATCCCAGAGTAACTCTCCAGTATGGTAGAAACACAAAACCTCAGCGCACTGGGGTGACACCGCTCTGCCCTGTCAGTCACAGGACTTTCGTGTGCAGCAAAAGTGGGGAGAAGTATTTGCTCATGGGCCACTCTCCCACCCATCCTGCTGCCCCTAGGTATCCCACTGCCCCACAGGGACCTCTGTTCCTTCCTCCCCCCACCTGGCCCCTTCCTACCCTTCTCTCCTTCCCACCTTTTCTCCTCAACTCCCTTTATTTTTCTCTCCTATTATAAGACTTTTCGTAGGGTTTTTTATTATTATTATTTTTGTCTGAGCTTTACAGCTGGTGCATCATCCCCTGCTGCACTAAATCAACACTTGTGAAAGCAGCAGCCTTCGAGTGACTGACTAGAGCTGCTGCTTGCAGAAGTGTCAATTTGGTACAGCAGGGGATGGGGTCGCAGCTGCAGAAGGAGAAGAGAGGCCCTATTTTATGCTTTAAAATAGTAAAAATGTCAGAGGGGAGGGAAATCTATACAAAATATAAAAAAGGGTGTAGAACAAAGAAAAGAAAGAAGAGAAAGAGAGGTAAGAGGGGTTGGAAAGAAGGGAGAAAGAGGAAAATGACACTGCACAATGGAACAAATTCACTAGTAAATAAGATACAGGATTTTTGTAAGTGGGCACTTTCAAGTTAAAAATAAACCTGAAATATCTTTCTGCTATGGGGGGTGAATTCTGGCTCATTAAACTTAAATTATTGTCTTAACTATGCTTGTGATAGGTTGGGGTGTGCTTCTAAGCACAAATACTGGGCATAAAAAGGAAATTATTTCACAGAGCACTTGATTTTAAGTGGAGCTTTCAAGTAGAAGACTGAGAATCCTGCATTCAGAAATTCAAATCAGCATAAGTGAACAGAAATTCTGTGTTCTGGGGTAAGTTTGGACACCCCCAAATCCAGCACTGTTTAGAGGTCCCCCATTTGAAAGTAGGTACCTATTATTTTCCAAGTAAAAAGAAAAATAAACAAAAAGAAAGTACAGACCTAAAAGAAGAATTGATAAAAAACTCTTTGTTTTTCATATTACATAAATATGTAAATTCATCTAATGCATATTTCAAATACTATTAGCATTAATGTTTTGCTTTAAAAGATGCCCTTTGTTTCTTCTAATCTTTTTCTGGTAGCTGCTGCTTTACGTGCTCTCTATTAATTTTCCAAAGTGTACTTGCAGTAAGGGAAAATGAATGGGGTATATAGCTGTACCACATATTCACACAGCCAATGTTCTGCTGAAAAAAAAAAAAAAAAAAAAATCAAATAAGTACACCATTTATTTATCTATTTCCACAAAAATTAAAACCACCTCCCCTGCACTGCCATTGTGCTTTGACAGTCCGCAGCACCCCAGGCAAAGCAGAGACAGGTTTCCTGAAAAAGCAGCACTCTCCTCCAGAATTGCCTCCCTCACAATCCTCTCAGCTGCATGTGTGCCATGTGCAGAATTTTTTCCACCAATGAATTTTCGTGGAAATATAGAAAGCTGCTGCCAGGTCAACTCTGGGATACAGAGAAGGCCTGGGAGAGCAGAGGTCCCACCTTTTTCTCAGCAGTTTATCAAGAACCACACACAGCTCAGCTTAGTTGAAACCCTGTGCTCAGGAATCCAACCTGTTGCCTTTTAAGCCAAGAGCAAAGCTTTCACTGTGCGATACAGGATATTTAAGTAATATTTCAGGAATATAAGTCTCCAAACTTTGCCTCTCTGGGTCGCCTTATATATGCCTAAGCAATCTCATTTTCTGTCTCCACTGGTTTTCCCTGCCAACATCACCAATCCAGATAATAGATGAAAAGAATAACAAAATTCAATAAACAAGTAGACAGAACTAAAAACTAGAAGCCAAATAAAGAACCTTTGAAAGGTAAGGAAAACATTCAGACTAGATATTCCATAACGAGGCAATTCAGGTGTGCATCACTGTTGAAGAGACAAAGCAAGCTGGCCTCCTGAACTTTACTGAAAAGTTTCAACAACATCTCTTTAAAATATGTACTGAGAGTTCATCAATTCATCTGGCTCAATATTTAACCCATTTTGACAACAGCAAGACTTGGTTTATAAGTCTCACAGTCACTGCTTGAGATGCAGATTGCACGTACCCTCAGGGTTGTGATCCCTCCTTGCATTTCAGTTTTCAGTAAGGCAAGTCTCGGCTGTCCCTCTGCCCATCACCTGCTCTGCCAGGGTGGATACCAAATCACTGTGTGCCTTTCTCCATCCTCTTAGCTCCTGGTCCCTAAAATGGCAGAAAACAATGAATCTGTGTCTGGCCAGAGCCAGGGGAGGCCAGCCTGCAGGTGACACCTAGCCAGCAGGTGACACCCAGCACAGCCATCTCCCACAAGCTCTCAAGCCTTTAACCAGCTGCAGTTCTTCAGATTCGCTGTGAGGATTTTAAGGCACCTCTGCATCACCAGCGACACACATAGCAGGGCCCAGGAGTGCTGCAGATGTACATTTTGGGGTTCAAGGGGGAGTAGGATAGAGTCTTCCCCAACTCTCTGGCCCAAGATGCTGTGTGACCCTGGTGCACCTGGATGCATTAACCCAAAGGGGCCCTTCCTCAAAACTATGCTTCTACATTTCAGGGTTTATTTTCTTTCTCTATGCATTGTGTGGCTTGATACAATATGCACCCTACTGTAATACCTCTCTCCTCTTGTTCTGACCTTATCCAGCCCCTACACTACTCATAATGTGAATTTTTAACATACTCTATCAAAAGGCAGATAAAGAAAGACACAGATTCTGCCCCAAGGAAAAATCTGGCATGGATATATGTAAAGAATGAAAAGTATGATGTCTGCAACTGGTCTAGGAATATAACATTAGTAATTTTTTCAAAGTCTTTTTTGGAAGGAGCATATTTGCAGGGTTTTAAACGTGGTCTCAAAATTCAAACACTTTTACACAATAATTCATTACTCCACTTACATCCACTTTATTTTGCAATACAAATAGCAGACTAATTATTAAATAATTCCTTTTTTTGGTTGATAGAGCCATTGGGTGCTAAAGAAGCCATGTTTAGGTTCTAGCAAGATTAACATTATGTCATCTCACTATATTATATCAACATATTGATTTACCAGTCTAATTGTATAGCATTCCTCAGGCTTGTTCTAGCCATATAAAAAAAGACCCCTCAGATCAAGCACAGTTTTTAAGTTTGTTACAGGCTCAGCCTATACAATATATATGATATGCAGAAACAAGAACAAAAGATGGCCCACATGCATGTTAGGCAGTTCATCAATTCAAATACATCTTCTCTAATCCCAGTTCTTGCAGCAACACTGATGTAATTGAAAAATTCTCTATGAACAAATTTAAAAGTACAAGACTGATATAAAGCAAATAAATGATCTGTGCCCTTTTCATTCACCTTCCTCAGTTGGTCAGTATTCACTTAGCTCATTGTGTATATCAGATTACAAGAATGTCTCAGACCATCTTCAGAGAGTATTTGCACAGCATGAACAATGAGACTACCAAAGACAAATATCTATTATTCTCCAGCCAATTCCTCTACCTTTTGCAAGATCTACAGTGTTTCAATGAAGAGTCCTGCAGCAAGAACAGCAACGTGCTTCCAAGATTTAAAAAAATAAAGAAAATGTTTTCTTTTGATCTTTACATAAATCACCTATTCGATGTAAACACGTATATACTGTAAAGCCCCTCTTCTTCACAATGGGCCTGTTTTTCTACTGTCACTAATTCTTTGTCCAGTTTATACATTTTCTTCCATTAGACCAGTGGCAAAATACTAATACTACTGCCTGTTAGCAGCAAGGGTCAGCTCAACTATCCCCAGTCCCCTAGGGCTGAACTTTTGCTCTAGATCTGCTCTTGTGCTGTGTCACTCTGGATTAACAGCTGATAGATAAGAGACTTCATAATGCTGGAAGATGAACCACGGTTAAACAAGGACTCAAACACTTCAGTAATCCCTGCTTTGAGTGGGATGCAATAACAACTGCAATAGCACTCAGCTCGGTCCAAAGGTCTTGCGTTAGTAATTGTGTTGTGTTTGGCGCCTTATTTATATTGGTGACAAATATCAGTTTCACTTATCGTGACAAATGACAGATGCTAGTCATGGTGTTATGGCACACAGATGTCATACTGGTGGGCACAGTGTAAAAAAATCCAAGCAGAGCAGGAAAACACATTTTGGCTTTGGGTGATATCAGTGTGTCCTGCTATCAGAACAGATTAAGATAAGAAAATATGGCTGAGCTACTAATATGCTGCATGACAGTAGTTACCGCAGTTGCTAATGCTGCCATGGCTGAACTTCTGGTCCGCTTTCTACAAGTGCTTATTCGCACAGGCTTACATCTCAGATGGATAGAAAACCAGCAGCTAGTAGTCAAAAACTTCCTCTCACAAGAAAACTTTGCTCTATTAAAAAAACAGTTACATATTCTTCAAAAAGATTTATGTATCTGAATGATTGTATTACCGGTTGAATTCCAGGAATTTTGAAGCAGCTGATTTCTTAAAAAACAGAATTCAGAGTCTTTAAATACTGACATGAGGCAGTACTACAAGAAATATTAAGAAATAACCACCCTTTACACATTTATCCATTATTACTTCAAAATAGCCCCAAATTACAAAAATATAGACAAACACACACTCACTGCTACAGTACATTTCCTACTCTTGGGATTTAGCTTGTGAGGATTGACATGGGTCACTACAGTATTGGGTAACTGTAAGAGTTTGGAGGAGACCCAGGAGCCAGGTTTGGTGACAGAGGATGTCAGCAAAGGACCACCTGAAGCTATGCCCACCCCACAGCCCCTTCCTGCCCCACTCTCCTGCCAGCCATACCACTCACTGCTCTCAGACCCAACACAGCTGTTCCCCAGACTGACCTACAGAGCAGATCAGGATCTGATTCACCTTTTAACCAAACTCTAAGAGCTGTTTACTAGCTCTTGCTCCTCACCAGCCCAAATCCATGCAAAGCAGAGCCAGGTACCATTGTCTCAGAAGCTGCATTGTCCCATAAACACTTCTAGGTTATTTCTAAAATACTCTTAAACACAAAGAGGAGAAAAACATTAATATCAATTAATTCATAACAAAATTACAATTGTGAAAGTGGAGAAAACGTTTATTTTCTAAAAAGTGTGTTGTTATGGAAACAGCTGCAAGACACTGTTTGCTCCAATGCACTCTGCCAAGGCTGAGACACCACAAGGGCCCCCGTGGTTTGGCAGCACCGCCCTGCAGCACTGGGCTCGAGCCGGGCAGCCCTCAGCACCCAGCAAGAGCAGCACCCAACAGGAGGTTTGCACGCACTGAGACACGCTGTTGGTGAAGCGAATGGGAAAGTAGCACTAATTCCCAGAAAGCTACTGTAATTTACACCAGAGGAATTCTGACCTACTTTGTAAGAAGCAAGTTGTCTCATTAATTTGTTCAAAATAGCAGATCATTCTGTATGAAGAGAGGAAAACAAAATCGGTCATTTCCACTGAGAAACACCCAAAAGAAGACAATTCAGTGCTTGTCACTGCAGCTGTATTTTCTTCTCCTAGGTAATAAGCAGATGACCCATAGATATTTAGTTACACGTGCATGGGATGATAATAACTGAAGCAGCATCCCTCTCCAAGCTGCGCATGGGGCAGGCTGGTGCCTGCATAACCCCCATCCTCACATTAGAAATGCTGAAGCTGAGCTGAGCAGTCCTCATCCTACACATGGCCACAGGATCCTCCCTCATTGGAGGGCTGAACAGCAATATGTGGTGACTTCTAAAAGGGCTGATATCCAGGTTTTGGTAACTAGTTGGTCTACAAGCATTTTTTCCCCTCAAAACTTATTTGTCCTTATAAAACTTAAACCTGATAAAAAGCAAACAAGAAAATCCAATAAACTCTATCCCTATAACTTTCTCATTTTGCTCATAACAAATCATTCCTTGATCTTTTCTGTATGATAAAAAATTATTTTGCCTCTGTAATTCCAATTAATTTTGTTTTCAGGTTTATATCAATATGTATCCATATATTAAACACACAGTGCATACATACGTGAGCATGTTCAGCAAGTATTCAGATGGAGGAGTGGGAGAATTCCTTTTTACAAAACAAATCAATCAATATTTCATTCCAATTATAAAAGAAACCAAATCTTCAAACACTGGAGTACAATGTAGCTACCCTAGAGAATAGATATTTGGTTTTCTGACCAGTAGTAACAGTTTGTAATTGAACAGCTGCAGAAAAGAGAGGAAACAAACATACCAACAAATTAGTTTTCAAGCCTATGTTCACAGAAAATTTTCTACTCTATTGGGCTTTTGATCACAATGTGATAAACAGAGTTCCTCACTTACTTCTGTGATCTTCTACAAAACAGATTAGAAGGGTCCATAGAAGTTTAATCTATTATATTGTATAATCCCTCACTCATAGGAGCAAATTAAGCACATAGTCCAAATATTTGAAGAACCGAAGTCTATTCACTACTCTTAGGAGTGTTAGAGCCCATGTATTTATTCATTTGTTAAACAGATACAATCCTTTTTGAAAAATGTCTATGTTCTGATTAAAGAAATGTACATTTTTTCTTCTTTTTTTTTTAAGTGTCTTGGTCATTATTAGTACTGTAAACAAGGTATCAGTCAAAGGGACAAGGCAAATCATATGTATTTTAAAAGCAAAAATCCTATATGTATATTTTCAGAGAGAATGGAGGAATACATCATAAAATATGAATTTCATTTATATATGTGTATGTGCATCTATGTATAATGGTATAGTCTTCTACAGCTGAAGTCATAAATGTTTTAATGTATTGCCTGTGTTTGTTCATTTCACATTTTCAGGGAAGGAAGAAAAAGAAGGTTCTTTACCGCAGTACAAAGAAAGATGTTCTAATACCAAAAGATCCAATTAAAATAATAGGGCCATTTATTTCAGTAGGATTTCACATGTACAAGAGAAATGCTAACCCTTGGGAGAATGTTCTCAGCTCATTTAACAATATATGTTTCCTCCAATATGAAAACTTTAGCTTTTGCATTATAACATCATTGCTAACAAGGCACACGTATATATCTCATAAGTAGACGGAAACACGAATGTTGGAAGAATGATAATAGTTCTTTATCCATAATGCACTCATCTCAGGATATATATACATCTGTTTTGTACTCACACTGGGTAGCTTTTTCCTCTCCATACATTTAATATACACACTCAAGAAAGGCTCTGTACTCTGAAAGACAATAAAAAGATTAGTAAAGAACTAAGAGACCAGTCAGGAAAAAAAGCTATGAAGGGAAAAAAAAAGGAAGAATTTGCATTTCAGATCCATGACTACCAAAACATTTTAAAGGGTAGCTGGCATACGGCATTTTCCACCAGCCAAATAAACCTCAATCTGCTCCCAGAGTGAAGTGTAGCCTGGGCCACCCTTGGGGGCCCAAGGTAGCAAGCAGCACCAGAGGTGGGCCAGGGCTGCACAGGCGCCAGAAGGCTCCATGGCTTCTGTCACCAGCCTGAGGCATGCTACCATACCTGAAATCCGAGGCTCGGGAGATGCTGTCTTTGTGGTGGGCATCTGAGCAGAGGAGTCTGGATATCTGTAAAACAGAAAGGCTAAAATTATTGGGTCATTCAAAATGTACTTCACATTTTTCAGTACCTGAAAACCTCCTAATTGGACGTGATCTTTTCAGGGTACAACTGGTTTTGTGCGTCAGTTAAAGATATTTGTGAGTGGGATCTGATGTCAGTGAACAATTTCTAACACCTGGGCATTTTAACATTACAGTTAACTCATATTATACATTTCCCTGATTATACTAGCATTTAATTTTCTCTGTTTGTAACAGAAAGTTCAAAATTGACCAGTCAAGCCATTAATGATGGAAGATTTATTTTTGTAGATCATTTTCCACTGACTGTCAGCACACAAATATTTCTACCTAACCGTGAGGACAAATGTAGCACTAAGATTTGAAAGACCAAATCCCTAAATGAATTAAGGCAATAATCTCAAATTACAAATACAGTCCCACAGTCAAAATGTCAAAATTATGTCCATCCAATTCACGATGGAAACATGAATGATGTGATTAGTCATTTCATAAAGCATTCAAAAGGGACAGACCTCTAGAAAAAGTTGGTCTCTGAATACTTCTTTTCCACAATACAGCACTTGTAAGCCTAGAACTAAAATTTACCCATGCCTTGTATATTTGATTGACTCTATAAGGTTTTCATCTAAATTCAAAATATAACTGTGTTTAGATATATTTGAACATTTTATTGCATTTAGTTATGAGATATGAATTTTTCCTGAGAGAACCTGAGGCACACAACATTGCCAGATCATTCCAAACAAGTTAATTCTGAAATGGGCTTGAATCAATAACACAAAAGAGGCAGTAAAGCCAATTTTTACAGTAGTCACGGTTGCATAAAATAATATCAAGACAGTCAGATTGAAAGCTCCCTGCATCACAAATATAATTTGCAACCAACTCTAAGCACAAAGAGGAAGTAGATAGATAGGTGGAAGATATAGATAAAAACAAATGATAGATACATAGGACAAAAGAAACTGGTGGCAAAGAAAGCATGTAGAGTAATTGCCATCCAATACAGTGTGAAAAAAACAAACGCCATGTAAGTAATTCAAGGTAAATAGAATGCTTTACTTTCGTTTAGGCTTTAAAACTGTTATGAAAAGGCTCTCTTTTCACTCTACCTGTAAGGCATAGACAGACAGGGGATGAATGTATAAATAAGTATGTCACTGCAATACTTGGCTTTTAATGAAAATGGATTTTTAATGATCCAAAAAGCTACATTTCTCTCTCACTTGCTCCATTTCCAGACTATCAGGAAAGGTACAGCAAATGCACTTGTTTTCCATGTCCTTCACTAAATCCCAGGACGACTGAGCATCCAAGCACTGTAAAAACCAGCCACCATTATGCAGAGCAGATACAGAGAAGCTGCACCTCTTTCATTGTTTTTATTGAACTTTCAGAGCTCCGTGACACCACTGTGCCTTCTCCCACGGCAGACACCAGTGTGGGTACCTTGCACTCTATATGCATAAAAAAAGGAGGATGCACAGCATTATGCCTTCCTGTTGTTCTCTGCCTCAAGGACACTTAGAAGTGCACCATTCCTCCCACTCCCCAAAGCAGACACATTGTGTTGAAGTGCTCCATGTGAAACTCTGAGCACACAAATACCAGAGGATTTAGTCCACAAACGAAGAGAAGTCACAAGGGGGAAAGAGGCTGATGCAATCTGTACCCTTCTTGCTGTCTGGACACAAAGAATTCTTCTTTCCAATGTCAAAGTTCCTATTTCATTCAGTAATAAACAAAAATAGCACTGAAAAAAATGTGTAAAAATATACCAGCTAGTATAAATAACATTTTTTCTGTTTGTTCATGCAGACAAGAATATATTTTTAGCAGCAGCATCAGAGAATAAAGGGACATTTTCCTTACTTTATCTCCGTCCATGAAATTTAATCTACAAGTATTTCTTGTAAGGTGGAACCATAGATTGGGAAAATGTAATATAGTTGTTATAAAAGCAAGATAGCATTTAAAACAAGCTGGGACTCCTATATTCACTTCATGTTCAATATTTCTCAGGTAAGCTTTGTGCAATATATGTTACTTGGAGAAAAAAAAAGGTCCATGTTTATTTCCTGTGCTAGCATTTTTTACTACTTCTTTCAAATATTAGAAGACATAGAAGGAATCAAAACCAAGAACAACATTGATGAAAAAGATAATGACTGTGAGGTGCAACACAATTAGCTAACAAATGCTGCCATCCACTTACTGAGTCAAAGGGATACAGCCTCATGAAGGGCTCCACAGAAACAGAATCAAATGATATCTGCATCCCCTTTCCTTTATCTTAAAAATATATAAAGAAATTATTTTAAAAATCATCCCATTTGTGAGGCACTCCCAAATTCATGTTTTTTCCATTTTGTCTGCTGTCCTTACTCAGAGTGCCTGCCAATTAATATTTACCAAATGTCTTTCCCTTCTTCATTTAAATCAGTTCCAAAACTGCACCTGTTTCATGAGACCTATGTGGGCTTCTGACAGCTGGTATTTGAGAAAAAACAAGACAAAGTACTTAAAAATCCCAACTAACTGTGTTAAACTGGAATCAAGAAAGACAGTGCTAAGATTAGCTCTGCTAGTACAAGACATCAGCAGAGTACATGGGGGTACCTCAGAGATGCAGGAGATAGGTGTACAGTGCCCAGCTTGGGAAGGATACCACACATACAGACAGAAGCACAAGAGGTGAGTCAGATAAATGAGAAGTTTCCAGACCCTGTGTGGCCCTAAGGCCAGGCCAGTGCACGCCCCAGGGCAGTGAGTGCCATCTCCCCAGCCATGTTTGGGAAGGACACACAGGATGAGCACTAACTGCCGCCGGAGGCACCAGGCCACAGTGCAAATGCTGCGTGAGGCTGTAGCGGTGGTGTGGAGGCAGGTGAGGGGCACTGGCCTGACCAGTAGCCCAGCCGAGAGCAAGCACCAGTGGCAGGGGGGCAGCCAGTGGCTCCTCAGTAGCGTCACTAGCAGCTGGGCTGCCTACAGCTTCATGTCTCCTCTTTGAGCTTTTCTGGTGTCTCAACAAAGATTTCCCATTGGGCATGTGTAACATCTCTCTAACGTTCCATTAAAGGTGAGCATTATGCAGTATTTATGTAGCTGTACTACAAGAAACTCAGTGTCTTTCAATCTCTGTTCCGCATCATCAAATGCGGTTGAAATTCAGCAACGCATTCAACAGCTAGCGAGTGCCCTGAAGACACCAGTGTGGCCATATCCACCTCATTCCCCTAGAAAACCAGGCAAAAAACCCCCAAAACCTGCAAGAGTGTCACAAAAAAATCAGGCTTCAGAAAGCTAAAGTTTATTTTAAACAGCAAAATGTAACAGGCCAGTTAAGAAAAGAGCTTCAAAACCCTGCAACAGCCACTATGGACAACAGCCAGCAGATGCAGCCAAAGCCAAGGCACAGAGAGCTAGAGCCACTTGCCAAAGCAATAGATTCACCCCAAGCTTCACTTAAAATAAATGCTTCGAGATGGTACAGGGGAGAAACCAGGTTTGCCCTAAAAGGCTGGACCAGACTTTTGCATTCATTTGCTAACACCCAATTTAAAGTATTTTATACAACACTTTTGTGGTTTCATTTTATATAGCAGTTCTTTTAGATTATCTATATAAGAGACAATTGGACAAGGCCAGGTAAGTCTGGTTAGAAAGCATCCCAAATAAGGGGGAAGTTAACAGCCATACACAGAAAACATCACAAGTCTGTGTGTTGTGTACACTGAGGTACTTTGGATTCTTTAAACAGAATTTGTGGAGGAAGAGATAGAAGCTTTTCCATCTCTTCAAAGTAGGTTCCTTCACTACTGCTATTCCCATATTTCCAATTACTTTTTTTTTTTTTTTTCCTGGCCTCACATAATCTGCAGAACCAGAATCAAGAATTCTGCACACTGCAGGCATTAAGAAACTGCTGTTACAGGAGCAGATAAACAGCTGTAGGACTGTCTTTTATGGCAGTCAACAGAGTCCCAAGCCCACAGGTGCTTGGTGGATGTGGCCAGCTGCTGAAATTCAGGGACTGTCATGTGACCCTCAATGTCAGAGGTTCATGCTCATTACTGCATTACTTCAAAGGTCCCTCTACACCAGAGCACCTTTAAACAAGGTCCAGGTCACTTCTGCACCATAGCTCATACAAACTAACTTCTAACATACTGCTATTGAGCTAAAGAAAAGAATTCAGAGAATTTATAATATTAAAGATATATTAATGTGTTATTGTCAAGTGCCCTATTTAAAGTGTATCATTTCTCTAAAGCAATACCTTCTACCCTTGAGTCTCATTTGTTAATTCTGCATTAAAATGCACCCTTTTCTCACAAATACAGTCTTTTAATAGTTATGCCCATACATTTTTAAGTTCCTATTCAGTATTATTCAAAAACATAAATTTTATCATAAAGTTGGGGCCAATTGCAGATGCAGACAGTTGATATTTTCTATGTTTTACACATATTTCAGAGAATGCAAGTTAAACAACGTTTAATCAGTCTAAATTTAAAGTTTATTTTCACTGACCTAAATTACTTTTGAATGTGAATGACAAGTCAACCAAAGAGAAACACCATTTACATGGACAACAGTGTCTAACTATACCTAAGAACTGTCAAAAGTCTGAAAATTTTCTTCATCCATCAGTCATGACAAGTAATCACTTAGGGTAAAGAACATCACTGTTTCTGCCTGTATCACATATGCTCTCTTTTTCCTACTTGTTCTTTACTCTTTCAGTCTACTCATCCTTCTCACTCTTCACATTCCCTTTGATCTCTGTTTCTCTCAACTCTTTCCAAGCCCCGCTGCAACAACTGCATTCCTGTTGCACAGGTGCACAGAGGGCAACTCAGCCCTTGCACCAGCCAGTCACCCAGGTAGCTGCGTATTCATCCCTGCAAAACCAGGGTAAGCCCAGGACCAAGGATGTGTCACCATAGGCAAAACTCATTCTCATTCTACTTTTGGAGTACACACAAATAATTTTCAGCCCAAAACTCAGCCTTTCTTTCCACCCTCAGAAATTAATTCTTTCTAAACTTTTAAATGAGTTTTTCAAATGAATTTGTCAGCTGAGAGTGATTTTTTTTCTGCTTTATTTTCAGTATATGAATTGTTGGAGAGAGAATTATCTTCAAATACCTGCAGCTTTTAGTCCCCAGCAATTAGTTCAGTGGTGACTAGTTCAGTCATTTTGCAGTCTCTTCTCTGATTATATTAAGCACAGGCAGATACACTACTGACACCCACATGCACAAATGTAAAGGAATGCCAGCAATCTGAAATGAAATCAGTTTTATTTTTTACTAGTTAGCTGTTAGTACCAGTGCTAAGGCAGCCCCTAAGTGCCTGATCACATTTTTTAAAATTTTACAGTCTCCTTTTTATTTTCAAATGATTCTTATTCCCCTGTTGCTGTGAAAACTTGACTGTGTGTGTAAACTCTCTTATTAAATGTTTTAAAAGCTAAACAAGGTAGCAAAAAAGAAAATATTTCCTCCTACATTTCATCTATACTTGTCTTAGAAATTATGTGAATATATTGGGTGTACATCTGGGTATTTTTGAAAAAGAATATTTAGACAGCAATATGACCTAAATTTGCCACAACCTTTATAACACTGCTCTCATAAATACCTGTAAAAACAGTCTCATTTAAGTCCTGAAAACATGCCTCAGTACAACCGTCCAAAATAACACTTTCAGGAAAGTACAGATGAAGTTCTGGATTTCCAGCTGCAGCAAGTCAAAAGATCTCATAATCCAAAGATTTTATTTTTTTTTTTAAATACTTCTTTAAGAGGTTGACACCATAGTAGTTATATCCATAAATAAAATACTTTTATTACAATCTAACAAAATCAAGACTGTAACAGTGATTAATTTTTTTTAATAACCTCAGTGTTTCAAGACTTCCGATCCTAATGGGGCAATCATGCATCACTGTTGTGTTCCAACAGAACTATTAGTCTCTGTGCTGTGTTAGTGTAATTGCAGTCTAATGGTTTACACTATCATAATAGAACTAAATATTTTACTAAATGGAGTATAGTATCTAAAAAGTGATTTAAATTGTTCCAGGCTTTAAGACTGTTTATTAAAAGATTAAAAAATTCTGTTCCTTTTTCTCTGAAGTGAGAGTAACAAAGCTGTCAAAATTAGTTTCTTGTTTGTCATCTTAATAAATTGGGTAAAATGTAATATTAGAAGTAGATATTAAAAATTACAGCATAAAAGGACCTAGTAAAATATGAAAAACATTTTGTGATGTTTTGATGCTCTGATTCAGCAGGCTGGCATGATTCAAATTGACAGATTATCAAAGGATACAGAATTACTCCAACCAAATCTAATTATTTTTAAAAATACTTTCATAATTTCTGATTGTTTACTCTAATAAAACTTTAAATAAAAAAACCCACGAGGCAAGTGTAACATATCATAAAAATGTTACACTCTAATTTGTGATAAACAACATCAACAAAGCTGCTGAGATACCAGCAAGCCACAGCAATGCATCCTTCCCAAGAAGGCACTGCTCAGCTTGACTGGACTTTGCAATGACCACAAACAGTGAGGTTACATGCCGGTAACCTGCTGAGGACCCAAGTGCATAGATCACATTCAAAACATCCTTATTCACAAAAATAATTTGATGAACTATGTCAAACTACTTACTTAAGGAAGGACTATTAAGCCAAGCAAGGATTTGCTAAATCTTGCCCTTAACATGCAACAGTAGCCCTAACTGCACCCCATAACACATGCTGCCTTACTCCCTTGGACAAAGCCAAAACCATCTGTAACTCCAGAAGGGGCCCTGAAGTTAACACTAAAGGTTCTCAAAGCTCTTAAGTCTGCCTGCGGAACTCCCGAAATCTATTTTCAAAAATCCACTTTGTCTAAAGCTAACTTAATACTTCATTCTATTCACTATTTTGATACAACAATCCTGTTTTCCTAATTTCTAGCTGAAGAAATAATTTAGAGCGTTTTTCAAACACAGTTTTCTTGGTAAAAAACCTTTTTTCCCCCCCCTAAAAATCAGCATATTTTTTCAGAAAGGGTCTTTCAAATTTGGACTAGAACACCAGATTTTTTTCTGAAATCTTGTTTACTACTAGTATTTTCTATAACATTGATCTGCTTAAAAAAATAAAAAATATAGGGAGGAAAAAAAGTTTGTGCCATTTAGAGAATATTTTGCATAGCTTGACTTAGGGACTGCTAAGATCTAGGGTCACTTCTTACCTGGACAATAAATCTATTCTTTTAAAACAGAATAAAAAAAAGTTTGTATTTTAGCTCTCACAAGAGCAATTTAAAATATTCAAACATAAAATATATAAACTAATGAATTAAGTAATTTGATACTAAATAATCTCTGAGCATGCACAAAGGTGACAATAACAAGAACTGTTTATTGCTCACACATAGCAAGTGAGAAGCTGTAAAGATGAGGCTTTTTCTTCATTCAAGCATCTCTCCAGCAGCAAACACTCCCACAGGGTTCAATATCTCTACTATCTTAAAAAAAAAAAAAAAAAAAAAAAAAGAGTTTGCTAAGGGAAAAACGTTACTTAAACCAAACTTCTCCCATAAAATATCAATTTTGCCGAAGAACATCAAAAATGTACTTTGGGCTTTTGTTCCCATTTGGATAAGAAAATATTTTTGAAAACCATAGATGCAAAACAACAGGGTAGAAGATCTGTTTTCTAAGATCTCTAAAATGATTTATTGATGCAGTATACAGACCTAACCTATTACTCTTAGATAATTACCTTACATAATACTCTAGTTTTATAGAGAAGTTTAATTTTAATTTACAGTTTAATTGTCCTACTTAAGGTAAGCCTGTCACCTGTGTCACTTTGTGGCTCATAATTGTAATTCTCATTTAATTATTTACTTCAAGGGAGCATTTTAATTATGGATATTACTATGTGTCTAAACTAACTTATACTTGAGGGTAGTGAAAATTTATACAGTAGAATGCTCACTAGCTGTAACTCTCTGTGCATGTGTCTCAGCTTCAGAGGCTACTTTTAAGACTGCAGAGCAATATTATTTACCCTGCCTGCAGGGCAACCACATCTGGGGTGCCTGAAAATGAGCAGGACCACCAGCACACACCTGGCTTGGATTAGCATTAGCAATAACTGCAAGACTCCCAGCTGAAATATAAATGAGAAGATAATAACTTCTCACCTCGATGTTTGACCCTGCAAATAATCTTTGGACACAGGAGCAAACATACAACATTGGCTCCAGGGTGAGGCCAACACTGCGTTCTGTCTCTGCAGCACTCAGCAACAGAGGTCCAGGGACCAGGAGAGATGCACAGAGCATGAGCCTTCCACTGGTTTATTTCTCCAAATTTGAACAACCAGTGATTTATGGGTTTCCTAAGATGGGGCTGCATGTCAACTGTCATTTTTAATAGCCATCAATCGACCAATCTTCCATGAATTTATCTAATATTTTGCAGTCTGTTTATATTTTTAGCTTCCCAAGTATCACATGTCAGTGAGCTACACCACTTAATCTATTGCTTAAAAAAACCCCATAAGAATATATTGCTTTGTGTTTGATTTAAATCTGCCAAATCTGTGAGTTTGTCTGCTATCGCTCAGTCATCTTTCCAGTAATTTTAACTTCCAGAGCAGACATTTCATCATCACATGAGCAGCACCACACAAATTTTGTGCACCACACCAAGCAATATTTTTCATTGCCTGAAGTATTGAACAGCAACTTATAAAGCTGAAAATATTTTAATTTTTAACATACTGGGCCCAACAGGAACAATTTCTACACAGACATGACCAGCCAGAAGGCTGGGTAAGGAATGCCCTGTTCCCAAGCTAGCTGGCAGGCAAGTAGAGCTCTTTGCCTGGGACAGATGTGGCCAAGGGCCTGCCTGGCCTCCTGTTCAAAATACAGAAAAAATTGTGCCAGAAAGAGTGGAAACCAGGAGCCTCGATCCTGCAGAAACTCTTTTTTCACCATTAAAACACTTCCAGTACTTGCTATCACCCTGATCTACTCTTCAATACTCCTGACTTGCATCTCCTGATTAATGTCCAGAGAGCCAAACAGCCGTGCAGGCAGTCAGGGATGTTTCAAATTGGGTTCCTTCCCCAAGCCCTCTTGAAGAAGCTGCTTTTGCAAATTCTCTCCTACACAGGAGGAGACACCTAAGCACTACCTCCCCACCAGCAGACAAGATGAGTGCTGGTGGGATTTCTAAGGGACACAGCTCTCCAGCAGGCAGATGGGAACTGCAGGCCACCTGCTTCCAAGGTAAGTGCCTCTCACACTTGTCACTTCATTATTAACAATATCCAGACCTTTATAAGATGCTTATCTTTTTTAATAAACAGAAGCAATGACTGAAGTTGGGTTTTCACCTTTTTTTTTTTTTTTTTTTTTTTTTTTAATATTGGGATAAAATCCAAAGAGCTGCAGATGTATTCCTAGTACCTATCTTTCTGCAGTGATGGATGTTTGTTCAGGAGCTGTGTCATCACATAGATTTTTGTCATCTAGATTGTTCTATTTCATTAAATAATATAGACAAAACTTCCTTTTTCTCTTCCCTCTTCCTAAAGAAGTGGCCACAACAGCCTTCAACTTATAATTTGTCTGCTGCCTCTCAAGGTATCCTGAGTATGGCCATGGCCCCTAACAACTGAGGGAGTTCAGCACCTTCCAGCACTGAGAATATCACATTTCCCATCTGAAACTTCTTACCTCATCAGTCACTAAGGGCCCAGTTTGGAAGTCATTAAAAATAATGAGAACTCTGGCACTTCTCCCAGCAATAATAGCGTTGGATTCCGTGTTACTTTTCTACTTCAAGACATTTGTATATATCCACAAATCATTTAATTCTTATCTTCATACCAGCTTTAATGAAACTAATAGCTGCAGAAACTGTGGGCTTTTTATTCTACTTTTTATTTAAATAAGCTTTTGCCCATTCCATCATAAAATGACACAAACACTTAGACAGCATATTGCATCATGAAGGCCCCAAAGTGTTTACCAAGATCACCATATCCATCACTAAAATGCAAGCACTTCTCAGTCAATAACACTTCAGCTGACAATAAAGTCACAAGAGAGTTTTCAGAAGGAAAACTGAAAAGCAACAAATCCAATTTGTCCAAAACAAATTTAGAACCAGTAGTGGTTAGAGTCTCACAGGGTCCAACATTTTCATCTCCAACTGCATCTACTGTAGCATTTTTCCTCCTAACACCATGCAAAAAGACTAACTCCATATTAACTCACTGAGTAACAACATCACTCCTGCAGAGTCCATATTTTAGGAGCTTTGACAAGATAATGAGCCCTCAGTAATATGCTGCAGGCCATCACAAAATGCAGCTGTAAAGAGTTTCATTAATCCCTTCAAAAGAGAAAATACTGATTCTTGGGAAATGCATATTAAAACTTTAAAACCTCACACTTAACTTTCAAGGTCTAGCTTAGGACTAATGCGAAATTTCTCACTGCTATACTTTTCCTGATAAGAACGTGTGTGACTGCAAAATGCTTTGAAATAAATAACAGTAATATAAATCAGAAAAAAAAAAACCACAAACCCTTCTTTAGATATATGTGTTTAATTACTCTAGGCATACATTTGAACTGTACTTTAAAAATGGACCTGTTTGTGTGGACAGACTCAAGTCATAGATCCAGCACTTCTGCACAACAAATGTGATATTTCAGGCTCCTAGAAATTAATCACAGTGTATAATGTGACACATACATTTTGACATCATCTACTCACATATGAGATACCTCTAAGATGCGAAGGACTTGCACTCCAGGAACTCTAGAAGTCTACCCACACTGTGAAAAGTCCAGAAACCCTGGACTGCTGCTGAAAGCTATATCCTCTTGTCAAAGTCAGTAGGGTTTAGTATGACTAAACTGACTGATATACCTAGGTGGGAGTATAAAACTGAAAGGCAGATAACTAGTCAAATAGTAATTCAACCAGTAATAAAACTACAAGTACCAAATTTAATTTAAAAGTTCCCCAAATGCTTCATAAGATGAATTTTAAAGGTGTTTTGATATTATTATTAGTGTATGTGAAAATCTGAAGAGGAATATTACCATTGCATAAAAACAATAAACATCTTCTAAAAATTAATCCAAAAGCATATTTTATTAGGGGAATGAGCCCCTCAGTTATTAAAAATATTTTTAAGGCTGTTAAATGTTTAATACCATTGCAAAGTATTTTCTCTGCATTTATTTTTAAGTAGTGGATAAGGTCTGTTTTAGGGACACACTAAATGTTCCCATTAGTTGGTGTAGAACCTTTTATCTCAAAATACTTTCAGACTATGTTATAAATGGTTTACAAAGCCACAAAAAAGAAATCACCCAGCCATCCCTAACAGTAAACAGAATATCACAAATTTGATTTCTCTCATCTACTAGATCAAGGAATAAAATGACAGCAAACTAGCTTCATGATTAACCTTTAAAATATCTACCAAATAAATACCCACAGAACTACTGATGCAAGGTACACAATTTAAGCAATAGGTGCAAATGTTCAGGCATCATGAGTGGTTTCATCATTTTGAGACATGAGAATGTCCTTACACAGTTCAAATAAGAAGCAAAGGACAATGTAAAAATTGGTTTGGGGATAACGTAGAACAGTGAGGACAAAAAAAGTTGTGGCAATTTCAGTTTATTAAAATTGACATGTTTTTAAAATATTCAGGGAAATTTTATCTTCTATTTTCTCTTGCAGTAAATGATGAAGTGAGGATAACAGTTTTAAGATACCTCAGGCTTGTCTGTGGCTCATTAGCCAATTAATTGATACGAGTAAATTGGCTAAATCAAGCTAAATGACAGATAGTTGCTCCACAAAATGTAGAAGTATATCACAATAAGAGGCTTTCAGATAATTAAATCAGTAGAGGTCTTCTCTTTTGAACCTCAGAAACACATTAAAAGACATTTATATTTTCACCTTCAGAAAAAAGGATGACAAAAAAAGATGACAAGTAATTCATATTCAGAAACTCAATGAGAAGATTACAGGTGTTACAGTAGCAGTGGAGAGTGCAAGCCAGCATTTTTTCATATAGACCTTCTTCCATGAAGAGGATGAAATAAGATCTCTCATACCTATTATCTCACACATCGCTTTCCTGCCATCCCCAAGGAAAGAGAAGAGAGCTTCATGCCTCTGTTCTCCCATCCCCTCTTACCATCACACCTGCTGCACTAATTTGAAGGCATCCTGCCCGCCAAGGTGCTTCTTTTTACACTGAGACAGGAATGACACCCAGGAGAGCTCAAGAAAGCTTGTTAGTCTCTTACAAAATTACATGGGATAACTACTTTTAAGGTCTTGTAAGAATCCTGTATTGGCTTTGTGCAAATGTAGGATAGCACAGGGGATGGCACAGAACTCAAAATTAGCAGTTAAAACATCCAGGAAGAACTGAATCTGGATTCATTACACTGGGTATGAAGTTAGAAATTTAGTGTCAGGTAATGCAGGAAAATAATAAAAACAAACGCCCTTCTGTTCTGATGTAAGCATCAATGCTGACTAAACTGCAGGTTTAAAATCTGCTTAGAAACAATAATCATACAAAAGCTCTAACTATACTTCTAAGCCTGAACTCTGCTGCAATGGGCAATACACACTCTCAGGCTGCACAGAAGCTTCCATTAAGTGGAAAAAAAAAAAAAAAAAAAAAAAAGCAGCACAGCTTTTCTTACCACTGAGGTATTTCTCACCCCTTTTCATTTTAGTGGTGGTTTGTTTTCCATCTTCCTCCTTCCTGACACCTCAGACAGCAGCAGCCCAAACAGACAATACAAACAGATGGGATGTTGCTATTCATCTCACTCCTCTCTCTCTTTTTGGAGTTTTGTTTTTTGTTGTTGTTGTTTTACAGGCATCAGAATGAGAATTCTGCCAAAGACAGTGCCTGTGTCAAATAGTCCATGTCACTCAGTGAACCTGAGCACTGGGCATTCACTGATGGCTTTCATCAAGCCAATCCTGAACAGTGGCATCCAAGAAGGTACAGCTAACACTCAGTATTGACACAAGGACAAGGTGAATGAAGAAAGCTGATGTGTTCCCAAAATGCATGGATGTAAAGGCTACCCTGGAAACAAAGAAAAAGAAGGAAATTACCTCAAAAACATGTGAGGTACTATTATGATCAAATTCATATTCACATCTACATTAACAGACAAAAAGACTACAAAAAGACAAAAATTAATATTTAAACTCAAAACAGATCCTTCCCCTCTCCTGTCAAATCTTTTCAAACGCTTCATGTATACAAATTAAATTTCTAATGGCCAAACACTTTCAAAAATATAGATATTCAAGCACATTAATGACGTTATTATTCTTCTCATTTTCCAAAGCCACCCGTTGCATGTCCAAAGAAGAACAACGAAGCTGGTGAAGGATCTATAGCACAAGCCTTATGAGGAGCAGCTGAGGGAACTGGGGTTGTTTAGCCTGGAGAAAAGGAGGCTCATGAGAGATGTTATTGCTTTCTACAACTACCTGAAAGAGGTCGTAGCGATGTGGGTGTTGGTCTCTTCTCCCAAGTAACAAGCAATAGGACAAGAGGAAATGGCCTCAAGTTGTGCCAGGGGACATTTAGATGAACACTGAAAGTGTTGTCAAGCATTGGAACAGGCTGCCCAGGGAAGTGGTTGAGTCACCATCCCTGGAGGCATTTAAAACACCTGTAGATGTGGCACTTAGAGACATGGTATAGTGGTAGACTTGGCAATGGCAGGTTAACAGTTGGACTCAATGATCTTAACAGTCTTTTCCAACCTAAATGATTCTATGATTCACCCAGGTCAAGTTACCTTCCCAAAATATTGCACATCAGTAGAAATGCCAAGCCTTTGATTTTCACATTCAAATATTAGCTAAGAAACTGCTCAACCCTGAAGACATTTTCAGACAATTAGTTCAGAGGCTTTGCACAATTTAATCAGAGTAAGTTTTAAACTTTGATTGTGCAATTAAACACAGTATATTCATGCAGTTGCCATTCATCACACTGCTGCCATGTCAAGTAATCTGGCCGACAAAACCGTCTGGTACCTAGAAGTGGAGAATTGAGAAGGATAATGTTCTGTAGGAAAGCAGGTCTATCTAACATTTTACAATGGTAAAAATACCCTTGGGACTTGTTCTGATATCTTGTAATTATGCACACATATCCTGATTTATGGTGCATGTCTCCTAGCTCAAAGTAGTATGCACTCTGCTTCATATCTTGCCCTATTTATGTGTAAAATTCTTGAGTCTGTAATGTCATAAAAGAGAGGACAGGCTCATTGCACATGTTACTATCGATTTCATGTGAGCATGGGGCATAATCTAATGATCCTTTTCAGCTAAGGATAAATATGCACAATTTGGCCTTAAACAGAGTCAGCGCCTTTGAGAAATGTGCTTGTGATGCTAAAGATCTCTGCTGTCCAGCCTCCTTCTTAAGGCTTCAGAGAGTGTGGCAGAGGAGACAAAGACAAGCAAGCTGGAAAAGGGACAAGAAACATTAGCACCCATATATCAAGAAACATAACTTCTTCAGGCCAAACTTTGAATTCATGTCCCATTTTCCCTCCCCCCCCCCCCCCCCCCCCATTTTCACAATACCCTCCTCTCTCACTGGGCAGCTGCAGTAATTAGAAAAGAGAATCCACCTTTCCCAAGTAAGCACTAGCTAATGGCCAGGTGGTTGATAGCAAAATATATATGTATTTTAATCGTGAAGATTACTGAAAGCATCTTAACTATATACAGTACATACAACTCCTTTTCAGTTACACAACATTTCCAAAGAAGAAAGAACAACCTGGCTTAGACCAAAAGACCTGATCTCCATTCCCTGTCTGCTTTGCAACCCTCACACAGCCATGAGCATGTGGCTGAAATCCTCTTTGTCTGAAGACGGAAAGCAAAACAGTGATCAAACATTCATTTGTTAGTGAATTGGGGTTTGGTTTGGGTTTGTTTGGTCGTTGGTTGGTTTTTGGGTGGTTGGTTGGTTGTTGGGGTTTTTTTTGGGGGGGGGGGTGGGGGTGGGGGTGTGTGTGTCTTATTTTTTTTCTTTTAATTTTCCACTAGTTTCCAAATAAAACAACATGTGCAGTTTTAACATTGTAACTTCTTTCTCTCTATCTGCTACATGCTAATTACTAAAAGAGGAAGTGTGGTGAGTGCAACAGGGTGGCCTTAGCTGCTGCCTGTACAAGAGCTGGAATTTGCATGTGCTAACAAGAGATTCTTGGGATACTGGGAAGAAGGGTCTTCAAATAATTTCAGCTGCAATAATGCCAAATACTGAGATCATTAAACATTTGATGACTTTTTTTTTTAACATACATCTTCATTTTTTTACAGTTGTATACATATTTACTCACACAGCACAAAAGAAGTTATTGCAGTGCTTTGAAAATACTTTTGAACAGGAACCTATCAAGGTAACGTCCAGTTTATCAATGAAATAAGTTTGTGTTTTGACTGTCATATTACTTTTTCAAAAGAAATTTAGCTTGGAAGTTGAATCCAAGCATTATTTCATTCTACAACACAGCTTCAAGTTTCTGTTCTCCAGCTCTAACATTTCTGTACTCGTTTCCATATTTTTCAGATACAATTAAAAATGTACCAATAAAAAACTTGCAATATTACCAATCACTGCAACACAATTACCAATTCACAGAAAAGGCCACAATGAAAACCTGAAAGGTACATAATAACATTATTTCCATTTATTTATTTTCACATTTACCTACAGCCATTACACATCTTTTATACATTTTTACTATTTCTAGTGGTGGATCCACGGAATTTTCCTGCATTAGGACAAAGCCATTTTTTTCTGTTCAGATACAAATAAGTTTTTCTTTTTCATTCCAGAATTGGTATATAAAGTGAGATGTGGCCTAAATTAATATTTTCCCCTATATGCTGCAGAAGCCACAAAATTTATAGAAAAACAGCAACCTAGGAAAGAGTTTACAGTTCTCATGTTTTTTCAGCAAAGTTCATATAGATAGGTATGCAGCTAATTTTATGAATAACCTAACCAAATAAAAACAAATGACACTTGAATTTAATAACCTCTTTTGAGAACAATGTAATTTGCATACTTCTTTTTGTATTTTAAAAGTTTGAAAAAATGAAGTTAGTAGGTTTGCTTGTCCTGACATCTTTTTATGAGTAGTTTAATCATTCATGTCATTCATGTTTGTTAGCTTTTTTTTTTTTTTTAAGGGTACCTGCATTCCTACCAAAATAAGATCATTTTTCTTGGCAACCCACTAATGTTTTTAATGTTTTTCCCTATTTCAGAGGGCTTATCCATTTAAACAGAAAAGGGCTCAGTTACACCATCATGCACCAGATGTAGCCTAGAAATCATTTTATTCATCCAAAGTCAATTATGTGCTGTGACAGTGAGGAGCAAAACTAGTCCTCTTAAGACACAATCCAACAATTTAAGAATAATCAATACCTTCCTCCCTCTAAGTGAGCTCTCTGATTATTGTTAATCTTGACAAATGGGAAACTGAACACTGGACAAGGTGAAGGACTAGACTGGGCCTCTGCTTCCAGTGTGATGCTGAACTGAATGCAGAAAAGCAGGAGTGGACATTTTCAGTTTTAATGATCTCAGTGTGACTGGACCATGGAAACAAAGTTCTCATTAATACACTGCTGACATAAATTTATAACCCAGGAACAGAATAGATTTTTAAAATAATAAATTAATCTTTAGAAGACAGAGAGGGAACTTTCATAAAAGCAAAGAAGGTGGTTTAATTATTTGTGTTTTGTGCAATTGTCTTACAAGAGTCTCATCAGAAGAGAAATGAACCAAAAAAAAGTCTTGAACTACATGCTTTCATGGAAGCAAGGAGATATCACAGAAATGATTGTTCATGTAGACGATTTAGGAACTGCCCTTTGTGCATCCAAAACCCACATGCAGAAAAAGAAAGGTGGAAGTAATCTTAAGAAACTCGTGGTTATAGCACACATATCAGCAACTTAAAAATAGGTGATGAAAGCTTCTACAGCAAATCGGAGATCCAAAATTAGCTATCACCATGATAAGAACTAGTATTTCTACAGTGGTATTTTATAGACAAAGTCAAAATAACAAGAGTCCTGATTCAGAAAATATAGAATGTAGTGGTATTACTGCTTTCTAGCCATCTGGATCCACAGCAATATTTAACACTGCAAAGAGCTAGAGCCTAACACAGAAATCATACAGACAAAAAAAAAAAAAAAAAATAGAGAAGGATGGACATAAGAGAATCATTTAGCCTCAACAGCCTAAAACTGTCAGGAGTCTGCCATTTTTAGCTTGCAAGATATAGCACATATTTATAATCTGAAAAGTCTGGATTTTGTAATAAGCACCAGACTCAAACTTAATGTGCAGGGGATATAGTCTCTTTGTAACACATTCAATAATATGGTATTTGATCGAATAAGAAGAGCCATTTAGACTTTACATATTGAGCAATGGCTCATCTACAAAATATCAGTGTATAGAAAAAGCAAAAGAACATGTTATAAAAGGATATCCAGTCCTTCAGATAAGACTTAAAAGCAATATATAATATATCCTGGATTAATAACATATTAATAGCTGTGACAAACTCATACCATTCCCATTTCAATAGCCTGTGCCAAATAGGGAATGCATCTGACTTTATCTTTTCAGTAGTTCTACTTTTTAACAGTTACATTGAATCAGGTCAAGCAGAACCCAAGATACTTTATTTCAAGCCTATTTCAATGGTTAGAGCATCAATTTGAATAGAAAGCGAGAGTGGTACTGTTCTCTGTATTTTAAACTATTTTAATAGTTTAAATAAATGAAAGTTATTGTAACTGGTTTCCAGAAACGAACTTGAATCATGCACAAATGTGTTATTTCAATAAAGAATAAGATCAGCAGTGCAGAAATGAATTACATTAAAAAGCAAAAATATGCCAAATCAGACAAAGATTTAAAACTCCAATATATCACAGATGATTCTCCAGTAGCATGTGTTTCCACCCAGAGTACACCTATTGCACACAGAAAGTAGGAAATGAAAAGAAATGCTAATGCACACAACAATGCAGCTTCATGGAAGCAGTGAAGTGACACAAGGGCTTCAGTCAGGTCCTTAAAAGCAGGCATTGGGCCAAAACAAGATATAGAAGGATGCAAAAGGATTGAGTGACTTGGACAGGGAAGGGCTCCTACCTCCCTCTCTACCTTGTTGTCAGTGCTCCATGAAGCAGCTGCCTACAGCACCGCTGGAGTACACGTAGGAAAAATCTTTGAGAAATTCAGGCACTAGACATTACATGGTGGTGCTTCAAAGAATGATGTTTCTAAGATCATTCTCTCATTATGTTTCTTTTTATAGACACAGATCCATGAAGGAAAGACCTTGCTGACTGAAGCAGTTTCTCTGCTGAGATATGCTATTGGCATAAAGCTGGCAAAATTATACTAAATTAAAATAGAAAGCTTAGCAGTTATCTTCACTTAAATACGAAAGTATACACAGATCTCAGTGAAAGAGCAAATAAACAGAAAATAAAACTGTACATAACAGCAACATCTTCTTTAGCTGCAATAGCAGTAATGTTCACACGGTTATTGTCTAGTGCTCCCAGGCCAACATACTAGTTCATCATCATATGGGAGTAATGGAAAGAGCTGAATAAACCAAGTATCCTTCTGCCATGCTCACATACTGCTTGCTCAGAGCCAGCCTGAGGACCTGCAGCATCTCTGGCCTGTGCCCAGCACCCAGCACCACGCAGCTGGAAATGCTAAGATTTTCATCACAAAATCTTGGTAGGCCTCAAAATTTCCACAGAATTTCCCAGAAACACCTCAGCCCCAGAAGGTATCTGAGAAATTCATATCTTTGAAGCCTGAGCTCCATTAGGAACTGCAAATGGAATTTCTCACCCCAGCATCTTGCCTGAGGATGTCAGTCCCACCGGCAGGCAATGTTTTTACCTAGATAGGTTCCACACAAAAATGCAGCATTAAAGACATTCCACAAAATCAATTGTTATCATCACTGTGACAGAGGTGACATGTCTTGCACTCTTCCAAACAACTCTTCTCAGATACTATGTACAGAAATCAGTTGCCTATTTCAGGAAAGTGGAATAAACCTCCAAGGTGGGGCGAGAACCCAACAACCAGACATTGCAATTGCTCACATTTTGGCTGTAAAGTCCCCTTATGAACCTATGCCTAACTTGACTGCCAGCTCATTCTGTGTGTGGAGTGAAGGAAAGGAGAACAATTATACGATCTCAAATCATCGTTATTGTTTCAACGATTGCATTAGCATTCTCCAAGCATAAATGGTCCACAAAACATTTGAAGCAGACATCTAATGATGGATTTTCCCAACAGAGAAAGCAATTCCTCTAAGCAATAAAACAGTCTGTGAGAAATCCTGCAGTCATAAATCTAGTAGTTCTCATTACAAAATTTACATCAGCCATGAAGTGATTACTTCTAAAATTACAAACCCTTGTGGGCAGCAATATTAGTGGGTTACCAATTGCCATTCTCACGAGTCGTGAGAATAGCAGTCCAAGCCATAATAGTCTTGTAAAAAACAAAATATCAAAAGAATTAATTGCCTTATTATAGACAGAAAGTTTAGGGCATCCACATAACAGCATCTAGACATCAAAGTACAAAGACCAGCAGTAAGTCCTCATGAAAACTCTCAAAGGTTACACAGGAAAGTCTGAACAACACAGCTTTGTCACAACTCTTCAACATGTCCTCCACAAAAGCAATGCTCAGACCCTTTGATCCTCCCCAGCATTTTCCACACTGGGGGCAAGGAGCATGCAGGAATGAAAGAGAGGGAAGAGACAGAAGAAATGCATCCACGGCCTCACACTCCTGCAGAAAGTGGGCAGTAACTTCAGTCCCTGAAGGGAAGGGCAGCAGCTAACCCAGCTGGCTCCCATCCTGTGTCAGGTGCTGGAGGGTCACAAGATGTCTGGCACCTGGGGAGTCAGGTGTCATCCTAAGGCAGTGAAGAGGGGTACATGGAGCCAAGCATGCGTGAGTTTTGCCCAGCTAGGTCACTGCTGGAACAGACTTATCCCAAGTCTTGTCAGGGAGCAGGCATTTCCCTCAGTTTGAGGATCGCTGTCCCACAAAGACAATTAGGCTGATCTGTTTCTTCTTGCAACCTCTCTTCCCCTGACACTGCAACCTAGCAGCAACCTAGCATTAACCTGACACACAAAGATCAGGGGCTCTAAAGACCACTGGGATTTAACCAACCATATTTTAGTAGGAAAAGCATGTCCACCAACACCTCGCTCCAGAAGACATGAGTGTTACAGATTCCTTGAGGAAAGCTAAAATATTGCAACGAGCATCTTAAACACAGGACTGATCACACAGTGAATACAATCAAAAATAAAATAAAATCTGCTTAACTCATATAGATTCATGCTTCACATACATTAAGAAACTTTTCTAGTTTAACTGCAGAGAAAGCAGAGGAGGAGAGCCCTTTGCAAGCAGATATACACAACTGTAAAGTTCATTTCTGCATGACTAGTTAAACATAGTGTGTTATCTCAGTTTTGACTGCTCATGGAAATGGAGATCCACCCAGTGGAAAAAAAAAAAAAACAAACCACACACACAAAAACCAAACCACAACACAACAAAAAAACCCTAAAAGCAAAGTAAGAAGTTGTAAGACTTTTTCATGATTACAAGGTATATCTTCATGCATAAACTGACTTCCCTGTGGCTTTCTCCCTTCAACTTATACTCTCATCACTCCTCTTGAGTGCAACCTGCAAGATCCCACAACTGAATCATGAGTCAGATACGTTATCTTGCAGAACATGCACCTAAGCTCTGATCAACTTTCCATCAGACCAGTGTACTAATTCAACTTGACCTGAAGCTGCTCAGTTGCAAGAGCAGAGTCAGTACCAGTAAGAATAAGCAACATGAAACCTAGGAAATGGGGCTGCTCCACTCACCTGTGACCCACAGGGAGGCTGAATTCAGAGAAATGCATGTACATACACACGTGCTGCACATTGCTGCTCCATATACACAGAAGGCGGGGGCTTGCATCTTCTGCCACTGTCTCTGCTTCCTAACAGGAAAATGATCCACCAAACCCATGAACACACCACCATCAGTACAGGTTACTGTTCAACACCAGCTCTGGCTCCTTGACTAACTTAAAATTTCAGTACTATAGAAGGCATCTCCCAAAAAGACAATGACTGTTCTAAGGGTTTTAATAGGAACAAAAAGAAGGTTGTTTCTTTTTGTCTGCTGCAAACAGATGGGAATATTCACACAGAAAGACACAGGAATCAACTGAATCCAGGCACTTTGTTAAAATGAGAGACATGGTTACAGCATTTTCACTCCCTTCATCAAGGCAACTGCTACAGTGACAGGCATCTAGGCAGAAGACTAACCTTGACTAAGTACTGTGGCAGATGAAGCTTTGCCGTGGAGCACTGGCACCATCCATTGCTGTTAAATTCTGCTTTTTAGTTGGTAAAAGGCAACCCAGGAAGGAGCAAAAAGTCCACATAACTTCCTGAGCAGCAGCAGCAGAGCAGTGATGCTGATTCCCACTGAGGTACAGGGGAGGCAGGGTGGGATGCTGAGCTAAAAGCAAGCCAAGTCCCAGACACAGCGCAAGCCACTTTCAACCAGCCTGAGTGATTAGGAGGTTGTTCTTCAGCATGCTGAATAACGAGCTTTTGGACCTGGCTGCTCTGCCTGAAACCTCTTGGAGCTTGATTGAGACCAGCCTGAACACAGACAGGGGTAGCCCTGGCTCACCACAGTCATATGAAAAGTTATTAGTATCTTATTTTTACTGTAAGTATGATCATTGGCTGTTGTGTTACTTGCTTTGCACAGTATGGTGCAAAATTTATTACAAGCAAGGTAACAGTAGCAAAAAACCCTGTAAACACATGCTTGCGAAAGAAATGAAGTTTTATTACATACAAAAATATACTAAAAGAATACATTCCCACAATTTATTACCTCATCTTTGCCATACCCTATGCACTTTATTTTAACTATTCAGGGAGTAGCCTGGTCACATACTCCATGTTTATGAGAAAACTATTTCTCAAGTATTTCTATTCCTTACCATCAAATGAAAAAAATATTCAACATGCTTATACTTTCTGCCCTAATAATATATTTGAAATTTATAGGGTTGTAAAATAATATCCCAGCATGGCATTAGCTATTTCAATCTTTGATCTATTGATGCCATTTGAGTAGATGATAATCACTTACCAGCTCAAAATACCGGCCTAGTAAAAAACACTTCACTGCTCCCATAATACATTTTGCAGCTAGAGGGTAAACATTTATTTCCTGTGGGTAATTTTTCTATTTTAATAGATGCTCGCATGCTGTATTGCTTTTGTGTATCTGGTTCTACATCCACCACAACCCATGGCGTCACTTGTTCGCAAACTTGTTCACAATTTATTACAAAAAAAAAAAAACCCACAACATTTTGAGAAAGAAAGCTCAAAACACCTTTACTTAGAGATGGATAAAAATTAATATGAATATTATGCATAAATCAGTTTCAGGTCTCATATTTTAAAATCATCAGCAGGTGGATTAGATCTAATCTGGGGCTGTCTGAGATCTGCTGAGAAGCACAGAGTGAGGGGGAAGTCCTCCTGTCCCTCCTGCTGGGAGACACACTCCACTCCTTATGTGGTCAGCATCTTGCAGAACAGTTAATCTGAGTATGGTTAAACTCTGTATAAAGTTTTTCCTGTCATTCCCTTACTACTGTTAGGTGATTATGAAAACTATTTCATTACAACCCAAAAGCAGAAGCTTTCTATTTCTGTACAGAGCAAATCTGTCTTCAACAATAGGCAAGCTACCTTCCCCACATTGATAATCCAACAGATCACCCATGATCAAGGCCAGACATCTCCACAAGCAATTGCTTTTTGCCTCTTTTAAAAAGATGTTTCAAGTTGAAAAATTAGTTTTGATATGAAAGGCAAAACACTTTGTCTTAAGACTGTCAAAATGAAAACTTCCAATTTCCTGTACTGTTTATTAAAATCTCAAAATAATTTCAAATTTTTCAAAGCTCACCCCTGGCAGGGAAAGAACAGAGAAGCAGAACTGTTTGCTACATCGGATCATCAGCGTATATACTATTCAGCAAAGAACATCCTCCCCTTTTATTGGGAACATACTTACAAACACATGGCCAAAATGTTACTCTTCACTCCAAATATTTCAAAATTCCTTTTGAAATACTTTCAATCCATTTTTAAATAAAGAATTGGGATATTAAACTATTAAAATTAATTAGGGCAATTAATTAGGATAGGGAAATACAAATTAACATATTTTTCCAGAGAACAAATATCTGGTTTCACATAATGAATTCCTAAAGTAATAGAGGCTGAACTAATTCAAAAACAGTATCTGGCCCAGTGCACAACTGGTCACTCGTCAGGTTATAGTCATGAGATCAAGTTGTGAAATTAATCTCTTACACCTGATTAAACCACATCCTTCAGCTGACAGACTTTTTGCCATATTGCCAGAGCATGAATCCTGTACCTACACTGTCTTTCAGTGTAGGAAGTTATCCTCCAACTGACTTCCTGAAGGGTCCTGTCCTCACACTGCAGGGTACAATTTACACCTGACATCCCAGTGCAATTTAAACACATGCTTTCTCCAAATTCTGCTAATGTTGCAAACAACTTGATTTACAGGTCAGCTTTTTAGGAGGCCTGTGACAGAGGTGAACAAACAGATGATGTTGCTTTTGTTTCAAGGATGAAGCACAACAACTTACAGGTTGATCTCCAGTGGGGTTTTACAAGGATGTGTGCTCAAGCTCATGAAACAGAAGTTTTCATAAACCATCCGGAAAGAGAGTGAATAGGGATAGGAATGTGTTTGCTGGAAATGCTCCTTTCCTTGCAGCCCCAAATAACAGTTAAACACTGCAAAAGAAACTTATGATACAAAGTGCCTGGGTGCTAGGTACAAAATCAGATTAAATTCAAAAATAAGAAAAATGTGAAGTGATACTCTCATGGAGCAGGAAGAGGGAAAGAACTTTCCATGTATAATGATGGGGTCCGAGCTGATCATCACCAATCAGGATAGAGACTTTGGATTTATACAGAATAACACTATCAAAATTTCAGCACTACTGCAAATTTTCTGTAGCAGTCAAAAAGCCATGTTAGAAATTATTAGGAAAGGAATGGAGAACAGAAAAGAGAATATCATAGCACATCTGTATAAAAATGTAATACTGACACTGCTTGAATACTTTTGTGCAGTTCCAGTTTGCCATGTACTTCAGCCAGAAGGGGTAAGAGGAAAGGCAAATGGTATGAAACAAATTCTGTCTGTGAAGTGATGAGATAGATCACGATGCCTCAGCCTGGATGATGACAACTGAGGTTGTGATAGACGTGTACACAATGACAGGTGACAGAGACAGTGAGTGGGAAATCACTGCTCACCATCTCTTCCAACACAAGAATGAGGGTCAGAAAGAGAAACTGATAATAGCAAAAGAGATGTCACTTCATCCATTGAACCAACTGCTACAGGAATTGGGTGATAAAGATTTATCTAGGCTGAGAAGCATCTGGAGAAAACCGTTACATGCAAAGACATCCTTCTGGCTGAGGAAGTCCTGAGCTACAAATCTTGGTGGGCGGAAGGCAGACAGGAGTGTGTCTTGTAATATGTACCAGGGAAGTACTCCTATGTTCTTGAACCATTCCTAAGTATCATCCATTCCCAGACGGAGAGCTGATACAAGGCCAGATAGAACTTTTTTATTACAACAGTATTTGAGGCTTTTTGATATATATACATCATATAATTAGAAAAACACATTTCAGAAACATTCAGTCTACATCACTTTTCCTCTGCATAGAAGAATAAAGAACAACTTTCATTAGAAAACCCACTGTTGCTGGCTAATGCTATGACTTTGGGAAGTTCAACCTACTTTGGAAAGGGAAGGCAACAGCTGACAGAAAAGAGTACAAATCAGAAATGGAGCTGACAGGTTGGCAGAGTCCTTGAAGTAGGTTGTTTAGATGATGTTCTCCACAGGTACCCTTTGAGCAGTTTTGCAGGACTAATTTTGATAGTAACATTCACCAACAGAAAGCTAGAAGTAGCCTAGCTGTTTTTTTCTGAAAGGAAGAGATGTGATATGAAATGGGCTATTTGAGAACTGATTGTATATGAAATATCTATGGCATCATTTGAAAGGGTTTAGTTATGTTTTTACTTCAGATAATACTTTTCCTACTCTTTTTGAGTGTCTTCCACACCAAAAATGAGGTACAGATATAAATTTTATCTATCTGACAATGGAAGCTTGAAATGTAACTACCCATTTTGGATCATGACGGTATTTATACCTACTTTGATTTCTTTAAAGAATTTTAGACTATATTGGCTAGAGAGCGTGACAAAATAGATACATAAGTTGAAAACAATTTTTATTTTTCCCAGATAAGACTACTCTTACAAAATTTACCTGGTAAGAAATTTCAAAAACTGACATGGGGTTGTTGATTTGATTTCATTGCTAGTGAAATATATGTTGTTGTGTCATGTCATAAACAGAAAACTGAAGCACCCTTTTTAAATTCTCAGCACTGCTGACACTTCCAACAAGTACTTCAGTATTGGTTTTGGTCTTATCTGTTTCTAACAGACAGCCTCATGCCTTGGAAATCTGACCTGAAAGAAAAATTCAGCCCCAAGTATCTGCTGTCAATTGTGCAGAAAATAGGAGATGACAGCAAAGTCACTTCTGCATGCTGAATTAGATCTCTTTCCAACATCTTCTAATGTCATTATTAGCACTCAAATACACTGTGTCAAAATGTATCTGTATAGGGAGATGGACCAGGCAACATCAGATTTATCTCTTAGTCAATATGACAAGCAGGTTTTGATTCAGACTTTTGAATAGGGAGACTCTTAAGAAAAAGTATCCGCTCCATCGTGAAGGTTTGTTTATGAATGTGGATATTATAATGGGTGGAAGCTCTTAGGAAAAAAATGTATTATGCAGTTTCATTGAATTGCTGGAATCAATAGTGCAATACGAGTTGCTAAAATCATCGGTATGAGTCTTAGTGCCTATACTCCAAATAGTCAATGGTGCAATGTGAAGAGTTTCAACATGATGATCATCTGCAGGAAAAATATCTGCTTCAGAGCTAGCCTTAACAGCAAATACTAATTCTAAAACAATCACATAAGTGTGGATTGAAGTGTATCAGATAGTTTTAGAACAATACTCAAAAGATGGGAGAAGGGAATCACATCTGCAAAGATAAATTTAAGTAGTTTGTTCACAGTTTTCTTCCTTTCTGACAAAATGTATCCAAATAAAAATGAATAACCACTCACAAAAGACACTCAACTACTGACAGAAAGCAATTCCTGGAAAGTCAGCAAAGTCTGTCCCTGTAGCACTGAGAATTAAAAGAGTGTATCATCTAAATACAGTGTCAGTGCTAATAAACAGCAAAACCAGTAGTCATTACAGCTCTACACCCTGCATCTACATGGCAAAGTTCACAAGGTTAATAGAAGAAATTAAATAAACTATAACGAAAAAGGTTTGGATTCTCCTACACATGGGACTATTAACTAACCTAAAGAGAAGAAAAGCCTCCTTAATTCCATTAATAAATGGATATCAATAAACTTCTAAGTATCAAGATTCCTCCTGTTATTTCATATTTCTATGGCCTTTTAATATCCATTTCATTCAACTAAAGGCCAGGCAATTATTTGGTAGAGACAACAGAGTTTTGTCCCATCTCATTAAAATTGGATGACTACCAAAAAAAACATTTATGAATGTTTAAATATTTTGGGTTTAGTTCTTACTGAGTGTGGCTATAAGCCATTTACACTAATCATCCACAATGGAGGTGGCCATGCTCTGCCTTCTGTTCTGTGTTCACAGATTTGTAACTAGCACATGCTGTGTCCTGAAAATGTTTTTTTAAAAAAAGCAATAATAAAGTACTACAAACCCTTTCATTCCTTAATATGATTTAATCCTGTGTAAAAAGTTTGTGCAAATCTTCACATTCTAATTTCTTAACTTTTAATAGCACAGGAAGTTAACCATGTGCAATGCATATTTTAATGCAAAAACTAAGTATCTCACTATTTTACCAAAAGTGAATTTTACTTTTTCCTATGTAAATTGTAAATATTTTTAAAGTGGACTTCAGTATACAACTTTAGCACAGATTTTAATCATTTCATTAGCATAGTATATACACAGTTTCTCATACCATATAATGGCACTACTTAGCAGAGTAGTATGCTATTATTTCAATTCTGTGTATACACAGTATATATAAAACACATCAACTTTTGCCAGCTACAGCCAAGTGAACTCTTATCTCCTCAGCTCATTGCCAAATTAAGACTGAGTAAAAGACTAAATGGCCAACAAGCAAGAGACTAGCAGGAGAAAAGACATACACAGATGTTATAACCATTCCCCCTTTCTGTTCCTTTTCTCAGTGGCCTGCATATAAACAACATCTTATCTGAATGTTGATTCAAATGTTTGAAGTTTTGTCTGTTTGTCCATTTCTATGAAAAGAGCAAACCCCCTGTTGGTTTATGAGATGGCACAGTCCATCTCCCCTGCTTCCCCACCTCTCCTCTAAAGTCAGGCTGGAAAAATTGACACTATTTTTAATCTCATCACTATTTTTAATCCAACCAAGGCTGCCTCAACCCCAGCAGCCTAGGAAAGATAATTCTTAATCTCAAGCATAATTCGGGGGATGGAGCATGGGAGAAGACCTGAGGACAAACACTGGCTACAGTTACTGCCACTCAGCTAAGCCCTTCCAGGCTGTAGACTCTTCAGGATAATCAATTAACCCTGAGTTAAAAGAACAAGCTAGCACTAGTCTTGCTCCACATCTTCATCTGTCAGTTGATACATTTTACATGATGTGAGTCTGCAGACTGACATTCCCCCAACAAATGCAACAAAGAAGATCAAAGATTTTGAAAATAAACTGTAAGAAGATGGGGGTATAAGCAAGGTCACTGCTGTAGTGAAAGATGAACACAACAAACAGGTATAGTTTTTAAAGTAGCTCTTTTCAAAGACTGACCAAGGGCCAAGCACTATTCACAACTACAATGGCACAGGATCATTGTTCAAAAGGAAGCGATAAATGGCTTCTTGAAGGGCAGCCTTGCATTTGGGAAGGAGAAATGGCAGAAATTACTGAGCAGATGTGTAAGTCACAGCGTTTCTTGAAAGTTCTTGCACCTCTCTCCTAGTAGGGAGAACTTGCTTAGGTCAGCAGCTGCCTCCCTGCAATCACAGCAAAGCAGAACTGGGGTTTGCATTGCTTTACTTTGGTCTCTTGCAGGGGGTGGAAGAGGGTTTTATACCAGATGGACAAGTACAGGGAAATTGATGGTAAGGAAATACACAAAATTAATCTATATTCCTAACTTTCTCTTATATATTCCCAAAGACAGGAATTAGAAAAACCTAGAAGTCTAAATCACATGATTTCAAGTATATTAATATTTTCCTGAAAGGGACATACAGTTATCAGGGCCGTACAGTTAACCCAAGAAATCAGCTGCGTATGTTTTTTGTTTCTCAGAATTACTTTCTAAGTGATGAATTAGAAGAAACAGTCACCTTCACCCCAACCCCGCCAAGTAAATGGCAATAACAGTAGGAATCAGGGAAAAAAATGCAAAAGCAAAGCATCAGCCAATTAAAATTGATGAAAGAATTTCATCAATTCATAATTGATAAATTCAGATTTACACATTTACAGTTTCAAATTGATAAATTCATAATTCATAAATTCAGATTTATAGAGGGATATGTGAGAAATCCCAACCAAGGTAACAGTGCTCAGAAAAACGTAGTGTTTAAAATCAGAATGCAAAATCCAGCATCCTCCTGCATGGAAAGGAACTAACAGCTCAAGATAGTGACATGACATAAAGCAAAATGTGAGAAAAAGGCACATGATGAATCACTAAGCTACCACAGATGAAGTAATGGATCCAGAATTTACCAAACATGTCTCCACACAAAAATCCTGACATTTAGGTCTGGCCTACAAATACCTCTTGCAGTCTTAGTCACAATTATCCTATAACTTTACAATTCTGTGCATAACACAACAAACAACCTTGGCAGTGGTCTGTGGACCAGAAGTCATGAACTGGGTAAATTCCGGTCTCCAAGGTTGGTGCTTTTGCCTGTCTCCAAACTCAGTGACACAGCTAACTAAGCACAAGAAGCAGCCACCCCACCACCTTCCCCTATCTCTACCCAAATCCACTTTGCAATTGGATCATCTAACACAACACGAAAAAGGAAAGAGAAAGAGAAGTGGGGGAAAGGGATGGGAATTGCACAATATCTCTAAAAGAACGATAAAGTCTGGCAAGTAAATAATGAATTTGAAATAACCCGTGTGTGTACTAAGTAAATATAATACAGCACTTTATCTTCAGCTCACACAGATCTCTAATTTAATAAACTCAGCAATTAAAAAACGATTGTAATGGTACACAAGATGCATGCATGCTTCCCTCAGCTGAGCAGCATCAGAAAGTTTCTAGCTCAAGGAATAATTAAATTTTCCTAAAATGATCTCATAAGACTTTCCTGAACAGAAAAACTAGGCCTGTTCACGCTATATTACGTGAGCAAACAAGTTCATGGAGAAACTAAGTCTTTATTTTATTTTCATTATTTTAGCTTTCTTCACACTACAGATAAGAATGAAAATAGTTACCAAAGAAAATTAGACAAATCACTTTTTTTCCTTTCCTTGTGTGTTTATATAAAACATCAAAACAATAACACTTTTCAGACCAAGAAGTTTCATTGATGAAGTCAACCATTTAACACAGAGTCACTTCTGAACCCTCTTTCAAAAGCTATTACTTATTTTCATGACTATAAGGGTATTGGAAACCCAGGAAAATGGCCTTACTAACTCTCAATACTCCCTATTTATGCTCTGGTTTACAAAGTGTCTTGCAAAGAGCCTCAAAGGTACCAGACAGATCTAATGGCAATGCAACCATCATACATACCACCCCAGCACTGTCTGCCCCCAGCAGTCCTAGATTATGTATGCTTTTGGCCTCTTACCAACCACGATCAAAGTGCAATTTCATTGACATTTCATATAAGTGATCTGGAATGCCAGCAATAATACACAGATCCTACAAGTATACAGAACTTATCTAACTTAATTTTCCATCCATTGTGTTTTCTTACACAAACTCTTAAGAGAAAGACAATTAGTATACTTTTAAGGAAAGCTAACAAGTTTGAAGCATTCCAGAGGACACTGTGTTTGGGGTTGGTTGGGGTTTTTTTTAAATCAAACTTGAATTTTACCTTAGTAGAGCCAAGATTTTGACTTGTACCTCATGGTAGGAAGACCTCACGCAAGACAAAATATTGTTATACAGCTGCAGTCATAAAGAAACCAGGTCCATGGGTATCCTCACATTTCAAAATCAGGTGAATAAGTCTGACCCAGGCTCTGAAAAAATAAACCCAAACACCTCTATTTATATTTATTTTACCAGAAAAAAAGGCCTATTCTAATAGCCAGGGAAGATTATAGACTTAATACTAGTGATTTGCCTAGGAGGTTTACTGATAATCACATTAATAAAAGAAAAAGCATTCTCTGTATTGAACTTATAACTAGTAAATGTAAATTTTGCTTTAACTATTTGCTCAGTCATGTGGTTTTGGGACTCACACATTATATTATACACAAACCACGTCACTGCCTAAGGGAGAAAAGAGCAGAAAATTACTTCGACAAAAGAAGTGAATGAAAAGCAGTTTTTCTAGTCTATACACTTATATATTTGTGGTCAATATTTAATTGTATTTGTGTAGCAATATTTCTGCTATCAAGTTTATGTACCCTGTGCACCATAGTCCCAATGAAACCACACAAATAGCTACTTTCATTTGCAACAGTTTGATTTCTGAAAAGAACATAAAATTAGCTACAATAAAGTTTTGGGGTTGGTTTTTTTTTTTTTTTTAAGACACCTTGGTGTTCAAGAAATCATTCTAGGAAGAAACCAGCAGGAAGTATACTTCTCTTAAGTTTCCAGGTACAGTAGTACAAGTTTGTATTTTGTATCTCCATTTGTTTGTTGATTAATGTTATAAATAAATTTCGACTCACTAAGATTTCAAACTGAGTTCCAAATTTATTGTTTGAATGGAGACAAGCAAACAGCGCTGGGTGTGCCAGGAGTCTCCGCTCCACCAAGACACACATCCACGTAACAAAACCGAGTCTTTTTATAGTGCAGTCCTTTTACATATTCATTAGGATGGGCGTGAGTAAAGTTTCCCGGGCTTTTAGTAAAGTTTCCCGGGCTTTCCTCAGGTTTCCATCATGGAGGGGAGAATGACTCAGCATAGGGAATGACTGAGCACAGGTGTTTTTGCAGTCATAACTGCTGTCTGGTTTGGTGACGGAGGCCATCTTTGTTCCTTTCTTTAACAACAACAACTGGTCTAAACAACAAGAACTATGTACATGACACCTTATTTCCCTGAAACCTGTGGCTATATAAAAAAAAAAGTACAAAAGCATTTAAGAGTTTCATACTTAAGAGAGTTGCATTTTTATCACTCACATGGGCACGAATCAGACAAACATATCTCACAATTAACATGTGCAGAGGACAAAAAGACAAACTAGAGACCTACTTTGATATTCCCATTCCCACTTTACGTTTCAACAGACACAGTACCTTAACTGAGGGAACAGATACTCTGTCCCCATCCTGAACTTCAAAAAGAAATGGTGATAATGGCATTGTGGTGTTTGCAATTAAAATCTGCTGTGGACCTTCTTGGTACAGACAGGTTCAGCCACTCAAGGGCAAAGGCTGCAAGAACCAGGGAGTTTTTCACAAACTGCTTCTGTGGTGCAGAGGAAAGGAAGCTCAGAGAAGAAACTTCCTTATATTCCTGCAAGAAACCAAATTAACAGGAAATGGAAGAATTAGAGCAAAAGAATAGTCCTCAACTGTGCTAAGTGAAAGCAAACAAAATAGTTAGCCAAGGCTCAAGTAGTTGTGTGAAGGAACTGTACTTCACAAACAGAAAGATCATAGACAAAGGACAGATATTTGCAAGTCATAAAACCAATTCTCTTCAGAAGGCAGCAAGGCCAGGTAAGAGGAAGTTACAACTCTTCCTTGCATAAAGATTTTGATAGTATTGTGCTTGAGAAATGCACTTCTGGGTAACATTGCTATAAGCACTAGGAAAATGTTATTCCTTACTTCCCTCTCAGCACTACTGACAACCTGGTCAAACAGCTCAGTAAGTATGAAAACATGCTGTACTGCAACAGAAAGGCCTTCCCCAGCAACAGTGCTGACAAAATGCTGGAATTCAAACACATGATCAAAGTCACCAAGTGACTGTGCATCACCTGAGCCCTGGTGACTGAGAGTGCATTCTCAGCCTACAGCAAAAGCTGGATAATTCAGCTTTATTCAGCATGCAGCCTGAGCAGGCTAAATTACACTGGACAAGGCTAAAGTTATCCTGAATTCTATACCTGGTACACTGTAGAAACGCACATGCAGCTCAGCTGAGATCTTAGTTTGATAACCAATGGTACTTTGACAAATAACCATGCAAAATGCTCTAATGGGTCAGAGCAGAGGGGTTGCTAGCCCAACACTCAGTCTTTGAGTAGAGGTGTTAGTCAGGGAGAGCACCGGCACCCAAGTGCTCTCCCAGCAGCCACAATTGCTGGATTAGTGGTGGTAAGCACAGTCCTGCCTAGTCTTTTAGTATCTATTTATGGACATGTTGTTCAAGAATCTACAAACTGTCTTTGAAACCACCTGCCTCTATAACCTTCTGCAACAGCAAATTCCAGAAGTTCACCACTTTACAAAGCAGTGCTTTCTCCTGATTTTAAGAGTTACTGACTACTTTCATCAAGAGCTCCCTTGTTCCAGTACTTCAGGATGTGGTGTAAACAGTTCTACATTCAGCTTTTTTGCTATATCCTGTGTTAACAATTTCTCTAATAACCTTTGAAGTGGAAGCCTCTCGCTAGCTTTTTGACAATGCAGTAAGCTGTACATGTGCACTGTATCTCCTGTATCCATACACTGCAATATCCTCACAGCAGGGCACTGTGGTTGGTCTTCCCTTCTCCACAGTGGCACTGGCTTCTCCCCAACAGATAATAGAATTGTAGAATGGTTTGGGGTGGAAGGGACATTTAAAGGTCATCTCATCCAACCCTCCTGCAATGAGCAAGGACACCTTCCCCTACATCATGTTGCTCAGAGTCCCATGCAATCTGACCTTGAACACTTTCAGGGATGGGGCATCTACCACCTCTCTAGGCAGCCTGTGCCAGTGTCTCACCACTGTCATTGTAAAAAAATTTCTTTCTCATGTTTAGTCTGAATCCACCCTCTTTCAGTTTAAAACTGCTACCTCTTGTCCTATTGCTATAGGCCCTGCTAAAAAGTCTGTCCTCATCTTTCTTATAAACCCCCTTTAAGTACTGAAAGGCCACTATAAGGTCTCCCCAGAGCCTTCTCTTCTCCAGGCTGAACACCCCCAACTCTCTCAGCCTGTCCTCACAGGGGAGGTGCTCCAGCCCCCTGATCATCTTCATGGCATCCTCTGGACCTCTCTCAAGCAGCTCCATGTCCTTCTTATGTTGGGGGCCCCAGAGCTGGACAGAGGACTCCAGGTAGGGTCTCGGGAGAGATGAGCAGAGCGGGAAAATCCCCTCCCTCGACCTGCTGGCCACACTTCTCTTCATGCAGCCCCAGATACAGCTGGCTTTCTGGGCTGCAAGTGCACACTGATGGCTCACATCCAGTTTTTCATCCACCGGTACCCCCAAGTCCTTCTCTGTAGGGCTGCTCTCAAACCCTTCATCCCCCAGCCTAAATTGATATTGGGGGTTGCCCCAACTCAGGTGCAGGACCTTGCACTTATGTTTAGCCATGCATTAAATAGTGTTATTCTTTAAAAGGGATGCTACCATCTCACCAAGGATGGAGGTCAGACACACTGATCTGTATCCTGTAGCTCCCAGGTTCCCCTCTAGAGCCTTTTTTATGGACAGGACTTGCACTCACATCCCACCAGTTCCCTGACTTGCAGCAAGCGGCAATGCACTGATGGGGCAGCAGCAGCACAGCTCCTGTATAGTCACTTCAAACTGATTTAGCTCCTCTCATCCTCCCACTAAAAAACAACCCAAAACCACCAAAGAAACAAAAAAACAACACTACACCACACACATACACCAGACTCCCGTGAATTCTCCTCAGAATCTTCAGCAGTAAAGACCAACACAATAGGCATCTCTGCCCCAGCCTTTTCTGAGTGCCCTCAGTTATGCTGCTGTTATTAAGTGGTCCCACTGATTTCCTGGGTTTGATATACTTGAGGACTTTTTGCCAACAGCTTGAGCATCCTTTGTAAGGCACTTCTGTAATTCTTTACGAGATTTTTAATTTCCTGTTTACGTTTGACCTGCCATGTTTTAAGGACCTTCCTCTTCTGCTCATTTGAGCAGGCTCTCCCTTTTCCAGCAGCTAGCCATTTTGCTACCGTACCCTCCCCTGACATTTCTATCAAGTGAGGTAGACTCCTGGGGATGACTTTGTTTTCTCTTTCTATTGTGGGACATATTTGGGGGGTTCTAATAACTTTATTAGAATAATGGCATTTTTAATAGCCTACAAGGTGCTTATAGGCTTCTTGGACTTTAAAGGTTTACTGTTCTACAGACCCTGTACTTGAAATCAAATAACCATGTGCTACATGTATTTATTCTGCTCTCTTCAGCTATGGAGTTCCACCTAATCTTATGATGATCACTAATTACCAAGCAGCTCCAGTGCACCACTCCAGACCATGTCCAGAATAGCATCTTTCTGGATGCACCAGGTGTTCTTGGAAGCAGCCACTTTGCACATCTGGACACATCCTTTCTGTCTCCCATCCTGACAAGGCACAGATCCAGTTTCTATAGGACCCTGTTGAAACCTCCCACTGTTGCTGCCTGTCCTGAATTTGCAGCTTCTCTACTCTCATTTCACATTTTCTGAGCACTATTACAGGCCTAAGCAGGGGGCTGGTAACACAATCTTAGCACTACGTTTTTATTAGAGCACAGGACTTCTGCCCACAGGGGTTCCACAGGCCTGCTCCGCTCCCATAATATTTTCATGCTGTTGCACTTTATAAAATATTTCATGTACAATGCCACTCCCCTGACTGTATGTCCCTCTTATCTTTCCTATAAAGCTGATATAGCCTGGCAGCACTGATTATCCTCCTTCCACCAGGCCTGTTTTTTCCAGGCTATCATTTCACACCAAACAGTCCAAATCCCTCATCTTATATTTTAGGCCTTAAAGCCAGTGTGGCAGCACTTACAAGTTCTTCCTTTCCTCCATCTCTTCATACTGCTTGTTAATTGGCATTGCAGATGCTCTGAGAGGACTCCCTTCTTCCACTATACACTTCTTTGCCCCTTATAGCCTTGTTCAGTATACCTCTGAAAATCAGCCATGCTCTCTCTGCAACCCCTGATTTTCCTACCCTGCAGATGCCCCCTGCTACAGGAGCACCTTATTGCAAGACACAACAGCATCAGCTGACAACAGTCCCATCTGAGAGATCAGGTCACTCTTTTCTAACAGCTACTTCTTTCCCCAGAACTTGCATCCTTCTCAGCAGTGCAGGGGCTGCTGCCAGGGTGGAGGATTCATCTGCAGCCTTGCTGGAGTCCCACTGCCTTGTTCACAGCTAATTGGAAGACACACACACAGAGCAGCTCTATGGAGCTATTTCACTTACTGGTGAAAACAGAGGATTGAAATGAAGTGTACAGAACAACAATAAAAAACACTGAATAGGTAAGGTCAGGCTATAAGAAACCAGTCCTGATAACGCTATTTCAATTTAACTAATATTCATCACCTCAACAGCCAACTCTGCCTGCATGCTGTACTCCTTCCTCAGCAACATCCATCTGCCAAAATTTGCACTCCCTGCTGAGACCAGAATATTATGGCTGCAAGAAAGCATTTAGCCCATCATACTGCAAAGTGAGAAATAATACGGGGGGGGGGGGGGAGATTTTTTTTAATTGCATTTGAATGGGTTGATGGCCTTCACCTCTTAATGCTATGTTATTATTGCTACAGTAGGAAGACATTTATCTTCTAATTGTCTTTAAGACAACTGTGAATGACTCATTATTGCTTTCTCTTCTTACAAAAGATTGGCTTCTGGTTCAACTCAAAAACAAAAACCCACCAAAATACCTGGGCACCAGAACCATGGTGTTCTGACTGCTGATGCACCTGCAGAACAAGCTGGCTACCTGCTTGATCCAGGATAGTTCAACAGGAGAGAATTCTTCATGCTTCTCTATAGCTATGCATCCCTCACCTAGATACAGAAAGTAATTTGTTTGTTAGCTGCTCACTAAGTCCATTTGTTTCTATCAAAGCATTTTAGAAATCAACTAACTCTTATAAGAGTTGCCAAGGGTTCGAGCCAGGTGTTGCAATGTGTCAGAAGAGGAACTAGAAACAGAGGTTTTAGCAAATGAACAGGTACTTTGACAGTAGCAATTTTGTTTGTGGGAGAGATTTGCTTATCATTTTGGTTTATCAGTTCATTTCACTAGTTATTGAACTCTGATTGCAAGAAAGGTACCTGAACAACTTTACAATATTTTTTAAATTGTTCTGTGTGACATAATTGATAACCATCATTTTTCTAGAAAGACAAATTGCCTTTCTGCTATAATAATTACAACCTGAATAATCAAATCCTTTCAAAATAGCTCTCGTCAAAAAATAAAAATATAGAATGAAAACAGACATTACATGCAGCTTCTAATGTTATTCTCTTTTCCTCCTTACAATTAAAGGGCTTGACATTTCAATAGCTGTTTTGCTATGGCTGTTACTAAAATGATCTGGAATTATTCTGAAGTCTCTCTCCATATGTATGCAAGTATTTCCATACTATATCACTACTATTTTTAAAAAAATTACTCCACTACAGCCAGCAATTCATTTTTTTTTCTCACAATGGAACAAAAATACTTCACACTGGCATTATCTCATTCCACCCAACTGATAGCAGCTAATGCCACAAGCATTTTTCTGTAAAAAGAAGAATTTATAGGAAGCATTTCCTTTGGATTGAAAAGTAGTCTCCTGCTTTGCTTGCATTAATCTTAAGTCAAATATTTTAAACTTCATTATTTCTAACTTCTAAAGCAAAATAGGTCATGACCATCTCTCCAAGGTTCTGGTCTCAAGGACTAGATTCAAAAGTTCAGCTTACTGACTTAATAGGGAAATCCCAATTCTCAGTCCTACATGTCATCAGAAATACAGGAAAAAATTAAATAAGAGAAAAAATACCATTAATTGTCTATATTCATAACTATTAGATGATCAGTACAAGCCAACTGTACACCTGATTCAAGTTAAATTCTGCACTTTGCAATGATGTGTTTGAAGTGATAATGGGAAGAGGAAAAGGATAGTTATTATGAGCACAAAGTGCTGATCTTCTGTCTAGGTCTTACTGAACTTTTCCCCTAACATTTAATCTAAAATGCTTTCAGCTCTTAAATTCACCTTCCAAAACCAGTAGGAGGTTAAAGCAGGACCCAATGGGAGGTTACATTTATTTAATATTCAGTTCTTTCTCAGATGAAATATTGCAGTCTATCCTCACAGGTATTTGTCAAACCATTAGAGTAATGGTTTATAGCTATTACGTGAAATTGTAGTTCTATTTGTAACTACCATTGACAAAGGATAAGCAAAGTGCATTCATTTTCTTTGAAAAATACCCAAAACCTTTGCTGTAGAGCACTGAGGGTATGTGCCCTATTAACTAGTTCAGAGCTGTAAGCCAAGGCAATGCTAGTAAACATTGTTTAGCAGACAGGAACCTGCATCTCTAACACCTGCTCCAGTATTACCGTTCACACCTTATATATAGTTCACTGCAGATGCATCCTAAGGGCCCTCTGGCACAACATCAGTTCCTGTACCTTCACATATTAACAACACCTGTAAAATAATATTCATAGATCTAGAAATCGGTGATTTTTATAACAGCCTGTACATTTGGCACATATTATTATACTTACATGGCTTTAGTATCCATTAGAAAAACAAGAGCATCAGAAAGAAGCAGTAATAACATAACAAAATACACAGAACCATCAAACTGAACCTGCCACAGAAATCTCTTATGTGCAATTTACTTGAAGTGCAATGTGCACAGCTTCCATCTGTGGTTCTCAATTTCAAATTTGCTCTTATGCACGGAGATTTATTTCTAGGAGTTTAATTGTTACTTTTTGCTCTGTATTTTGCTAAAAACCTATGAAGAACTTTAGGGGAAAATATAAAACAATCTATTATTTCTCTTAAAATAAAAAAATCAAATTAAACACTCAACAGCCGAGAATAAGATAAACTTGAGTTTAGGTTACTATGTGAAGTGGCTGTACAAAAAAAGCGTGATTTCTGTATTTGTCAACTCTAACTGAACACTGATCATCACTACAGAAATAAAAATATTTTTTCAAACTTTATCTTCAAACAGGAATCTGAAGTGTGATTGAGGCAACTGATTTCAAGAGATTAATATCTTAGTGTGGCTGGGCAGTTTTGACTTACACTAAAAATTTTTCATTTATATATCATTCTTACTGACAGTGGATAAGAAATCAAGAAGTAGTACTTGTTGCTACCATTTGGAAAGCTGTCCTTTAATTAAAAGGGAATCTGATGTGAAACACTGACTTTTATTGAGAACACCCAGTTCATGAGAGAATTTTTTTTTTCCAGACCTGTTAAAAAAAGTCCACAAATATAGTGTCATTCTGCTTCTTAGAAAGTTTCTCTTCTTATTTTGCTTTCAATTTTTGTAATTTTGCAGTCAAGAAATAACTACTGATAAGAATAATATAGACTTTGGGAAATGCTTTTGCTGAATCAAAATAAAGTGCCAAAGAAAACATCTGCTCTAATTTTGGCTTTTGTTTAAAAAATAAAAAAGGTTAAAACTTGAAGCCAGCAGTGTCCTTTCACTGTCACAATAAACACAACTAGGGCACAGTTTCAGCCCCTGCCAGCTGCCAGGCTTCTGCCGCCCTTGTAGGGTGGTGCCTTCAAAACACCCACAGCTGCAGTCCACACGCAAAGGACAGATAGAAAATTCTCAGGTTCTGGAGCAAGACACACCTTCCTTCGCTCCGGACCACTGCCAGGGTGAAGCTATATTGCTGACAATTATGTTATTTTCTTTCTCAGATTAGTTCCTCTTAAAAAGCATTTCCTGTTATTGCAGCCCCTTTTATACTCACTATGAACATCTGCACATCCAGCTGCTACTTTATTTCCTCAATTCCAGGATTCTTAATATCAAGCTTTTTCTTTTTTTGAATAAAAAGCTATGCTTAAGGTATGAAACACCTATAATTACATTTCATGTATAGTCAGTTAATAATGACAGTTACTCACAGCCTTCTCAGAAGGAAGATGCTACTGAAGACCACAGCTGATTTACACCATTACAAAGACAGAGACACACAGCCAGGCAGACAAACTGACTCTTAACCACTGCTTCCTGCTTAACCTTTTAACTCTTTTTTACCACATCTCCCAAAACTATGAAGTCAATGGCACTAAAAAGCTACAGGTATAAATACATTTGTGCCAAATCCAAACATGTTCATTTTTGCTAGCTACCAGTGACTTTCCACACAGGTTTACAAAGTTATATAAATAACAGCAATAACTGATGAATCCTCTGCTCCCATCTCAGCACTGGGCAGCTGGAGGAGCCACCAGCAGATAACAGCCACCACAGTGAATCCTGAGAGACCTCAAAACAAGGAAATCACCACCAGGTGCCTGGCATTAGCTTGAACTACGCTGCTCTGCCTCCAGAGTCACAGAAGTTCCTAGATGTGCCCTCTGTTGCTCTTAATTATTTTTTCTGGAAAAAATCAAGTAGAAAACACTAATACTGATGTGTTCCATCCTGAAACATTTCCAAGGATGCCAAGAGTCACGCTGATGCCACAGCAACTTGCTCAGCCAGGGAATGGCCACCCAGTCGAGCACAGGGCCCTGGAAGCATGGCCAAAAACCAGAGCTCCTTGAAGGTGCAGGGCAGACTGGCAACATAAGGGTTATAAATATTGAGCATTCAATTGCTAGTTTGCTTCTTGCCCTTTGATAACCAGAAACTAAATTGCTTTTCTGTTGCATAAAGTATCTTTCAAATTCAATTGCTTATCTCCTCATTCATTCAAGAAAGAGAGACTTCAAATTTACAGGAATAAGAGCCCACAATACAAATATACTATATTAAACATACAACAGACATCTGAAAAATAACCGAAACACACTCTATTGATTTTCGCCTTCAATACCAAGGTATCCTCCAGCGGTCTCAGCTGGATCCAGGCTATAAGAATTTCCAATTATTTGAATTCCTATATATGCGATAAACATTTAGTTATCAACATCCACCATAAAACATATTTTCAGTTGTTATTAGGACACTATTACTATGTGGAATTGAATGCATTGCTACTGCAATCCAAGCTGCCACTTCCCCACGCACAATCACCCGCCGCCATGGTGGGCAGCCATAGCCGGGCAGGTTTGCCACCAGTGGGTCCAGGATAGAGCAAAGCAGAGATCCTGGCCAGTCTTCATGCCTGCTCAGCTGAATGAGACACCCGCCTGCACACAGATGCTATGCTTTTAATGCGCTACTTGAATAGCGTTAATCACATTAATTACTATATGAGGATTTAGTTACAGTCCTGAGGAATTCTGTGCCTACTTGGTGAAAGGCTACCTTGAAGTGAAAGCATAAGCGTACTTCATGCTTCTCAGGTACCTACTGTACTGGCAAGAGGTCTTCTGCTTCTTAACTTCCAAGCTCTGTGATTTTTAAAAAATCACAGATGAAGAGGGGAAACAAGGGGGTGGAAGTGTCCCCCACAGGTCTCACAGAGCCGGGAGGCCCTGTCCTGGGCGCCTGGCCCAGCCACCTCCCGGGGCTGGGCCCACGGGAGCCAGAGCAGCAGAGGGGCCCCAGGGCACAGGCACTCTCTGTTCCCACTATACATTCCCTCTTAGTGGAAAAGGAAGAAGGGGGCAGATTTTTCTCCACAGGTGCCACAGGTATTATAAATACTTCTGTCCAGAAATCCTGAGCTCTGTCACAAATAACCAGGAGTGAACATCAGGGTCTGTGTAAATCTGATGAGCACACCCCAGCTCTCTAACACAGGCACAGGCCTCGAGCCAGCCACAGACCCTAGCAGCAGGTCCATGATGTAGACCTGTCCCGGGTTTCAGAGACAGGACCAGACCTTGTCAGAGTCTCTGTGTCCCCGCGGGCACAGAGGAGTCCTCAGAGAGCAGCCAGTAAGTGACAGCTTTGTTGTGGCCTTTGAGCATTTTGTGGGAGGCTGGCCACCCTGGGACAGGGAGCTGCTCTGTATGCCTCAGGCGGGAGGCCTGGGTTACTGGCCTGTATAGCCCTCTGAAGAGGAGCAGCCATAATGATGTTGTGCAATTTTACAAAACTATCCAAATCATACTGTGCTCTGTTACAACGAGATCCCAAGGAATACAAGGTACGGTAGTCTCGCAGCCTGGATGCTGCTCAACAGCTCTTCCATGTGCTCTGCCCCAAGTTGCCTCAGCAGTAACCCTGTGGTTATCAACATTAACACATTGCTTTGGTGCCAGTTGATCCATCCCAGGACAGCACACAGCAGGCAAGTTCATAAGAGAGAGCAGTGCAGCACTAAGAAAATGAAAAAGTGAAGCAAATTATTTTTTTTCCTTCTGAGGAGATAGGTAGGAGCATCACTTGTTATGCATCTGACTTCAACATTACCAGCAGTGAGGATTATTAGTATGAGCTACTCTCCTTTGATCAGTCAGGACAGTCAGCCTAGATTTCACAAAACTGGATAAAATTTAACACAGAATTATGGTTCAGGGCATTATCACAGACTTCCATGACTCATCTGTGCATCATGCCACTGTGGAGTCATACTGCAAAAAACTACAACTATATACATATTCAGTGTTTTAAAAAAACAAACAAACAAACCAACAAAAAACAACAAAAACCCAACAGTGTCTTAATCCTACCTTGTTTTCCTAGAATTCTCACAAACACTGGTCCAGAGTTTTATGGACACACTGTAAAACGGAATAACCCATTCATTTTTCATTGCATTTCATTGCATAGCATTTTTCATTGTATTGAAAAAAAAATATATATGTTAATTCAAAAGTAAAGCACAATTCTCACCAAGAGCTTTTAATGACACTTCTGCTAAGGGACTCTGTTCCCAATGAAACAACAGTCATCACATCCGAAAGCAAAATAAAAGCCTCTAATTTGTATATAAGCTCTCAGTCTACTGACCAATAAACTGAAGGTAACATGCTAAGTCCTCAAAAAAGCTCCTGACATATTTCATCACTTTACTTCAACTTTCCCAACCTCACCATCCAAGGTACTATTAGCTGAACTCCTTTGCTCATGTGGCAAATCCTTAAGACTCTCTTCAAGCTTTTTAATGTTTGTGTTTTTTTCCCATATCAACTCAGGTATTACTTACCTAATTGTTATTACTTCAGTGACCAAGTGAGGGAAACAAGCACCAGGGCAGGTGTCTGAAAAGGCCTATCCTACCTTTGCAACCTCAGGCCACAGACAAAGTTCCTTTTGCGTAGAGGGCTCGCTCTGACATCCTTGCAAGGATTTTATCAGGGTTGTCTTGGAAGTTAACAACTTCTGATATGAGACAGCAATCTTGTTTGAAAGTAGGCAAACTTTTAGGTTTACTCCATTTTCCATAGATTTTCTAATCAAGGCTTGGAACAGAATAGTTGAGAAGCAGACACTGAACAGATTAAAAAATGTAGCTGCAAAGCCCTGTCAGACTGCTCTCCCAGACAACTACAGCACATGAAGCAGCTCTCAAAGTCAGAGAAGTTTTGATATGTCACCTTAACACATACTTCCAAGATGCTTTAGCCTATCTGGAGAAAGACTGACACTGCACTTTGTATCAGAGATCTTTACAGCTCATAATGACAGTATGTAGAAGAATCTGAAAGAGTGATTATAATGAACCTTCTCAAGGTAAAAGTAATGATATAACTTTAAATAGTTTTACAGCTGCATCTTTATAGTAAAAAAAATTAAGGTACAGTGTCTTGCATTTGTAAATTAGCTAATTCAAACACTCAAAGTAGCTTCTAAGAGGTGTCATTATGGAGAAGTCACAAATTTCTGTAGGTTCACTTTTTCTTTTTAGCATGGAAGATAAGCCTTTGAATTTGTAGCATCTTTATTATTTCTCACGCTGAACTAAGAGTAGAAAACTTTTATTATATATTTATTTTTAAAGTTGTAAAAGGAGTTTGATTACTTTGTATGCCAACTTACACCCAAAAAGAGTTTAGAAAACAAGATCTTAATGTACTGGTAAATATGGCAGTTTGAAGACTATCTTTCTAACAACAGTAGAAAGAACCGTATTTTATTACATTCCCATGACACTGCCAAGCAGTGGCAGCAATAATCCTTCAACATATTGTATAATGAAAAAAGCACTACAACTTAAAAAAAAAAAAAATACAATTTACTGTAGTTTTCCTTTAGAGTACCATAAAATACAACCACATTCACATGACAGCATGTGTGTGTATATGTCTCTTAATAAAGCTTCTCTGAAGGGCAATACAGCATGTACCATGGAAACAGGGGTTGCCATGGAAAGAATGCTTTTTAGTGGATAGCAAAAGAAATAAGGGCTTGACTCCTCCTTTTTTACTTGTCTTAAAAAAAAAATCATCAGTGTAACTATTGACATCAGCAGAGTTATTCTACAGAAAAACGAATAAACAATCAGACCCAATACATGCACAGCAGAGAATTTTTAGCATTGGGGCTGTAGTGACCTATATAGCCCTGTATTTTCAGAGCAGCTCACCAGTTATCCCTCACACCCCACGGCTCTGCAGCCAGCCTCCCACGGGCGTGCTCGTGACATGTGTCCTTCAAAACACTGCAGGGGCCAGAACCACAGCAAGCTGCAGGAGAGCCGACTCACAAAGTCATTGTTCCTCACTTGCTCAATCCTCATGCAGAAAGTGCCAGAATCTTCTACCTGCCAGATCTTTTCTTTGCTTAAGTATGAAATGCTTTCTGTTAAAATGTACATGGCATTACAAACGAATGAAAAGCATGAATCAAATTAACTTAAAGCATATTGGTTTCCAGACATGCTTAAAATGAAGCCCAAATTGATGTCTTTCATCTACCTTATTCATTAAAATGGCATTCTTGATGTTCTCATGTTACAGTAATCTCCAAAGCACTGGACAAACAAGTACATTTGTTTATCTTTATCACTCTTTCCTTAGTAAAGAACAGGGTTTTATTAAAGAGATCAATCACCTGTGTACAGTTTAATAGCCTGAGCTGTGCATGTAAGACAGAACTTGCTTCAATAGCCCACAACTCCCAAAGTATAGAGGGACATGTAAAACCATTTGTTGCTTTAATAAAACAAAAATTTTCTCAGAGTTAGCAAGTACCCTATTAGAATTACTAATCTGAGACAGAAAAGCAGTGCTTAAAAGAAACCAATTCTAATAAAAGGAGCAGAATCAATCCTGTTTGCTTACCTCCATGAGAGCCCTATGCTTCTAACCAGAGACACAAAAACACTTTACATGCTTAATGCACTGCCTTTCTCTTATTGAATCACACTTATTGTGGAAGCAGTCTTTTGAGGCTTCTGGCTGTGTTGAAGTAATTGGAAGATTGCTGCTTCTAATGAATGGTCTCCTTATAATGCAGGCCAAAGTGTTAAAAACTTAATGTCAGAGGCAAAATGTACAAAGGAAAGCTTTTTGGAAATGCTGATGAACAATCTGAAATACACTGTTTTACTAAAAGATTATATTTCTGACTAGTCTACTACTATATAACGAAGCTGTATCAGCAGAGGAAATAATGCTATGTACTAACACTCTTCGGTTACCACAAACTGCAACAACCATTTCTTTTACAATGAAAGGCTGAAAAAAAAAAAAAAAAAAAGTAACATTAATTAAGATCACACCTTTGAAGACTTTTCACTTCTTCACAATCAAAGAGTTGATAAACAGCTCAGCCCCAAATTAGTCTCTCTACCTAGGTTACAGTGAAGAACAGAAACTTCCTTATTAGATGAAAACTTGTTCATTGACTGTGAAGCTTTTGAGAGTTTAATTAATTTTTGAACTATTTAGCTTTATAACAAAATTATCTGTTTAATTTGGAGGAAAAAAACCCTCCCTTTAACTGCCTACTTTGATTAAGTAGCGGTTTTAGCAAATGGACATGGTATGAAAAGCAACTGCCGGCAGCTAGAGCATGGAAGATAAAAGTTACTGAAATAACATTTTAGACAAAAATAAGCCAACTATAGGTAGCAGCAACTAAAAAGTCACTATGGTGATCAGGAAATGCTTCACAGATTTTGAAAGCAAAGTCAAAAAAGGAAAATAGAACCAATCCTTCATCTCCTATCAGCTGTTCCTGTTGCCAGTGATTATGGCAATATTTCACAGAGAACATATGGCAATGTTTATAGCCATCAGGCAGTATTTCACAGAAGCTGCGACACCATGTGTCCACCAACTAGCCTTTCTGATTGCAATTAATTAGAGAAGAAGCAGGAGGCACTTTTTAAATAACATTAAGTCTCAGAGATTCCTGAAGTTCCGTGGCCCATGTACAAGACTAAGTGACAGGAAAGTCTATTAAAATTGTAACAAGCCTAGTACAGTGAGTCTGTCCTTGAGGAACAAGCCCTAATAAAAAAATTACACCCTTTAAGGAACATAAGAAAGAGCAGAAGTATAATAAGCTATTCAGGGTGGTACCCTGGAAGCCTGCAACAATAAGGAAATATTTGAAGACTTTTAACGGGCCATTTCATGAAACAGATTCTGCAAAAAAGCTGCCACAGTGAAAGCTATAGCAGTTGTTTTATAGTTGTCAGACCCAAGAGGATATGTATCAAAATTACATGGGGATCTATTAAGGAGCCGAGACTTATGAAATACACTGTGGTAGTCATTTCATGATTCCTATTTTAATAAAAGCAAGCAACAGAGGAAAATTAAGGATCATAAACTACCTAATAGGTTTTCATATAGACATGGAAAACTAAACCTTCCCAGACAGCCCCTGTGGTTGAATCTGGCATTTTCAGGTAGTGCCACTCAGGGATGAAGCAGTGGCAGGGGTGGGCAGCACAGCCCCTTGCCACAGCATCTTCAGCAGTACTGCAGAGAGCACTGCAATGATTCCCATAGAAAAAACCTTTCCCTCACAGAGGCATTTTCTCAACTCAGCCCAATCTGACCCCCTGAGAACAAGCCAGGGGAATCAGACAAGCTCAAAATCATACCAAAACTGACGCAATAGGTGAGGCATCAGTCAAACTGATGCTAAAAAGTTCAGCATCACAATCCTGATTGGCTCATAGCATCCTCTACTCCTTGCTGTACATCTTTGCCCCACACAACCTGCTTCCCTGCTGCTCCTTGTCTCGAGCTTGGATATTCCCTGGAGACATGAAATAAGAGAGCAAGATAGGGGGAAAACTTGTCCAGCTGTAGTCTTAGCAGGGCTCCTTTCTGCCAATTCTCTGAGCTCTAATCACATAATTGAGTTCAACTTGCAGTTCTTCCCACAGCTGGGCTACAAACATACCTTTCTCTCCAGACTCGCATCCTTAAAACTTCTAGAAACTCAACACCTTTGAGATCTCTCTCCAACTGTCAAATTTTGCTAAGTTGGCCAGCAACCTCACAGGTTATTAAGACACGCTAACTGCAGTCATACAAGACTCGTTTCTTTAAGAAAGAAGGCTTTTAAACTCATCTACCATTATAATGTTATTTTAGCATTTCCTTCATTTCACCAAACTTCTAACCTCTAATTTTTATTACAGAATTCTCATCTTGAGACTTTTTGAGACACAGAAAATGCAAATGTTCTTGGTAATAATGGAAGCACTGATAGTCTTAAGAGCAAAATTCCACATTACACCCATGGTAGATTCAAAAAGGTAATCTAATGGCCACAATACACCTGCTTAATTGTGATAAAATAACATAGGGTCTGTTCTCACAGATGTGACATGACAGAAAATACAAACCATGTTTAAAAGTATGTCAGATTGCTGTGATGGGTAAAAATCTTGCCGTCAGCACTGGGCAGACTATTTTAAAACTCCAGATGTAGCCCTGACACCAATCAGCAGCTAAAAATGAGCCACCATTCCACCCACCACTACACTTGTGTGATGACAATAGGTTAACTTTATAAATAAATAAATAAATACCAAAATAAAATGACAGCTGGCAACTTCACCATCCTTGTCTACACTTTCTTAGGAGCAGAGTTAATATTTTGAGCTGTGCATGCAGAATGCTTTCAAGGTTTGTACTCCATCAAAAAAGTTCCCTAACTGTAAGGCTGACAGCTGCCACCAACTTAACAGCTATACTAAAGTTCCTGGCACAACCTACAGTGGCTTCTCTAGAATTTAAGAGGATCCTCAATGCTGAAAGAAAATTGCAATATATTCCTTAATAAAGCACAATTCAATGAAAAATGAACAATAGAGTTCATAGAGAAACTCCTGTCCAATATGCTACCCACCAGCTGTGGTGCCATTGCTACAGCACCATCCTATTAGTCGTTATTTTTAGGACAGTAGCACAATGGCCACTGATAATAAAGAGCTGTAGCAGGGATCACCCTCCCCAATTAAATCCCTACCTTCTCCCCTTTCAAACGGCTCCCACAGGGCTGGGAGCTGGACCAAGAAGCACCCAACCCATGCCCCGGGGGACCATCAGAGGTGCCCACCCCTGCAGACACTCCCTTCCTTGCCAAAATTTAAGGGCACTACAAGGAGTAGCTTACACCCAGGAGCTGACCCAACACAGGGATCCCAGGTACCCCATCAGACGCAGCCTGAAGCCAGAGGAAACGTGTGCCATGATGGAGCCTGGGGAGCTTGAGGGCAGCAGGACGGGGGCCAGTGTATGGGCAGGGGCACTACTCTGCCTGAGCCCTTGCCCACATTGCCACAGTCTTGGATATGATTCACTGCATAGAGCTATGGTGTTATTTAAAAAAAACAAAAACACACAAAAAAGGCCTAAAAATATTAAGGATTTCAGCAGGAAGGAAACATCACACACAGAGATACTCTACCTCTCAGTAGCTGCTCCGGAAAGATAAGCAGATGAAAAGTAGAAGAGTAATTTGTACCTCCACTAGCTAAAGTAGTAAAACTATAATTTGTCTCAAAACCATCAGGATTTAACAGTACAGCATCGTTATCCTTGTAACACTCATGTCAGCAGAAACAGCCACAGCAATATATAGGATATCTGTGGAAAAGACAGAATTTGAGCAGAGCTCATGTGAATTTCAGCACACTGCACTAGCCAGCCTCCTCATGCCAGAGACCCATCCTTAATGACAGACACACACAACACTTTCACTCAGGAATTTTTTCTATTTAAATCTACACTTCTCTCTGAAAAATTAAAAAAAAAATCTAAACACTGAGGTGTACAACCTAGCACCCCTTCAGTGAGGGATTATTGATTCCAGTCCATCACCTGATATGCTGTCAGCCCACTGAGTGATCAGGTAACTAGATGAGAACAAAATGGAGAAAACAACATGGTTCAGGTAATCACACCTCATACCTCCCTACAACACTGACACTGCCCCAAGAAGCTAACGGAGCATCTGATGATCAGTGCCAGTACACGTGGCCCATCCACACTGTGTTGGAGAGCCTGGGCTCTGTCACTAATTCACATTGCATAAATGAAAAATAATTAACAGATATAAAGGGTCATTTTAATGAATAAACATTAGAGCTCTGTAAAATACAGACACTCTACAAAGCATTCACTGATCACTTCAGAATTTATTTGTACCGCGTACCACAGCACCAAGACTTAATTTAATTTTCTTTTAGGTTAATGCAGGAACTAGAGTTAATGCCGGGTTAAAATAAATATTTTCCTGATTACACAGCAAAGCCATGAAAAACTGAATTTGATATGCCCTTCCTACACACACCTTGAAAGAGTCAAGTTGCAAATGAACAACTCTGAATTTTCAGTTATTGTTTAATAATGCAAATTACGCTTAAATAGTCCACGCCATTCTTGCCCAGCTCTTCTACTAGTTGCAACTGGAAGAATACACATGATCGCTCTGAATCCACAGAGGACTGTATCTTCAATGTAGTTCGCTTAAAGATGTGCCTAAGTATAATATGCTATTAACTGGCTTACCTTTAACAACAATAAATGGATAATATGAACTATATCTTGACAATTATTCCCTTTTATGAATATGGAACTTGGCAATAGTCTAATTCCTTGAATAGGTTGTTTAGAAGGGAGTGCTATTATCAGATGTCACAGGCTGCTCTGTCACCTTTGCACATATCACACAGAGGAACTACTGAAGGCATTAGAAATCTTAGCCAGAGCCATCCTAAAAATGACACTCTTGAGATTCTTTGTGCTCAGAATAACTATATTACCAAAAATAAATTCAATTTTTAAAAAATCTAATCTAGATTGAAAGCAGTTTTTCCTGTAAAAACCGTTACAGAAATCACAGTGCAAATATTATTTTGGAAGAATTTTGAAATATTCTTTCTCAATTCTTACTTTGTTCTTTGGATGTTTTTCAATGATACATTAGTCCTAGCAGTCACGTAGTGTGCTATTACTAAAAGCAATAGTATCTCCCAGGTCAATCTGTCTCTTGGTTGAGTTATGGTTTAGATGACATTGTTACATTAAATAAAAACAAAGAAATAATCCAGAGAATATAAATATAGTGGTCTTAAGCATGTGACTATAAGGGAAATAGTAACACAGAATACTGCTAGTACAAAACAACTCTAATTGATTAACATGCAAATAAGAAGCAAAATAAGAATCAGAATGATCTTTACTAATAAAGAATTTTATTTTTTTTTCCTAAGGAAATGGTCATTTAGACAGCATTTCTCAATTTTTTTCTCCCTTTATATTAGCTGCTTCAATTAAAACTATCTTAATGGATTCTTTTGTTCTAACCCTAAAAACACTTTGGCCAAGACTGACACAGAATCGAGATCACCAATTACTCCAGAAATCCAGCATTAAGAAAAAATGAAGGAAAAACCCACCATCCAAGAGACAAAGAATCACTAAGAGCAAGGAATATGCATTCTAAATTATTCAGCTTAACTAAGTTTAAAAGTTTATATGTATAATAATATTGTTTGTATTATTAGATTAAATTTCTGTTCAGGGTCAACTATATCTTCATTATCTATTTCAAAGTTATCTTTTTCCTCAACTGACAACCAAAAATTACAGTTCAGGACTTAAAAAAAACAACCAACCAAACAAACAAACAAAAGAGAACATCAACAATGGTCAAGGCAATCTCAAGCACAAATACAGGCTGGGGGATGAAGGGTTTGAGAGCAGCCCTACAGAGGAGGACTTGGGGGTACTGGTGGATGAAAAACTGGATGTGAGCCATCAGTGTGCACTAATGCACATCGTATCCAGGGGCTGCATCAAGAGAAGTGTGGCCAGCAGGTCAAAGGAGGGGATTCTCCCCCTCTGCTCATCTCTCCTGAGACCCTACCTACAGTCCTGTGTCCAGCTCTGGGGCCCCCAATATAAGGAGGACACAGAGCTGCTTGAGTGGCTCTAGAGGAGGCCACGAAGAACAGCAGGGGACTGGAGCACCTCCCCTGTGAGGACAGGCTGAGTTGGGGGTGTTCAGCCTGGAGAAGAGAAGGCTCTGGGGAGACCTTATAGCGGCCTTCCAGTATCTACAGGGGCCCTACAGATGGGGAGGGGCTCTTTATCAGGGAGTGTAGCAATAAGATTAGAGATAACAGTTTTAAACGGAGAGAGGGGAGATTTAGATTAGATATAAGGAATAAATGATTTCCTGTGAGGGTGGTGAGACACTGGCACATGTTGCCCGGAGAAGCTGTGGCTGCCCCCTCCCTGGCAGTGTTCAAGGCCAGGTTGGACGGGGCTTTGAGCAACCTGGGCTAGTGGAAAGTGTTCCTGCCCATGGCAGGGGGGTTGGAACTAGGTGATCTTTAAGGTCCCTTCCAACCCAAACCATTCTATGATTGAGTTTCCAACAGAAACCTTTCTTCAAATGAAGATTTAAGACCATCATACACCTTTTACAAAACAGTATTTACTTAAACTTTGAAAAGTGGTAAATGGGACACTTGCAACCTTTGCTAAACTATCCTTAAAAATAATAGTTTGTAAAGCATTTTGAGGGCAGATCTTTCACAATTATATCCACACTGTGATGAGCAGACCAAAATGAAACTTCTGATTTTGGCAGTTTGGAGACCCGCAGCATCATGCTTGTTCTGTACCCAAGCAAAGGGCACAAGTAACTCTTAAGGCACTGCTGAAAGAGCAGTGGGGTTGTGCCAGACTCCTGAGCTTTTACAAAAAGGAAAGGCTTGGAGTAGAAGGGGAAGGTCTGTTTTGATTGTTTGTTTTTTTTTCCCCACTGTACATTATTTGAGGAAAAAAGATGATCTCCACACTTGTCTGCATGCTGCATGCCCAGGGCCTTCAACCCTGAAATCCCCCACACCAAAGCTACACACCAAGGACCAGAAGCCGCATCCTGATAGTGGGTGCTCATTCAATTTGGGAGGAGGTAAGCAAGTACCACTCACTGGATGAGATCTGTGGCTCACTTTTAGAGAAAAAGGGATGAGTTGAGTATCTTTAACAGAAACATTAGAAGCATCCAACCTTGGGCAAAGCCTTTTTATTTGACACTGGTGTTCAGATAATATTCTCTTTTTTTGCTACTGTAAAATTAAAATACAAGCTTTTGTCATGGTCATGATGCTAACAGAAAGGAAGAGTAAGTTCTTCGTTGGGATGTTTGGGCATACTGCATGACAAATTAGCCTAAACTGATCTAGTATTAGAACAGCACAGAATAATTTACACATGCTGTGCTTCCTGTGGGGTATTTTTTAATCTATTTCCCATAAGATCAAAATTCACAAGGCATCATTTGTATTGGGAGGAATGCTAACAATTAGCTCATTTATACTTTGTTCACATTTGCTCCAACTGAAAATTACTGATGTTAGAATGATATTTGCAAACTAATTTGTATTCACATTCTACACTTTGAAGGCAATGCTAATTCTCCAGGAATGCAGAATTCTCCCTATCATTTTGTTCTGAGGAAATGCAACAATAAACTAGTAACCCTCTGCTTTTGATTATACTCCAACATAGTTGTAAGTCTGAAAAAGGGTGGGGGAAAAAAAAACAACAAATAGACACCCACAGGGAATCCAAGCTTGTAGTCTACAGCAGTGCAAAAACTGAATCACTAATCCTTTCCAGCTGTCAAAGACCTTGAAAGCTCACCTAGATACATTTCTTTATTACCATAGGATTTATCTGTTCTGGATGTCAGACCTGCTTCATCACCATGGACTTGTCTGACAATCGCTGTTGTGTTTCTGACCCCTATCACTGTCCTAGGCCAGCCCCATGCACTGTGTGAGGGTGCTGCAAGATGGGTCCCATTCCAGGGGTCCCCGCCGTGCTCATCCTTGGCTCCTGGTTTGCCAGCCCTTATGGCTTAGGCAAGCCCATGCTGGGCCCAACATGTATTACTTATGGCTTTTGGGCTTATAGTGCAGCCATACATTAGCATTCTCCAGGACCAGAGGTTTAGTGTTCAACTCATGCTTGCTGTTGGTGTCTGGTCCTGATGGAATTTTTGGCTACTGGAAAAGTTTTACACCAATCTCAAATGACCACTGCATACACACTGCATAAATTTACCCATATTTCTTTTAATCTCAAGACAGTCTTCAGTGAGGAGCCAACATCCCAGGTCAGCACAGTATTACATGTCTGAAAGGAGCTCCCACAGTCCTGTTCCTCAACACTAAAGACACAACCAGCCACCCACCTTGATTAGACCAAACAGTTGCTGATATGGGCAATATTATGCCATGCACCTTGTGCAGATGCATGGCAAGTGCTGCAGCATGGACAACGACACACATCATTCAGAAATGCTCCCAACTGAGGTTCAGCAGCAACAAATAATGAAAAACAGAGCAGCTGCTGCAGGGTTTGGCAAATCATGGTCCCTGGACAGACAGGCAGCATAACCACTCATGCTGTGTACAGTACCGAGATCTTAACTTTTAGGTCTGCTCAAGTCTTGAGCTTTTTCTTTTTAAAAAAGTCATTGTCATGGTTCTCAAATTGAAAGTTTGAGGTTTCTTGCAAACCTAAACCAGTTACCAGTTTAGATCACTGAGGGCTTATGAATCTGGCATCTTCCTTGAAGTTGCAAAAATGACAAGCTGAAAGCAGCACAGCACACAGGCAAAGGCAGAAATGCATATATGTTTTCTCCATTCCACTATATCATGGATTTATTTTGTGTCCATAGTCTCCCCAAAGATTGTAACAGCATTGCTGCTTCCTTCAGCACATCGTTTTCAAAATCCACTGATCTGAGCACACTCTGATTTTCAGATTATGTTTTGAGATCATCCTTCCTACCTTCTCATCTCTCCCTCTCATTGATTTATTGCATTAAACAGCCTGTAACTATTACCTCTTTCAGTAAAAATTGAAGCACAGTAATGATTAGGCATTTCATAATTTTCCTTGTCAAGTATTATTTGTTGTCTTCCCCATTAGGCAGCAGAACTGAACTTTTTTATTTTAACCATTTTCTCATTTCCTATGTACTCACAAATATTTATCTTGTTCCCTTTTACACCTGTTACTAGCATCACCATTCTCAGTCATTCTTTAGTTGGTGCTCAGATATCCTTGCTCTTACCCTTTCTGGTAATTTTCACTCTTTCCAATATCCTAAAAATTTCTGCTCCTTCATACCTTTTCTTACTAGAACAAACAGTAGGAAACACTAAGAAATTACAGCCAGCTGTGTTGCTAGTGATCTGGCCTTTGGAAGCAAAGAGTCTGTCCCAGTTTTGAGAAACTAGCTTTCTCACTAACCGTAAGTTAGAGTCAGAACAAAGCCACCTCTAAAAATTGAAATTTTAATCTAAATTAGCCATAGTGCTCTGTAAGAGTCCCGTCCTGAACATGGCAGGGACTTGCCACTGTCCTGGCCTCTGGACAGAAGACCAGGAGCTCTTGTCCAGGCTGGTTCCTCATGCTGCCCACCCCAGGCAGCCTGGAGGGCAGAGAGGGTAGCACTGTGAGGTATGGATCCACAGCTGGGAACTGCAACGAGCAGGGGAACAGCTCAGGAGCTCTGAGCATGTCTTTACAACAGTACACAACAAGAGCAACTCATCCTACAGGAGCAAAGCACAACGGGAGCACACATCATCCTGAGCCTGAAAAAGGGACTGCCTTTGCATCTTTAAAGCTCCCACTGCCACACTAGGCAATAAACTACAACCACATGGCTCTGCAGAAAAGAGAAAATGCAGATTTTTGATCAAGGTTCATCAGAAGTCTACAAACAATCCCCCCTACAGCCTGCCTACTCTGTCCCTGCCTCCTGACTTGCTCTTAGGCCCAGAAGCTTCCAAACACTTCCCATTTTGCAGCAAGTTCTGCTCAGTCCTCACTGAACCCCTGGGAAAAGTCTCCGTTATCCACCAAGACCTGAGATGATCATCTTGGTGTCTCTTTAGGATTGCCTCTGCTGCCCTCCTGCCCCACACTTGTCCCCATCCCTCTCCACCACTCCAGGGGCTACTTCCAGCTCACCCCACCAGCTGGACTCAGGAAAGGGCATCTCCTCCAGCAATATCCAAGAATTCCCCCATTTTCAGGGCTCCATCCAAAAACAAATGGACTATGTTTGTATGTGCATCAGAGCCTCAAAAAAATCACTGACCCCAAAATCATGTGGAGTGACCAAGTTAGATAGAAACAACACCGAGGTCCCCAAACACCAGCCAGCAGGCACTTTCCTTTGGTCAGACCTTAATTTGAGTTTTCTCTGACCTCTTCAACCATTTTCTGTCTTGGCAGTTGGTTGGTACATGGAAATGAGCAGGTCAACACTGCTCTTCTGAGATGAAATACAACAGGTTCTCAAAGCAAGTAAGTGAGAGGAAAATTTTAAAGGATAGCCACTCCTACAATGAATAGTAAATAAAATGGTGATGGAGCAAATCGATCCAAACACAGCTGAATTTAAGGACAGAACACAGTATGAACATATATATCCTAACAGTTGTTTATTTCTTGGTCTTCTAGTTGAAAGCAGGCTCTTCTTTTTGAATTCACAATGTAATGTCAGATTGTCCTTTCTTTTAGCCCATTTTTCACTTTGCATGTATTTGATAGTTTTGTTTTTAATAAAAGTGGAGGTGTTCTTGGCATTTCTGCTGCAACAGCAGGGCTTGAACTTAAGGTCAAATGAAAGGAACAGTGTGTTCAGTTACCATGACAACCATACCAGGCTAATATCAGGTACTAAGATACCAAGAATGAAGTGATAAAATCACTACATTAGTTTAATAAACAAGTTCCATTGTCATCATTTTACTATATATATGGTTCTTTGAAAAAAATATTAAATTTCAGAATTTGCTCTGCTTGGCCTATTATTCATTATCTAACAAAAATGAAAAAGTATTTCCTTCCTCAAGAGCTTCAGAAACACTGGTATATTGAGAACTCGTTAAGGCTGCTATACATTTTAAAGCCATATCTAGGTACACCAAATTTTACAGACACTAAAGCAAATCCTAATTTGACATTTAACTTCAATTCCCATTTTATGTTTTCATACTCTGCCTCAACCTTTTAATAAATGTATAATTAAATTTTAAATATAAGTCTTAAGTGTGTCAAACTACAAAATCAAGAGCACACCTTGAAAATACTTTGTACCAGGAGGACGAATGTGAACAAAAGCCCTTCTTGGCATGCATCCAAAAGCTGGTGCTACTTGGGCACACCTCCCATATCCTTTACCTGACACCCCAGTCCAAAGCCAGATCCCAAGCCAGCAAGATCAAATACCCACAGAGCTTGTTGGAGCTGGCTCCAGCTACCCCTGCAGCTGGTGGAGGGGACAGAATCTGCCAGGCCAGGATGCAGAGTAACTCATGCTGTATGGTTTGAGGCAAGCTCATTGAGAAGCCTCTGGAAGCCCAGGCAGATGCCAGCCAGCAGGAACATGTTACATCCTCCATACTGAGGATATCCTACCCAGCTCTGCCTTCCCACCGATCTTCTGGGCAGCCTGGAATAAGACAGCCAGTGAGGGTGCCAGAGACACAAGATCAGAGCACCATCCTGAATGAGTGACTCTGTATCAAAATTGCTAATAAGACACAGATTTAAAATGTCAGTTTTGGCTAGCGATGACAGTAGTGGCTAAGAAATAATTAACACAGATAATTACAGATAATTCTGCAAATGAAAATGAATGGGGCCAAATGGTACTGAGAATTCAAGATAACTCCAGAAAGTCAGGAAATCCACCAGCGTCTGAGCAATTTATTTGAGAAATAATTTGAAATTACTTTGCATAGTAATAGGATTCTGGAGCTATGTTGTTAACCATGCAGAACAGCCGCATTGATTGAGAGCTGCAGTAGAGAAAAATATAACTTTCTTCTACAACGGAGGATTGCAAGACACCTTTGTCCCCTCTTTAAGCAAATAAAAAAAAAAGTCACCCCAACTCACCCACCACAAATCACCAGCACAGCATCACTCAAAAGACGGAGATAGTTCACCAGGCACCACCAAGAGGCACTGCTTGGTTTTGGTTTCGTTAGCCAAACCAAAGCAGCAAAACCGGTCAAAATTTCTGTAGTACACGCTTGATTTCCTTGTGTGCCCCTCAGACACATTAATATCAAGTCACATCATCACTAAAAAAAAATAATCTTTTCAGTATGTGAGATAATATTTAGAAACTATACTAATAATTTACCTTTTAATAAATATATCCAGCTAATATTTACCTTCCACATAAAGTCAGACCGAATATTTATTGCTGAGTTACAGAAACACGTTCATAAACTGTTACCAAAGTGCTGCTGAAACACTTCCAGCTCACACATTCATCTGCTTCTCAGAACATGCCGTTTTGTATCGATTTTATGCAATTGTGTCAGCCTGACATTGGTGAAGTAAACACTACACAGGAGTAGCCCATGGTCTTCCAATCACATATCTATACACAGCCTCAAGTACTGTAAGGATTATAGCTGTAACTGCCAGTTTTTGCTAAAAAAAAAAAAATAAAAATCTCAGGGCAGAAGGACAAGCTGACCTAATCGGTGGGTTGTTTGAATAGGTTTTACAGTGGGGGCACAGCTAATCCTTGGCTGACAGTCCAGCCTGGAGATTTTTTTTTTTTTATCCGTGATTAATGGACTTGACATCCATGTTCCCACAGCTTCTGCTAAACATGCAGTTCAGACCTTATTGTTAAATACCACCGAGATCACAGAAAACTAAACTCTTATGACAGTAGAATGACTGTGCCAGAGGGCAGACTTTTCTGAGACAAGTATTGGATTACACCAGAAATATAACACAGAATAATAGGGCACTACAAGAAGGTTCACGATCTTGGGCCCCTGAATACCTTGCATCCTTAAAACTAGACTGACCTTTCTGAATGGAAAATAGATTGTGTGAGTTGAGATCTAACAAGGTAACATGTTATCCAAAATCATACTGGGAGATCGCACGCACATACAAAGTGTTTATCCTATTTAAGTCAGAGGCACGTGCAATCAGCTTGACCTTTCATTTTGTATTTACTCACTAATCAAAACCTTAAAGCAATTTGACTGAAGCATTGAAGCACTGATGGAGGTCTCTCTCCTCCAGAACTTGCAGGTTTGGATGTCAGCCAAGACACAAGATTTGGAAATAAATTTTAAATCCTTAAAGTCTGAAGATGCTTGGATCCAATTAACATCAGTAGAACCACATGTTCACAGACAGAAAAGAACAAAACCTCCAGACAGATAACCTTTTTTCCTAACTACTCTGAGGTACAACATTTAATTTTCTACTTTCTGTACTACCTACACACAGAATGTTCTGGCTACTCCATATAATTATTTTCTAGCCTCTCAGCTTCTATAAAAAGTGTTGATGAATATTTCCTAATTTCTGCTTTTTCTGTACATTTTGCACAGAAGCCAACAGAAAAAAAACAAAACAAAACACCACAACCAACCACCATGTCAGTCTGAAATAGAAGAGCAATGTCAGTTCATAAGGGACGTTGTTTAAACAGTTAGCTCTGTCTGAACGATCCTTGTTTTAAACCAGGAAGTATTTTAAACTTTAATTACTGCAGTCTGCAAGACTGTGACAGATTTATCTTTTTCTTATGGGCATCTTGCCAAGATGAAGCATGAGTTCTTCTTTTAAGACGGCCACACTTAATTAGTGCTTTAGTTAACTTTATGGTGCTTGCATGATTCAATAGACTGCTACTGACTCTGACAAATACACATGCATTTTCATAATTTGTCATTATATCTATGTATCCCTATAGATTTTGATTTCTAAATGTAAAGCTCAGAGAATAGGAAACCAAAATTTCCAAACTTGACCAAAAAAAACTTATTCTGAATGTTCCTTACTATATCAATATTCACTGCTTGACTGCTGCTTCAGTATGTTATTACAAAATTCAGATATGTATTTACAGCAACAGCTCCATATGGGAAGAGAAGTAATAGAGATGGAAGAGCTGAACTCAATAAGGATAAAAACATAAACACATTACCCATTTTGATACCAACCCTAAGCCAGTATTTCTCCTAGAGCTGCTATCCAGCACTGGCCTGTTGCATGCTGCTTGTGCTGAGAGAAAACCGAAGGCCTGTATTTCATTGCTGCAGCTGTTTTACCATGAGCACAGACACTGCTCTGCTTTCTGAGCACAGAATGCATCAGAGTCCGTTTCTTTCCTTATTGTTCTGAGCCTCTTCCAAGCCAACTTTCTACCACCAGCCCCTCTCTTGCTCTTTTCTAGACACTCAGTGAGAGCTGTTCTACATATTTCTAGTCCCTCTTCTTCTCAGTTATCAAACACCGACGTGTTCTGCCTTCCCACGCTTGCGTTCAGCTCAGTGAAACCTGACACTACACAGCTCAACAGCTGGGCAGCCTTTTGGGTGCTTCACCTGGGGATTCCCCAAAATAGTAGAATTGTCTTTTACACTTACGCACCATACAAGGTAGTTATCTTCACCATCACACCCACCACCTTCAATGTGGTTTAACTCCAATGTTAACTGTATAAAACATGTTTCAGCTCTGCCATCAGCCAGAGTCTAAAATAACAACAACCCTATGAGAAATCCCAAACAAAATTTTCAGATGTCAAATAACACAGGTGTAAATATATATAAATATATATTTGTATAGCCTTTCCTTTGTCAGGACATTTTCACATCTCCTATCCAAAGTGAATTTCTTCCCACCCAAATATCAATTCCCACCATCTCTCCTCTTGCTCATTCCTCTTTGGCAATTCTGTAACATTGGTAGCTCTCAAGGAACGCCCATTGTTTCAGTGAAATCTGCTACAGGTGACCTTCGATTTCACTCTGTTATAATGGTCAACTCACTGTAGTGAGGCTGGAGCCTCAGCTTTTGCAGTCACCCACAGTTCGCCCTATTTACCCCCACAGTGCATTCCTTGCCACATACATTGAGCTTAGTCCCTACAGCTAGCTGTACTTCACACCCATTCCTTCCCCAGCAAACACATTCCCCTGAGCTACTGCTTTGTGTTTCTTCAGAAGCAAAAGTCCCAGCTCTTACCGGACACCACCCTGGGTTTCTGCTCTTCCTCTCATTTTTTACACCTGCTTAGAAAACTTGCTGCAAACCAGATCTGTCTGCCACTTGTTCAAGTCACTGAAGACTCAAGGACTGCCCCTCAGGTGAATTTATAGCATGGCTTTCATTGACGGTGAAATCAGAACCAGAAATCTCATCCTTTACTGTCACCCTTCTAGGCGCCTTAAAATCCCAGACGCCTAATGTGGCAACAGGCACATGCTCCTTGCTAGCATCATTCAGGCTATGGGAGAAAACAGCAACAGTACTTGGTACCCACTGAAGCCTCTGCATGGATAAAAGGAATTGTAGCAATTCAAAGAGAACAAACTATATATGGGTCATTCGGCTATGCCTCGGTCTCGGGTTGTGTTGCCCAACAACACAGGAATCACAGCCTAGTACACTAAAGCTGAATGATGTTTTGTACCAGAACAGCGTGACCTAGCCAAGCTTCACAGTGAACAGAAGAGTACCAAAGTTTATCGCAGCCCTTATAGGACCTTTGCGCCCTATGTAAAAGGACATAAGCAGAGAGGATGCTGGTAGGGCTGGGTTTTCAGAGTATTTCCTTCTTCCAGTTCTTGTCTAAGTTTGAATTTCTCAAGAGCTCCCCTGTTCCAGGCTGTATGGCCCACTAGCTGTAGCTGTGCTAACTTTGGTGGAGAACAGGACACAACAGAGTTATCAATGAAATTTTTACAGCCTCATCCAGATGCCAGGAGAGGGCATGGACAGCAGCCCTGCGAGGAGGGAACAGCCATAGATGCTGCTAAGAAGTGTTGTCAACTATTTACTTATAACTATTTACTTCTGCTCTTCTTCCTCCACTCCCTGATTAACTGCTCCTTTCCCTGCTCAATCCCAGGGGTCAGTTTTCAGGAAGGAGGAGCAGCTGCCCATCACTGTACCCTCAATGCTCCCAGGAAGAAAGCTTTGTCATGCTTACCAATCCATCCCCATGAGCTCCTGGAGACAAGAGGACCCTGTGCTCTGTGAAGTTCACTAAGAAACCAAGCAGTGTCAGAGGGCTGCATCTATGACCAAGTGTAAGCTATATTTTGTGACATTGGGTCATTCTTCCTTTTTATTTTTCTCTCTTCTACTTCTGCTATTGCCTTGGCCTTTGATATTTTGGTGAAATGAGCATGGCATCTTACACATTTCTGTAAAAATAAAATAAAACTTATTTAAAATGAAAAAAAGTAACACTGATTTCACCTGCCTTCCTCTAAACAGAGACAGTACATCGTTCATGACAACAAGCCAGGCAGCAGCACCCTGCCATCAGGGATCAAGTTCTGGCTAACAGGACACATAACATTCAACATGTAACATCTCCACTGTAAATTTACTGCCTTAAGCAAATAATTTTAATTTTTTAAACTCATTTTTGGTAAAAGTAAAGAATCCAACAAAATACCTGACAACATCTTTTACAGAAGGACTGATCTGTAACCTCTGTAGCCCACATCTTTTTATCCAGGAGATTGTTCCAGCTACTGAAAAAGCACAGTCAGGATACAACAAGGATGCTGTATTAAAAACGCAGGAGAAGGCATGGATCATCTGGAAAAAACAGTCTTGTTTTAGCACTACCTATCACCTCTTGGGCCACATTTGGGCTGCAAAACACTCACAGCACCATGCCACTGCAATGCCTCTACCCACCTGAGCCCTGGGGGCAGCAGGGAGGTCACCCCGCGTTGGCCTGGCCATCACTCCATGCCATCCATCAGCTGCAGCTCCTGCACCACTCCAGCCTCTCCCCTGACTGTGCCTGACAGGGAAGATGACTGATTAAAGTGACAGACAGAGTTTCAGTCGAGAGAGGAGCTTGTTTTAGCGCAGGCCTGTCTACTTAAGTAAATCTCGGGTTTTATCAGCTCTGTGCAACTGACTCATTTAGACCCAATCAGCAACAGTCCATCTCCTTGCAGCCCCTTGTCAGTGACAGCCCTCAGGTGCCTAAGCATGCCAGGCTTGATACAAGTCAAACCCTGCTGCAAACAGAGATTAACCTGCAAAATCATACAGGGCTCTTTTTAAGTGTATTTTAGCCAGGCACAAGACTCCATCAGAGCCTCGGTAAACTTTCTTTACCTTCTCCATGTCCCGCATCTCATTTGCATTCACTCTAAAGGCTGAATAAAAATAACCAATGACCGAGGTAGTCTGACTATGTGCAGGAACCACGTGAGCATAAAGATTTCTAAATAGTCTTTGTATAACTGAGTAGTTTGTCAGAAAACACTGAAATGGCTTTCCGAAATCTGCATAGCCATGTAGAAGATGAAATATTATAGATTTAATATTAACATATTTTATTAAATTAATATTAATTCACCATTAAATTTTAAACGTTTCATATTGCATAAGAAAATCATAGTGATACCACCAATTGGTATTTAATGCATTAAACCAATTATACAACATCATTAAGCAATGCCTCAAAAAGCAGTCTGAAAAGTTTTCAGTGATAAAGATGAAATAAGTGAATTCTGTTTATAAACAGCACTGTTTGTGCAAGTTCTCAATGTAAAGGAGATTTGTCTTCACTCACAGATGTTTCATATATGTTACTAGAACATTAACACACTAGTCTTCAGTTCTTTAATATACATGGGGTCCCATTTTTTTTTTCCCTCATCTCATTTCTCTTCATATAAATTTTGTGATATCAAACCTGTTCATTAAGTTTGGATTAGTTTCCTTTAGCCAAAGAAAAAATAAAAATAAAATACACCAACAGAGGAGAATAAGCCTTCTGCATTCTTTCTGTGATTATTGGATAAAGCTCTCACAGAAGCTGACTTACTGACAGCTGAAGACAAAAGCTTTGATTGCACTCAATTATCTTCTGACAAAGCAATGGGGAGAATAGCAGTTTTTTTCAAGTGGGTCTATTCAATTTTTGCTACTACTTCCAAGCTAGAAAGTTAACTTCTTGAGGATCCAATTTTCCTTTCCATAAGTACACCTGTATTTCTTCTATCAGTGTTATTTCTAAGAGTTCATTTTGATAACATCAGGTTCGTTTAAAGCATAAGCAACAGATTTTGTTCAGTTATTCCATCTTCTTTATATGTTTTTATAAGACGCTCCTCTCTTTTTGTCCCTTCTCAGGTATTCATAGTGTCCAACAAACCGCAGTCAGAACATGATAGTCAGTTCCCTTCAAATATGAGCTACCAGTCTGTAATTTACAATGCAGAGTATCTTCCACTGTAGTACAGCATATCCAGACTTAAATTAATTTTTCAACAACATTAAAATCTTGTTTGCCTAACCAACAACACTGGACTAAAATGATGCATGGGGTTTCATAATTAGATAAAGCCATTGTTTGGAGTCAGACAGTGCCCATTTACAGTTCAATAAACAGCTTGTCACAGTTGCTTGGTCAGAGCAGACCTGGATGTCAATGAAAACAGTTAGCACCAAGGTAGCGAAATAAATTGGTCTCCTGGGTAAATAAATTGAGCAGCAATGTGAATATGCCTCATCAGTAAAGACTGTAATTTATAAAGGCTTTGTAAATAGTGTTTTATATACACTGACATTTAAGGAAATGCCTTACTTTCTCTTATGTTTTTTTTTAAAAAAGTTTAACAATGGTCTTTGGTTCATAAGTTTTATACACATTAGCGCAGACAGTATAAAATAATGCCAACACTTACAGCAAAATAGTATTTTTAATATCTTTCTCAATAAATAAGTACAAATAATTATACCGGATTATGGTGCATTTACATTTCCCAGGTTGTTTTTGCCATTTGTAAGTACCCAAGAGAATCAGGCAGAAGCATACAGAATGCTAACATGCTTCTAGCCAAGATGTAGTATAATGTCTCAGCTCTACTAGCACCATCAGTATGCATCCACCAGTGAAACCTAGCTTGTGTGCACACAACACTATGGAAAATTTTAATTTTAAGACAAATTTTAACTTTTGAGTGTGATACTACTTTATCCTTAACTCTTCAAATGTTTAAATTTATTTAGAATTTTGTTTGTGAATCATCTCAAAAAAGCCATTAGTCTCATGCAAGACCACAGGCATTTATATAATCAGTGCTTTTTACTTTTTACTTGAGTGGAACTGGCTAAATGGCTAAGACTACAAATGATGCTGAACAGTTTGCAGACTAAAAGCTGCTCAAAGAAAATTTCAGGCTTGATGAACATCTACTGTCTTTTAAGAAAAATTGAAGTGGTAAAAAAAAAAATATCTGAATTTTAAGAAATTTATATCCATATGGGCATATATACATATACACATACACCCCATAAACTGCAGCTGATCAAAATCATGAAAATCCAAGTACAAAGGTTCCTATTAATACTGCATTCATTTGCAAAAGTCATCATTATTTCTGGCCTGTGTCTAGACTGATGAAAAATTGATGGATTGCATTTTCTGGAACACTTCCCAAACCAAAGGACATGAACAATGTTATTATTTCCATGGAAATAGTTTGCTTGGCTCTAAATTAAATTTCCATTTTAGCACATTAATCTATGTACATCTATAAAAAGAGGGGGTGGGCGGGTGGAGAACAATAACATTAGTAAAATTATACATAATTCTGGAAAGAATTAGAGAAACACAGTCTGTCTTGCTATTTCCTTTATTGTTCATAATATGTCTCCCTTTGACATTTCTAAAAAGAAAGGAAGAAATATCTATTAGGTTTCAAGTCCAAAGCAATTAATCATGTGGAAACTATTGAAATATTTTTAAAGTTACCTCTTCAACATGCGTAACATGTTTGTTCCTAAAATATCATTATTTCATTTCAATGCTATTTATAAATGACTTATTGAACCAAAAGGCATTTTACTTTCAACTCTCAGTGTATATTCCAATGCTTCCAAAGTCAGTACACATTATTAACGTACCACTGTGTTTTACTGTTCTTTCCAAGAGAAACATAAACCACTCCCCATTTGTACAAACTGCAATACTTCTATTCACCAGCCCAAAGAAACGATGAGTTAATTTGCTTCTGTTTCTTCAGAGTTAAGTCTAACATTCTCTATTTTTTTCCCCCAAAATATCATATTGTTGGACTTTTATTCTAATTCATCCCCTTCTGGGGTCAAATATCAAGTTCATTTTACTTTAGAACAGCTAGTTCTATTTTTCTTTCCAAAGCGAATCTCAGAAACCAACTCAGGTCCAACTAATTACAAGCGGGTTTATTAGAACAGAATAGATATGGGTAATTTCAATAGAAATCTCTGCAGGAAGGGAAGAACTGCACATTACCGTGGAATACAGGCGACAAGATCATTACAAGCTCCCTGTGCCTCCCTTAGCACCTCAGTACTGTTCTCCTTCAATTTCTGTGTCCTTTTTATATTCAAAGACAAATGTCATAGTTTCAGTTCCCCACTCACTTTCTGTCCCTACTATGTTAGAAAATTAATTCTTTACTGTATCTGAAGGCTGGCTTTAATGACCCTGATACATACTGCCCAAGACAACTTTGATTGGCTCATCTGTATTTCTTCACAGCCCTTGATCTGACATAATCATTTCAGAGCAACATGACTTTACCTGCTCAGAGGCATATCTCTATTAAATAGTTGCTGCTTTTAAATAGTTGCTCCTTTTTTTCATGTAAATGCCTAATAAATTACCTTTACAAGAATTCCTTAGATCGTTTTTCTAGCTGTCAACCCAGTTTGTTGTGCTGGAACACAAAAGTACAAATTCCCTACACAGAAATTACACAAAGTTTGAAAATTCGGGGCAAAACTGCAAGTCATTTTTCCAGACCTAGTCATTCCTACGTTTATTTTTTCTCAAATATGCACAACTTGCTAGCATCATGCCATGTCTACCCAATACAAAGGAAATGCCCTCCAGGAGGGAAACAAGGTACAGTTCAGGTAACAGCACAAAGTCAATAGTTGGAGGAATCTGTGAGTATGCAGCCTCTTCTGAAAATGGTCTTCTATTTAAGTGCATAATCAAGACTTTGACACTCCGTCATAGATATAGTTTTAGTATGCTTGTTTCAGTGAGTTAATAAAAGAACCCCAACATTGTTGCCACTACAAAAAGAAATTGTAATTCAACTCTATAAAACTCATAAACATCCTCAGCCTAAAATTACCAAATACCATAGTCAAATAAAGATATGAAGAACAACTGAACCTAAAAGAGCTCAAGTAAAGGTCAATCACTTTGTTGCTCTTTTTCCAAGTCGAACAATAATTCCATGCAGCTGTTGAAGTTCTTTTCCAAATTTTAATCGCTTTACAATGGAGGATCTGCCATGAAGTAACCTCATTTTTAGTTTTAAGTTCTCACCTCAGGGAGATAAGTAATATCATACCACCAAAAACAACCCCCCACCTTTTTCCAAATGAATACCACACCTGTTCTCTTCCTTCAATCAGTCCACCCCCTCTGGCTTAGGATATACAAAAAAAATATCAGACTTTGTATACTGTCTTTAGTATTCCCTGAAAGACCTATCTTTCTCACAGTTGAAAACCATTTTAAACCGAAATTACATTATTAGCATTACTGTACAGATGAAAAGTATGCAAATTGTAACAAAATACAGTATTGTAATGTGTGAGTATGAAAGTCCTAAAACATGGCACTGACCACGTTAATGATGGAATCTCCTCCCCCTACTAAAAGCATGTTCCTTCATGTTCCCTTAACATAGTTTCATTTTAACAAATAAAGGAAAACCTTTTTTCTTCTTGATTCAGGCTGGTTTTCCTTCAGGTAGATGAACACTGAAATGGAGAGAAATTGTCAATGTCATACACTGCCAGAACGAAGTCACTATGCCTCTTATCACAGAGCAGAACCAAGAAATACATCAATAAATAAAGATGTATTATTCCAGACTGTCATTTTGGTTATTAGGCTAATGTATTCCAAAAGCAGGGGAGGAAGAATAGAGTGCTCTTCCAGTAAGTATGTGGTTCTGCAGGTATTAACTGAAGAGAAATACTGTAGCATAGCTCAAATTTGCAGGAGCCTGCAGCAAGGTTGCATTCACAATAAGGTCAGTAAAAAATGGGAAACACATTAGCAAGTAAGCTACTCCCATAAGCGTATAACACTTTTTCCATCAATATTTTGTGGGAATTTAAACCACAATTATTTTATTATTTTATAAATCTAGGTTAGCATGTGTATAACGACATGTCAGTTCATGCACAGTGTCAATATAAAATGCGAGTTTTGAATTCAATCAGGCATGTGATTAAAATGAAAAGTTCTGACTGACATTTCCAAGGCATATTAGTTCTTCCACAAGCAACTCAGACCCCAGAGTAACCCATGAATAGAGTGAAGCATGTCCACTTCAGTGTCCAGCAGTCCTCCTACATGGGGTATGAAGCAGTAAGTTATTTCCCTGTAGACCAAGGATTTAGTCTCATACCATTCTGTTCTTTTCAGCACAGGGGTACGCAACACCATAGGAGATATGGACCATCACCAGTGGAAAGGTCCAGCAATACTTTTGGCTGTGAAGCTCATAGCAGCCAACCACAACTGTAGGGTAACAGCTTTACCAAGCTGGCCTAAGTAGCCTAAAGCTACCTAGCAACATGTGGAAGAGTAACCTGTAAATGATCTGATTAAAAAATAGCAATAAAATTATCTGATTTGTAAGCTAGTGGTTGAATCTTGGTCTTACTGAATTCAACCAGACCGGTCACTGACTTCAATGGACTGAATATTTCCCACTGCAGAGACCTTTCTTGAAACTGTATTCAATAGAAATATTTTTAGCTGTAGAAAAGATGCATTATAACATCCACTGGTCAGTACATAATACAACAAATCATACTTCATTCAATTTCCTGTGATTAAAGAGACGAATGGATACTTCTTCAAATCCCTGAATCATTTAATGCAATGCAGCAGCATTCCCTTTCACACTGCACAAGCACTGCCTGGCTAAAGGAACTGAAAACAGACCATTACATACTGCAACCCCAACAACTGCAAGGTGAGAATGAGAGGTCAAAGTGGAAGTGGTTAAAAGGCTGCCAAGGCATGGCTGGGTTCCACCAACTTCTTAACTACTAACTCTGAGGTAGCTCAAGGCTTTTCAGCAGGGAAGGGAAAATCTGGTTTTGTTGGGGCTTTAGCATAGGTTGTGAGTAGCTGGAAGGAGCAACTAAAGTCAGTGTGTAGTCAGGTGTGAGTACAGCTGAAAGAAGTTTAGGAAGTCTTGGAGGCTACAAGTGGGGAAGGGATGACAGGTAATAGGTTTTCAGATGGAGCTAAAAGAGACCAGTGTGGTTCTCAAGACTGTGATCAAGTCTCTTGGTTCCAGGCCTCCTCTTAAGCAATAAATTCAATTAAAGTATTTCTTAAATTTATTTTTATTGAACATTTTTGGCTAGCTCTTGTCTAAAGCCATCACCAGATGTCTCCAGTTCCTTCTCTTTCATTTATATGAAAGCAAGGTCTTCTTGCATGATCACGAATATACTTGTCTTCCATACACCTACCTTTCCCAAAGGTAAACAGTCTTTAAATCCAGCCATTGCCTGCATACCTCTTGCAGAGCTGAAAAGACATTTACGTAACAAAGTATTGACACAAGTACTTGAACCAATCCATCAAGAACTGTCATAACAAGGCAGTGGTTAGTAATTCTACTACTTTGCTGCTCATAATATTAGTTGCTTAGAGTTCTCCATCAATTTCAGATTTTATGTAGAGTTTATGGCAGTGCTAAGTAGAAGAAGGTGCAAAATACATATCTTAAGTTTACCAGAAACGTGACTTTTCATTACTAGCTGTGACAAGTGGAAAAATGAATACCATCATTTAATAGTCAGAGTTGCAAGGTAGTATTTTTGGTGGTGCATCTCTGGTTCTGTATCCAGAACAAGTGGCAACAGAACTGAGAGGTGGTATGCACTGAAGCACAGATGTCCTTAATTAAAGGGGACAGTAACCAGCTGCCCATCCCTCAAAGCACTTTCCATCATTGACCAACAGTACTTTTTACAGAGTGAGCCAGGTATTTTTCAGCCAGATTCTATTTCATGCAATCACATTAGTCATGCCTGCATTTATTGAACCTATTCTACTGAAAGCACAGGTGCCTGTTTTGGGAAACAGGGCCTTTCTTCCTCATAACTGGGCTGTTATTGTTATGCATATGACTTCAGAAGTCTGGTTTCTATTCAGAAGTTCCTACAGAGGCTGCCTCCCCCACACACCTTCAATTTATCCTGCCCTCAGATCTGCATCCCACCTCTCACCTGTGCTGTGATGCATATACTGGTCCAGGTCTGCAGCAGCAAGAATGGGGCTTCCCTGGAGCTATGCTACGGATCACCTTTAGCAATGACTGTCTGGTCAAAAAAAAAGGTTACAGCATTACAATAAAGAGTTCTGATTTACATTAGGAAGCTATTTTTCAGTGCTCTTGTCACACCCAGGTCTCACGTTTCGTTCCTTGATTTTTGTCTCCATTATGCTTCTAGGAATTTCTAAACTTTTATGTGGAGTGTGGCTCTGTCCTGTCACAGGACAGAGCATCACAAAGTTCTTTAGCTCCTTTACAGTCCAACTTGAGACACTGTGAAGGTAGAGGGATTTTTACTAGCTTATAATTAGATATTGAAAACAAATTTCTAATAAGACTAATAAGCGATTAAACAGATGTTTTGTTCTGGGATGTGCAGATATTTTGGGTTGTTTTTGATGAAGACGACTCTCTTCACCAGCAAACAAATAATTCTCCATTTAAAATCTAGGATGTAGATGCAAAAACTTCAAGTCACTCTTACTGCAGTTGGAAATTACTGATCAGTACTGTTGATTACCACTGCAGTTTTTCAGAAAGCTTTAAGAGACATTCACTGCTCTTCTTCTGTCAGGTGCCTCAAAAGGAAACCATGAGAAGAGACACACAATGAAAAACAGCAGGTTATACCATATGAGACTCCTTATTAAAAACATAAAATGCCTTTCACTCTCGCTTTTATTAAGTCTACTTTTCAAGCCAAATGAAAGTTAGGTGAGCCGATTATAATACAAGTCACGTCTAACTATTTCATTATCCACGTCCTGCAGCACGATAGCCCACAGAATACCTTTTGAAAGCTCCGGAGTGACGGCAGCAGGTTGAATATAATGAACAGTGTTACAAATGGGGACATGAGACGACAGGTCTGGTGAAGAAGGAGTCTCCTGGAAACTGTATGGCTGTAATTACTGAGTGCTGGTGTGTCTCAGTTGGCTTTGAACAAAGGTAACCGCCTTCAGCAAGTTATATTTCCTCAGCCAGCTAAAATGAAACCAGTCAGAGACACAAATATTTATGATACATAATACATAACCAAAGTCATTGTCTGCTTTTATTACCTTATTTTTGTTGTAGCTTTGAAGTCTCCCAGATCAACAGCACAAGAGAATTAAACAGTAAAGCACTGAATTATTTTAAAATTAGACTTCCAAAACTAGAGATGTTGAAGTCATATTTATAGGAAGATAAAATGCTCTTATTATGGGCACTTTGCTTACATGTCACAATTGTTTCTCAATAATTCATTCAGTTTGTTGATCGAGAATCCATCAAGCAGAAACAGCAAGAGATGAGACCTCTGTCTCCTGGTGCAGGAACTCCCCTAAAAAAACATCAAGCAGGAATAGTTTTGGTGATAAAAGGAGCATTGGGTGCAGACCATGTGGTGCCGTAGGAGACAACAAGACTGAAAAGAAAGCTCAAGCTATTCCATTTTCTCTCACCTGTGACCTGCTAAATCTCAAAACCGAGCTCAGTTGGACTTGTATTAACCATACAGCAAAAGATCACAGGGAACAACAGACATACATCATAATTAGATAAAAAGACAGCAAGGTGAGAAAGAATATTATTTCTGTTGAAGTTGTTCCTCTGTTAGTATCTGCATGCCTCAACTCCTGCTTCCTTTTCTCTTACCTCTTTTTCCTGGAGAAATCATGAATTCTGAAGATGCATTTCCTAATGTTAGTGATAACCATTAGGTTGTATAAGAGAGAAGACTGGAGCTATTATATTATTCCTCATATTGATATCATGCTCTTTCATGGTCAATTATTTAAGGAAAAGGACCACAAAGCAAAAATAGAATAGGTTCACAGAGGTACAACAAAGTGTACTACAAGTTTAGAAAAAACTCTTTATAATGAGCAATTAAAAAGGAGGGAAGTTAACTAGTGAAGAGATGAATAAAAGATGACACAATATGACATAAAATATAATGAATGGAATGACAGAGGTCAGCCAGGTGCATCTGTACAGCCGTCTTTTCAATCTTTTCGAAGATTTTGTATCACACAGTGCTCCCAATGATATAAGAAGGCAACATATTTTAAAGTGGACAAAGTGACAGGTAAAATGAGCCTGCAGAAGTTACTGCAAAAGCATTTGGGTTGTATGTGGCAAATCCAGAATTTCATGCTATTTGCCAATTACAAGTTGTGTTTTACCTTTCCCTGTGGAGGAGCAGGGAGTCACCCACAGCACAGTTCTTGATCAAGTCTCAGGCAGTTATGGCTCTGTCGCTGTGACGGTACACATACATCAGGAGATGGTATACAAAAATTGCCCTTGCAGAAGTGAAGCAGCAAAGAACGAAGTGGGAGTCATTTTACATGCACATATTGTGAAAGAGAAGCCATTTTACTGCTATCATCACAACAGGAAAGCTGGAAGAAATGCACCAAAGTAAGCACTCACAGAAGGTACAAACAGAGCGGGGCTCACTCTCTCAATCCCATTTCCACAAACCTGCAAGTTCCCCATTCTCATTTAAGCTTTGTGAACAAGAAATTCATTTGATAAAGGAGTTTTCTATCCCTTATTGCTCTGTTCTCCCTGAAGAGGTGTAACCAAAGCTATAAGGCAAGCATACCTTTGTCAGATCAAGCAGCAAACCTGGGGAGAGTCTAGGACTATTTTGAGAATCGAAGTGATAGAATTCCTGAGTCCTATCCAAAAGGAGTGGCTGCTGTGGAATCCTTCGAGAGAGACCCTAAATGAGGAAAAGCAGCTACTGGATCCCAAGTACATGGGAGATAAGGAAACAGGAGCCAATCTGAACAGCTAAGAATTTCAAATGGAAAGCAGGACCAGATGTGGCCAGACACTGATGTCATAAACCAAACATCTAAGGGAGGGTCACATTCCTAAGAACAAGAGTGCCATGTAACCATGGAATAAACCATTACTCTAACTATATACTACACAAGACAAAAGTTGGTGGATCACATTATGTGCAGCTGCTGGATTGTAAGCAGCCATTGTATGCAGCCCTGCATGCAAATAAGTCACGTGTATCCTTTCCCAAGAAGCACCCACAGTTTTACCCTGTCTACCACCCAATCAAAGCACTGCAGGACAAAAAAAACCCACAACCTTGAAATAAGGCAAAGGAAACAGTGACTGTTAGTAAAACTTAACACAAATACATAAAAGCAGAGAAAAGCAAGTCTGTCAGTACATATTCTCTACTTCTTCCCCAGAGGCTCACATCTTACCATTACTGTAACTACTGTGCCCTAAAGGCCTCTGCACCGCAACAACAGTTCTACCTTTTTTAACAGATGCCTGCCCTCCCTCACACCTATTACTACATTACATCTTCCCACTGCTACTTTAAACACTTTCTATTCATAGTATTGAGAACGGGCCATTTCACAAGGAGGGCAAAAGTAAGGCAGCCATGCTCAGTCTGGAGCACACAAATTAACTGTACTGTAAACTATGTTCATAGTACTACTAGCGCTACATTTTCAACTGAAGTGTTTGATACTGCTAGTGGCCTAAGACGTCGCGAACAAAGCCTGATCGAGACCTGGAATTGCAGTTTCCTTTCCCTTCTGTACAAGCTGTCAGCATCCTGCAGGTTACAAAATGTAAATATGCCTGAAATATCAACCCATTAATTTTTTAGCTTTTTTAAAGCTCCAATATGGTCCATCTTAGCTAGTTAGCATAGCACATTAGGAACCCACACAACATGCTTCAATATTTGACATGGAAAGAAACACATGCCCCAAGTCACACAGTGGACTGGAATGGAGACCTGTGGAGCTGCTACCCAGCCTGAGCACCCTTTCAGCAAAGGCCACCTCGCTGCAAGCTGTGTTGCTTTGCCAGACATGATTTACCCCAAACCTGTGTACTGGGAAGGTAGGATGGGCCTGGGTCATCAAGTCTATTCTCCTGTCGTCAGGCAGCCATACCATATATACCTTTTTCAAAAAGCGATCAACCTCTCAAACTACATCTTAAAACTAGCTGAGGGGGGTTTGAGGAGGTAGATGAAGACAACGCAAGATAGTGCTATTAGACTGAAATTATTGCATCTACAATTGAGAAATGTTTCTAATCTACGCTACTAACAGGACATCTGAATTTGCTTTTGGATAAAAAAAAAAAAATCTGTCTCTCTGCAGAGGCTGTTCAGTTCAACTACAGATAAACTGTAAGGTGTAGTACAGCTTCATTCTGAACAGAGAAACACCAGATAATTTCAATCACTGACTCCTAGATAAAATATTCAAATAAGTGAAGTGACAAAGAAGATTTTCAGTCTTTTGCATTCTGATAACAGTGTGTGTCACACATGGTTACTGAGGTCATTATTAACACATATACTCAGTGATGAAGATTTGAGGGTTTGTTATATACAATATGTGAGTTTCTAAATTTTTTCATAAAAGAAAGTAATTAAAGGCATTTGTTACGCATTTTTGCTGACTATAGTATTTTATATGATTGTTATGTGGAGGGTGGAGGGTTTCTACCAAATTGGTTCCTAATTGTACCTCATCAAATACAACAAAACCATCTATCAGTGAAGTGATGTCTGCTACCATGTGATTTTCATTACACAAACCATTTTACATCAGACTTATGGAAATTTTGACTGAAAGCAAGAATTCAAAGGTTCTGGTCTGGGGCTCCTGGATTTGTCCTACATGTAAGAAGGCACTGAAAGAACTATACAAATAAGGAAATCTCAGCCTGCAACATGATTTTTTAGTAAAGCTGAAAGCTTTCACAATTGTGTTCATGACAAAAAGGAACAGTTCAGAAACACTGCCTAAACATGATGAACAATTCCTGCACTGTACTACTAGTGGTAAATACCCACTGGCTGACATTTAAGAGCCCTGGATGACCAAGAGAGATTGTTCTTAAAATAACGTCTCCAAATTCACTCAGATAAACTTTTATCTCTCTGTATTGCTGATCAAAAACTTAGGATGCAATTGGGAATATACGGCACAGTAGATTTGTCCTACAAAAACTTATACCAGGAATGCAATTGCAATCATATTTTGAGCAGAGGTCTGGAAAAAGGAAAAACAAAGGCCAAAATATAGACAATAATTGCTAATGTCAGTCCATTCAGACAGTATTATCTTTTATGTGCAGACTGCCTGTAATGTTCACAGTAATGACTTGGTAGGCAAGGCAACAAGCAATATCCTTTCCAACTTGGTTCTTCATAAAAGAGGATCCCTTCCTATATGCTATACCACTTACATTGTTCATACTTCTGTTGATAACAACTGTGTTATGCTGCCAAGTGTGCTAAAGAATTCATCATCTGTTATGTATCTTTTCCCTATTTGGCGTAAACAGTATGTATTTATCAAGAACCTCACCTATGTTGATTAACTACCCTGTTTCTCTCTCCCTTCCCCATTTGCAATTCTCTTCCATAAAATTTCTGCCTGGACTAAATCTTTGCCTACACACACACCATATGGCACAATGATATAAATGAGATGAAACTAAGTTAATTGGTCATGTTAGGCCCCATGAAAGAGATTTTAAGTTCCATTACGAGCATTTTTGCAGAGGTGTTGCCCGAGCCGTGGAGCAACAAGTTCTCGCACACATAAGTTACTCGTGCACAGAAAATAGGAATACTTCCTTCATGAGTTCCCTCATCCAACCTGCCTGTTCCCTTCATAAACTGGAGATGAAAGAGAATGGCAGACTTTACTTATATGTTTGCTTTATGAAAATATATTTGTATCACTGAGTGTGCATACCTAAGAACAGACGTGGCCATATCTACAACTCAAAAGATATGTGAAGGCCTTTCCTAAGCAAAGCAATGTAAGTCTTGAGAGTCCAGTAAACACACTGCAGTAACTTTACTTGCGGAGATAGTAGAACCAGGCTGAGACTGTAAACAACTGCCTTTCTCTGCTTTGCCTGCTGCTGTTTTGAACCACTTGGGTATCTTGGGATGGAGAGATACACACAAGCCCCACAAGTATTGCTCACATAGTTTTAGTTTTACTGTCTGTTAAGTCTAACCCCCGTCCAAAATCAGTTGAGCATTGGCTGTAGTTAAATCAGAGGAAACAGAAATCTGTCACTTTTAACACAGCTTCCAAATCACAGAAGTGCTAACAAGGTACTTTAGAAGATTTTATATCTATTCAAAGCAAAGAGCAAATATGAAGTACTTTTCTAGACAAGGAAAAAAAAATCATAACAAGAACACTAATGATACAGTAATAAATAAGAGAAATACAATGCTGCTCTTGAGCATGGACATAAATCAGATGCTGGTGTGCTCCCTGCTGCTTATGTGTGGTGTTGCTCATCACTACTATAATTTATACTTGGAAAAAAAAAAAAAATCCTGTTAAAAAAAAAAATAGGGTATAACTGATTTCAGTGCAAACTCAGAAAGTTGAATGCTAATCAAAACAAAATATTTTCCATTGAGGTCACTGAGCAACTGGGAATTCTCAGAGAACATGACTAAATCCACTATATGGGAAAACATCAATTTCATGATTTGTTAACTTCTGGAAATTCATACAGTAGGTACATAAGTTCTCAATTTCTGTTTATAGACTACAAAGTATATTAGCTGTACAGGAAGACATTTGCAGGGGTTTTTTTTTAGTGAAACTTCATATGACCTGTGACTATTTCTTTTTGTATGGTTTTAATTCTCAAAATATAAAGATTTGCAGATGGATCTGTCTTCCCTTTCCCAAATATTTCTAGAGTCCTTTGTACTAAGCCTTGTAAAGTAGTATACCTTTAATATTTTTGTCTTTTCCTTCATTTCACCACTAGAAAAGGAACCACAAGAAATATTGGTTGCAGCTCCGAAGCAGAACTTGGCTCCTTCCCCAGGTGAGTATAAGCTGCTCATGGCTCTGCAGGCTGGCTCTAGCCCCTGCAAGGGCCCAGGGACTCCTGGGACAGTCATCCCCGGACAGATTGGGGTATCAAGGCAAATGAGATTTTCACTATAGCTTTTTCTGCATGAAGTGGGTCGTTACAAAGCAGAGAGTATCCATGCATGCTCCAGAGAAATGTGGTCTGCTGTCGGCTCAGTTTTTTTCTTGGCAAGAAGGGTTAAGACTCTCCCAGCCAGAAAACCAGAACAAGACACATAAGACTGCTGGCAGTCCTGCTGGAAGTGGAGAGGGGAAAACTCAAAACAAAAGAAATAAACATAGTTTGCCATGTCAAAGTCATTACCAAGAGAAAGATCTGGGGACAAAGTGCTGCCTGAACAGGCAAGCCTGGGACTGCAAGGCAAGACAATGTCTCCTTACTGGGTGCAGGGAGAGAGGCTCTACATGTGCTCTGAGTAAACACAGAGCATCGCATCAAAGACACACCTGACTCCACCAGCCATTTTTCCACCTAATGGGAATAACCTAGAGGACCCCAAATACTGCCTAACAGCTTGGATCAAAGAGGACAAAGAAATATTTGCTGTACTCCAGCTGAATTGGAGTTTGCACTGTAACAAAGATAAAAGAATATTTGTTTTTCCTCATTATAGGAAGCTTTTTCAACAAAATAATTAACTGTAGCATAACAGAAAACTTTACCAGATAAGAATTTTTGAAGCATGTGTTGAAATCCAACTATTCCACTGAAAACGAATTTGAAATGCCATGTAGGAATATGAAGGGAGAAAAATGAGGTGAGGCTTTTTTTAGAACTTTATTTTTTTAATATTTTCTACCCTCTTAAAAGCATAACCATCAAAGCAAATAAAAGTTTAATAAGTAAAAAAACATTTTAAATGAAAAACCATGATTAACTTATTAAGACCCATTAAGTGTATAATTACAAGGATTCTATTACATTAAGATACCAATTTCTTTAAAGCCAGAAATAATACCTGCTGAAACTTTAATTATTTAAATGAGAAGAGAAAGAGGCATGTTATCTTCTCTGACAAAGATTAAAATCAATTTAATTGCTTCTCTGCTGCATTGACATGATTCTTGCTGTGAGTCAAGCAACCAAAAAGGGAAATTAATACTGCAGCTGTTAATCAAGTGATATTTGTGTGCTCCATCTTATTATAGCAGAAGAAAGAATAACTGCTACTTTGGAGAGTTTGTCCACACTATATTTCATAGATTTTTTTGCTTCAGAGAGCACCTTCACTTAATTTGAGGTGCAGGCATCTCCAGGAGACATGCAACCCGAGAAAATTGTATGTTACATTGTTTGATCCCCTCATAAAAATTGTTCTGCCAAGAGTAAGGTTTGTTTCAAATTAAATTCACCCTCAGGTATATGACTCGCTAGCATGAAATTACGAAGTCACACCAAAAAGGGATAAAAATACAGCTGGAGGAGGGGGTTGTCTATGAATCATAATATATTTTCAAGGAAGAAAGCAGGTCAAAGAATCAACAATTTCAGTAAAATTAGAACTTGCATTTGAAAACATGTAACAGCTGAGCGCACAGTACAACCCATGGCTTCTATCTGTTGATTTAGAAATGTTTATCCTTGCAGTGCCTTTGTTAAACCTGTGCACCAAGTGAATATTCAGCAACATCTACAGTCGACAAATTAATGTATCTGATCGTAAGAAAAATGGTATTGTGAGATATTTATGAGTTCTGAAATACAAACCCGTGTGGTGCCTCATCATCTCTTATCAGCCCTTGTTAACTTTACAGATGATGAGAAGCACCAGAATAACTGAGGTTGTCAAAACTAATAGATCTCAGAGGCTCAGCACCAGCACAGTTCAGTTCCATCTGCAGTCCATTTTTGAGAAGTTTTAACTCCTTCACTGCTCTTCATTGAGCAGGAATCGATTCCATTACCTGGGTTGCTATTTACTGTTTGTAGCACCAGGTTGCCCAGGCACCACCCTATATACTTCAGGATATGCAGGCAACACTTTTGGGGAAGAACTTGTGTTAATAAAGTGACATACAAACACCAAGTAGCTTGATTTAAACAAGACCTAAACTACTGTCTGGATCTTATTAGCAACAGTATGATACAGAAAGAGCAAAACAAAGGTAAAATTCTTGGAGAGGGATCTGTCTTGGGACAATACGTGTATATTTGCCAACAAGACTAGAATAATTTGTAACACTTTGTGCACTTAATGCACTAACGAGTATTAAATCACTAGGTACAATTAATTGAGTGTTTCTAAACTGCAAAACTGGTTTGAGTTGGGTTTATTTCAAAGAATCAGTGAACTCAAGCAGTCAAATCTCTTTTCTTTCTAAATTATTTAAGCAGTTTCATTTTTATCTAGTGCTTTAAACTGGGTACCTGGTCACTTCACAGACCCTTCTGCAGCTGACTGTGCTGCTATCCAGACCACCAGTGCACCTTCAGTCTGGCCAAAAGTGGCTGTGACAGATCCCAAAGGAAGTTTTTTAAGAAAGGAAAGCTCCTCTGGGTTTTGATATCAGACTGCAGTAGCCAGCCTGGGTTTGTGTTGTGACAGACTGCCAGAGCTCAGATGTTTTTTAAACTGGAAGCCAGGGAGCCCTATTTAGAAGGGATTTTGACTCCATTTTAAGCACTCAAAACCAGACCTAAGTCCTGAGCCTACCTTTTGGTTCACTGGGGACAAAACCAAGCCACTGCATGTAAAACAGCCCAGTTAACCCACCATCATTAATGCCTCCCTTTTATCGCCCTTTCCGGCAAGCACTGGAGTTCCCCCATCGCTCCGGAACAACCTTGGGAAAACCGCCCTGGCAAGACCCTCAGCCAGAGCATTTTACCAAGTAAATACAACACATTTGTTTCACCCATGCAAGTCCTGCCACCCCCAGAATGGGAGCCAAGCAGGACCCACTCTGGAGAGAGACTGGAAACATTTTGGACACAACAGCAGGGAGTAAGAAAAATATCAGACTAGCCACTAAGACTGCACTAAAACACAGCAGCATTCCATGGCATGCTTGTTTGCTTTCTCATAAATACAGAGATCTAGTACACAGGAAACTGAACTTGCAAGTCTCCTGGAGGCCTTGCAAGGTATGCAGTTGCTCAGGGAGCTGTGGGGAGAAGAGCAGTGGCAGAGCAAGGTGTAAGGCAATGCACTAATGGTTGCAGGAGATGCTGCAACCCAGACGACAAGGCTGGCATGCTCTGGAGCAGCAAAGTGGGGCTGCAGAGAAGAGGTCAAGAAATTTGAGCCACTATTCAGCAGGGAAACAAAACCAAGAAATCCAACAGCAGCCTCTTAGCAGCATCAAAGAAGATTTTCCTGGCCCATTTTGTAACCCTGTGAGCAGGACACCACCTGCATTAGACAAGCCTCAAAGGGGGAGGTTAGTGCCACCAAGAGGGACAGCATGTGAGCAAGAGTCACCGTAACCATGCAGAGGAAAATAAAACTGTCATCTCCATGAGACAGGAGTAACAGCAAGCTTTGACTGTGCCTGGCAACCGCAGACAGCTTCTGCACGTGTGCACACACACCCCCGTGGGCTCAGAAGGAAGCCTCAGCTAAGTGCAACACTACCAGGGGCTCAAAATAAGCCACAGCATCAGAGCTAAACTTTTCAACTGACATGGCAAACAAATATATCCGGTATCAATCACATCCTCTGGGGTGTGTAGAAGAAAAAAAAAAAAGAAAAAAAAAAACACACAAAGAGGGTTAGAGAAGGAGATTGATAGAATGAGTCCAATTTTATTTTCCAAAGTGTGACACAACAAGCTTCACTTGCTTTGATACCTGTCAGAGGGTCTTTGTCACCAAGAGACAGTCTGTCCATTTTCCAGGTGAAAGTGGGATTGACTTTAGTGGTTGCTTCTCATAAGAGTCCTAAATGTAATCCTACATATCTCTAGGAATAAACAGAAATGTGCCATCTTGTTCAACGAGGATAAATGTTATGTTCCCTCTCTTATTTCCCTTATATCTTGTCCATCCTACCTCTCTAGCTGTAGGATGCCGCAGGAGTAAAAGTTCTTGGCACATACTGCGAAAGCCACATGTGTTTGGTGGCAACTTTTTTCTGTCTACGTGGTTACACCCTCAGTCAGTCAGGCTACCATTACCATTTATATAGATCAGTATGTGAGGGTTTTGTGGCCAACTGCCTTGCTAGACTGCGCAACTAGGAATACAAGAAAAAAGAAGGAATAAACACCTAAAGAAAAACAGCCAAGAGCCACAAAATAATTTTAGATAATTCAGTAATATCCTTCATCATGAAACATTAAAGCAAAGTTTCCAGAACTGTTGGGTGCACACAATTCAGCACTTTCCAGTCAGTCTGATGCTCACCTTTGGAAGAACTGCACTGCCAGAAGCTGTGTACCACCCTCCCCCCAGGCACCAGGGCTCAGCTCTGCAAAAGCAGAGGAGGGAGGCAAAAGTGGAGGATCCCTACAGAGCAGCTGGTGGGAGGGGGAAAACAGGATAAAAGTCTCCTGGCTCTAGGGTACCCATTTGTATCTGTCACTGGAAAATAGCATCCAAGCATCTTGCTTGCACCTTCAGCAGCTTGCACAAAATGAGCTTGAAACCATGATTCAGTTCACAGCACTGTCTTCCCAAAAAGCTGCACATGTGGATCCTACAGAGCAATGTACCCAAGCTTCCCTTCACCTGCTGTAACACCAGCTCACAGCCAAGAGACACAACTGAAGTAGGATTGAATGATTCTGTGGCCCAAGCCAACATTGCCCATAAGCCACAGATCCCTTGAAAATGCTAAGGATAGTGCTCCACACTGCTCAGGTCCAGTGTAGCCCCAAATGTATTTAAAGAGTCTGGAGAAAGAGAGATAAGAAAAACATTTCTGGAGTTTCAAGGGATGGCAGTACTTCTCTTTCATGGGAACCTACCAAGCAAAGCCAGGTTTTTTTATTGGCTTCAAATAAAAGAAATCAAAGATGGTTCAGGCCATTCTTCTGGGTACAAAAACCTTTTCAACATGTATTTTGATACATTATTGTGGAAACTCTTTTAAAAGTCATCTTTCTTTGCCGAGTTTAACAAATGGCAGATGAACATAGCTTGCTGTTATTAACTGTAAGCCTTAAACCCTTCCACTCCTCTCCACAACACCACTAATTCCGATTGGATTTTTGTACTCCTTTCCTCTCTTTTTAGAGAAGGAGAGAAATGTTCTCTAACTGCTCAATATGTTGCCAAACTGAATGTTTGTAACACTTGCAATACTCCAGATCCAAGATCCTGCTCCTGCTAGAAGTTGTGGTGTTTGCAGCAGAGGCAGGGAGGTGTTACAAAGGCAAGTAAAACTTAACTGGATTTTTCTTGTGATCATAATTTCACTGAAGGAAAATGAGTCAGAAGCCAAGGTCAACTTGGTTTTTTATTGAGCCAGGCAGATTTGGTGAAGGTTTTTTCATGTTCTTTCATACTATGTATTAGTTCCGACATGGAAAGCATTATTAGAGAGCACATCAATTTGCTGGTACAGAAAGGGCCTGGTCTGTGATGGCAAGTGTGTGAGAGAACTCCTGGGTGCCGTTCTGGTATGCCAAGGGAGTCACATGTCTCTAATTCTGCACAGAACACCAAGGATCTATACAAGACAGTCACTTTTTCTGGACATTACCAGCCTGAATAAAAATAGAGATAAGGCATATTTTATAAGCAACATTTTTGGCTTCAACAGCCTTTTTCTCAGCCAACAGCATTTCATAAAATTAGAAATCGTGTGTTCAAAACAGGTTTCTTGTCCCATACAGCCTGCCAGGAAGCAAAAGGACATTAGAAGCTTATCAGGTTTCTAGCATCTGAAGTTTTCTTCAGTCATGCATTCTCCCTTCTTTCCTCATGACTTCTTTCAACATTGATAATTTGCAACTAGGCTAGCAGAAACAGGAAGGGGGAGAGGGAGTGAAAGGGGTCCCCACATCTCCCAACATCAGTAGTTTTTATATTCTGACAGTACAGAACTTAACTAACAGCTTAGCACACATGACTCTTGAACAGTCACCATCAGAGACACAGGAAAAAAAACACAGAGGGAAAGATATGAAGATTAATGGTGCAACTTAGAGATTTGGGAGCTGGGAAGCCCTACACATCAGATGCCTAACAGGATTCTGCACTAGTGGTTCTACAAGGATGTTTGCAATGATTAATTCATGCTTTACTGCTATATCACTGACATCTGCAGCAAGTAAACCTCTGCCTCAATTTTAACTTCTGCAAATTACAGATTATAGTTACCTACAAATAATGGGCTAAGGAATAGTTAATATTTTAAAGTGACCTAAGGCTTGAAGATGCACAGAACTGCCAACTATTGGGAAAAAAAAATTGTTTTGTTTGATGCCTATGGGTGTGTAATTCAATACTGTATGAAAAGAATGGACTCTGTTTTATATGCGAGATGTTTAAAAAAAAGAAAAAATAAAAGAAACACAAGCCTTTAAAGACAGATAGCAATTGGGGGGGGGCGGGGGGGAAATGTACAGCAAGCTTAGAGTCCTACAAATACTGTGGATTTATGAAAACAACTATAATATTATTCTAACTCCTGACAACCTTTAGATATGGCTCCACAAACAGGTTCCACCTGGGAGGTTAAGTGTGGATTTACAGCGCATTTACTAATCTACAGTATCTACCCACATGTATGCTTTTACTGTCCAGTAAATGCAAGGCAGCTTATATAAGATTGGTTGTCCAGTTCATGTAAATTCAACTATATCTGAATCTCAGAACACTATCATTAAAAACACATGTCTGAGGTGATAACAACAGCAGGTCCTGTATGACACCAGCAAACAAAACCTGAAATGAAATTCAATACAACATAATGTAAGACATTGCAAGATGATGTGAAAATGGCCTTACTGCAGGTCTATGAGTTGAACAGGCATTTAAATCTTATTATGCCTGATTATATTGCATTATTTGGGCACATTTCTAAATAGCTATAAAGAAACATTATGCCTAGTACTGCTAATTCCCCACACGTAGCAGATGGTTTCACTGTAGTGAAAATGTGTGTTTCAAAGTCAGACCCTATGTATGGAAGGTAACGATGGAAACCATGGCATCCCGTTTCAAAGATACAGAGCTCAGAGGTTAAAAAAAAAAGAAAAAGAAAAAAGTCAAATGCAATATAAGCAGAGAATATAGCACTGATTTACTGGAACTTTTGCAACAAGTAGGGGAGCCAGAAGTGAGATGCTGATGCTTTCTTTACCTTTGTCATGTAGGAGAGCAGCTGCACAGAGCACGGCTAAGACGTGGGGATCCAAACAACTGAAAATTATTTTATCTGCTTGGGGTATCAGAAAAGCGGAACTGCCATCTCCAGTCGTAAAGAAAGCTCAGCAAGCATGAAAAGCAGCAACTCCATCTCCATAATCCAGCAAAGGAAACAAATACCTTTCTGAACACCTCAGGCAGCCCAACCACATCAAGTTCTGGCTCCACTGGTCCCCACTGCAGAAACGCTTTGTCTTGGAGGAGACAGGACAAGCTTATTTCTAAGAAATTTCCCCATAGAGAAAGAATTTGCCAGCTTTTTGTGTCAGAAAACAAAGAAGGTAAATAAATGCACTCGAGGAAAATTAGACCATATCTGTCACTAACTCCCTGCAAGCACGAGTTGTTTTACTTGATGCAGTTTTGCATTTTGACTCACGAGCATCCTTGCGAGTCTGTCCCACCGACCCCTGAATGCAACCCTTCCTTGGGGCCTGCCAGCAATCAGCAGAGGCAGCTGCCTTTTACAGACCACAAACTGGGGAGCAAAGATGTTTTAGTTATGCTACAACCCTTTAGGTAGAAAACCGGCCTTGCCAAACTTCTCATCAGCTCCCATTAATTCATGCTCTTTGAGACCAAAGTGTGAGTGTGAGTGAGGACAACCAGACCCAGCATTTTATGTTTGATATCCAAAGTTCAAAAGGAATTAGATGAGCATAAGGTTTTGGGGGGAGGAGGGACTTTTCCCCCAGGTATCTTCAAAGAGACTGGCAAAAGACAACATTGTTTATTCCACCCCTGACTCCTGGCCCAGGGGAAGCCCTCTCATACAGAATTATCCCTGTACCACCCTGGCAGGAAGCAGGTCCATATGGAGGCTAGGTCTGGTTTCCGAAGCACAGCTCAGCTGAAGAAGGAACCAGGACCTCCCCATGTAGAGACAGGTTGCAAGTCCTCAGCACTGCCCATGAGCTCTGTGCACAGCACTCAGTGCCAGCTATCCCACAAAACCAGCAACAGTTCAAATGGGGTTTTTAGTACTTTCAGAAGCTTAATACATTTTTGCTGTGATTAGACCCACATAGGATCTCTTCAAGACTTAAGATTTCTGCATTCCCTCTTGGATGAAACTGAGCCAAGGAGACAAGATTCACCAGGATTGACTCCCTGCTCTGACAAACAGGGCACATCCTGTGTCAGCACCTTCAGTTTCCCACAGCCCAGGTAGCAGTCTCTTTCTTCCTCCGAGCAAAAACTACACTGAAGGCATATCAAAGCTTTTCTGGAAAAAGTTGTTCATAGAAAACATTCCCCAAGAAAGTTTTGGTTTCAACAAATTTCCACTTTCTGACATTTGTTTTGTCAAAAAATTTCCAACCAGTTCTGTGAATATACCATTAAGTCTGCTGCACAAAAATAAACATTTACGGAAAGCTAGATAATATAAATTTGGAAATGTGTTAATTACAGCTAAACACATAAAACATATGTCTGTTACTAATGTATATTAAAAATACAGTTAAATATAGCAGTTTGTTTTCCATCACTACAGCTATATAACAGCTCGTGCAAAATGAAATGTGAGAGGGCAACATCTTGAGACAGCACATTAGTATTTACTCTGGTCACTTTACTGATGTCCTATGGATGACATATATACCAAGGACAAAGTATCACTGCTTCTCATGAAGCACTGACATGTAAAATGCCAGTATCAACTCTGCCTCCTTTACGAAGGGCAGCAAATCCTGGATCAAAGGTGTTTCCTCCTCGAGCTGCTGTGGCTCAACAGTGAGCAAATCTGAAAAGTCTTCAGTAGCAACTTATGGCAGGATTTGATTATACATACAGAATCTATCACCTTGGAAGGGTTGCTTAGTGTCTACAGTCTACTGCTGGTAGTTCACCAGAAGTTATGGAAACTGTCCTCCAGAGTTAAGAGAGAAAAACAAATAGAGTGGATAGTATCAGCTTTAAAGTGAAGGACATCGTGACATGTCATTCACAGAAATGTGTCAAAACAGCCTTTTCCCGTGTCATCCATTGCTGGGCACTAGGCAATCTCCTCGTGCAGACGAGGGAAAGCCACCACAAGCCTGTGCAAGCACATGCCTGACTACTTCATCAGAAGCTTCCCCAGCCAGGCTGAATGCAGACCAGGCAAAGATGTATTTTTACACTGGTAACCAAACGTATCAGACCTAGTCATGAGAGCATGGCTGCCTGCAGGAGGCAAGCCCAGGACTTTCAGTTACAGCAGCACAAGTTACTACCACCAAAATCAGAATAAAAACTCAGAAACAACAACAAAAAAAACTCACACCAAAAACCACATACACAAAACAAAACCCCACAACCCACAGATATGCCCGATCTAGTTTCCAGCAAAACAGAAATGACTACACCAAAAACCTTGGGTGAATAACAGCAGAATAAAGAGTCTAAAGCCACAGACATTCTGGTCACATTTGCACTAACCTGAGCATCTCATTGGTATCTTCCAAGGTAGAGTTTGCCCTTTCCCCATCAAATGCTTAGTTAAAATTTAGAAGCAATCAATAAGCCTTCCAGAGCAGATACCATTTTCTCCATGTGTCAAGAGTTTCCTAAATCACTTGTATACTACACTAGGGTTTTCTCCTCCTCCTAGCCAAAGACTAAGCCCTCATTACACTAAAAGGAATTAAGAAAAGCTAAAAGCATTCAGAACATGAGGTGGGCTGTTTCTATCATAATGACGACTTTCATGCATTTAAGTTTTACAATGCTGGCTATATATCTAGAACAGATACACATACAAGAAAGTCAAATGCCATAAAGTGAATTTGACATTCCTAACTAGTGGGCCCTGAATTTCTTTGATAATACTGCAGACAAAAGTTGAAAACAGCAATAGAAAAATATTTGTTCCTGTACGAAAAATTAAAACTCAATATTGCAGAAGCAAACCTCATTGAAGTTTTATCACATTTTGTCCTTGCTGAATAGTCTTGGCTTCAGCAGCTGCTACATGAAATGTAACTGTCACTACAGTGAATAAATAAGTAGTGCTATAATGCAGCTGCCCCCAATAACAGCATTAGTATAAAGCCTCTAGTGGTAACCACAGACCAAACCAGAAATGCATTCTGACTTTATAAAGATGTGCTTTCATGTCATTGAAGATCTCAGTCTGTTGGCTATAAAGCGCAGGTACTGGAGCTTATCATTGATTTTTCCCTCTTCCCTCAGAGAATATGGAAAAGAACAGGTACCTTGCCCACTGCTGATTTTGGTTTCCTCCCTATAAGACACTTCCAATGAAAAACATAACATGCTCAAGTCCTCTCCACCTCTGGCACACTTCTCCAGTACTACAGAGTTCCTCTCTTCGCTCCCCATAGCCAGTGCTACTGCAAACCCTCCTTCCCTTTCCATGTGTTGTAACACAACCCCCACCCACCACAAATAAAACATGGGTGCTGGAACAATGCCTGTGGGAAAAGGGACAAGGTAGGATCAACCTCCTCATTTATGCCAGTCTGCATATTTCATCAGAATACTAATTTCAGGGGGAAAAACATCCTGTTCATTTTACTGGAAAACTTCAAGAGCAACAGACCTACACAGATGGACAACAGTGTAATGAACAGATATTTGGCAGTATGAGAAAACACCAGTTGCTGACAAAACATTTTTATTACAGTTTTAAGTTGAATAGCTTGTGTTTATTTTATTTTTTTTAATTCCTCTGTAGAATCTCAGTTAAATATAATCTTACTTAAATACAACCACATCTCTTCAAGCCAAGTGATTTCCTTACTAGGCAAGCTCTTTTCATAGAAATGAAAGATGATTCTTCTATAAGGTCACCCTCGAAGAGCTTGCCCAGGTAAAGATGAAAACATTAACAAGGATCTGCTCTGCATTCTAGAGAAAAATAATATTTGAAAGAAAAAAAAAAAAATCAGACAAAGCAAGAGACAGGTGGGAAGTCTTGCTATCTATTCAGCACTTCTGAAAACAAATCAATTTAGTCATCTGCAAGCTTGGCCATAAGCTCCCTGCAGGAATTATAGCTCATGCATACACAAGTCCCAAAGAGTTTTGTTCAAAGTTTAATCATATGGCAGAAAAATATCACCACTTTTATTGTATATGCTAGCTCAAGTTATGAGATAACATCACATTTCTGAAAAGGTGAAAGAAATGGGTAGCACTGGCAAGGTGACAAAAATCATTTAAAATGTTCAATTCAGCAGTTATTCAATATATTCACACAAAGAGTAGAAAAAACCTAAGGCAGTTATGAAGGAATGTATGTGAATGGACAGAAGTTTAAGTGTTAAAGATAGGAGTAGGACTATAGTAACAAATACTGAATTCAAATGAATCCATTAGGAATTTCTTCTTTCCCCACTTCAAGGATGTTGACAAGAAAGTTTAGAATAAAGAAGCACCTGTGTTTTCTGAAAGAAACCCTTTCATCGTACTGTTTTTTTTGACATTGCTGTTTTCTGTCCATCCCTCTCATGTTGGTTGTAATTTTAGTTTTATGCAGAAGCATGGCAAGCACATCTAGCGTATCTTTTAAAATATTTGATTTGCTTGCAACTTCATACGACTTCTGTTTCAGTGTTTCCTCTGTCTTACTTTGTAGTCTACAAAGATTATGAGAAACCTGAAGAGACACTGCCAGATACCTCAAAAGCTATAGAATATATGGAAACAGTTTATTTGTCTCAAAAAGCATCTTTTTCCTCTGCAACTGTGTTTAAATTTCACCTATACCTGGTGAGCCTTATTATATTTTTTTTTAAAGAAAAATTGCTAATTTTTAATTGTAGAATAAGCTGCTGAGTATGTTTGTATGTGATCATTTTATCTGGGCTCAAGCTAGGTAAGTCAGTAAATGGTTTATACACCATAGCTATTAACAAGGTGGTCAAAACTACCTGAAACTTCAGGATCCAGCTCTCTATCATCCTGTAGTGGTGCTCAGATAGCTCTTCAAAAGGATAAACACAAAATAAACATGTTTCCCAAAATCCCTGCCCACAGATGAGATCAAGAAAAAGAATGGAAGGAAATAAAGACAGGGTATCACTGATGAATGTAATTTTCCTCCTCAGTTGACACATAACCAAGAGAAAAACCTTTTGTCACATCTCACTACAGGACTTTGCAGTGCTACAGGAGGCATCAACACTAGCAGGGCTTTCCCCATCACATGCACTTATTCCCCACACATTTGCTTAAATGATTATGGGGGCTGTGTGATTACACCCAAATAAAACTAGCTTCTTGATGTATTATTTAAAGTTTTGAGGAGAAATATAGATAATTCTAAACATCCATTGCCATTCAGAAAACCTGCAGATCAGATGCTGAACTGGTATAAGGTAATGGTTTATCTCCAAGACGTTTTATTAAGAGAGACCAGCGTGCACCAGAAAAGCAGCCCAAAACACTATAAATGAATATGCTAATTAACCAAGAACAGATCTGCATCCCTGGTAGCACACAGGGTTGAGTGGTAACCAAAGCCTCTCGCTAGAAGTTGCAAAACAGAAAGCAGTATTGATTTCCCTGCTGTATCTTTCTTTGCTAAGAAAATTAAAATTATTTCTTCTTCCCCTTTTAACATGTATTTTATAGGCACTTAACACATCCACCAGTCACCAAAATCTGTGTAAATTAGGGCATTTACATCAGCTTATGAGCAATTCATAAATGACATTACATAATTAAAATAACTCCAAAATCCTGTGCTACAAGTACATTATTTATACTCTATAGGTAAACCATCATAGGGACCATAAGGAAATGCCACCTTGCTTTAATCTCTTGGATGTGTGCATTATGATACTGCCACAAATTGCAGTCACCTTTTAGACACAGGTTTGGATTGACAGGTATCATCTGTCAAGTGGAGAGACACTGTGGTGATGACCACTAAGGAAGACCCACCAGGAAAACAGACCCTCTGGGCTGACTAGGAGGTAACAAAGCATAAACCCATGTATACTGCATACTTAAAGCAGAAACGTGTAATTATTTTAACCCAACGGGTACCATCTATCTGGGGCATTGAACATAGTCAGAGGAAGAAAGAGCTCAGCACACAGCGGGTGCTTCTCCAGCCCAGGTGCTGAGCCCTGGCATGCCTCTCAACACACACTCTTGTTAACCCTGGGAAGTTTTGGAGGTAAAACAAGGCCTCCAACTGAAAGTTATTTGCTGGATTTTAAGTGTCCTTTTTAAGGGATGAAGATGCTGGGTTTTCCCCTCAAAGAAATGACTCTGCAAACTCCTCTGATTAAAAGAAAAAACACACCAGAAGAAACCACCACAAGAGAAATAAAGCACATGAGAGAGGAAAACAAACAGCAATTTTTCCACTTAAGCACACTCTGGAAATGACTGAATTATATTCAAAATTTTTTAAAGTGAACAAAAATGTCCAGCGTAAGTCAGACACCAGGTTGAAAACTTCAGACTCAACAGCAGAAAATCAGACAACATCATAAGAAATAAAAGTCATGATGTAAGTTATAAGGTTGCCCTCTACACCTATGTAATGCAATTTGCACGTTTTATATCCTTGTACAAGACACTTGTAATAGTAGTCAACCATGCTACAGACAGATATTGGACTGTGACTCTGATCTATAACAGTACAAAACACCTCCTCTCCTCTGTTTACCTTTAAATATTATAGTATCATAGTTGAAGACAGAGGAAAAGCCATCACCTCCCAGCCCTCCATCACTAAGCACCACGCAGGAAAGCCTGACCTAGATGTGGAATGCTGCTTTTCCACCAAGTTTTCCTTCCCTCTCAGACATTTTTTCCACCTCAGTCTCTTCTCCATTGGTTGAAATGCAACAACACCTCAACCAGTGCTTACTTTGAATTTTAAGCCCATTATGTTTTCAATCTGTCTTCTACAAAACGGGTCTTATATCAGAAAGAGGAAAGCAAAAGCAAGCCATTACCACACTGCCCTGCATGGTAAGCAACCCAGCACAACACAGAAGGTACTTAGCCAGCTCTGCCATTAGGAGGCTGGAGAAGAAAAAGTGAAAGCTCCAGGTATCAGGGAAAAGCCAGCCTCTTATATCCATTTTTAAGCAAGCAGCCTGATATTCCAGAACAGCTGATCTTGCAGCTTTTATGGTTGTGAAGAGGCAATATTATACACCCAGGCCTAGGCGCCCAGTTTCATGCTACTATTTTTGAAAGTTGCATTATAAATCTGCTTATTTTGACTCTTTATTTGGCTTTTACCACTGTCCTCATTACCAGGTTTCAAGAACTTCCAGATGTATGTATTAACAGCGCTGGCAACTTTCCTAGAGAAAAACAAATCTCATCTTGAATTTGTGCTTGGCAACATCTAACTTTTACGAGCGTACATCCACACTGACTGTCACAAAGACAGAAAGCCACCTTGGGCCCAAACTCTCCATTCCTCCAGAGAGAATTACAGATATGAAAAAAAAAAAAAAATCAAAAGGCTTTGCAATTCCTCTGTGACACACTGAGCCTGTAAAACTAAACCCATTTTATTTCATCATATTCAAATCCCCACAGTTCCAGTGAAATTTAATTATACCTTCACTTTGCATAATTAAACAGTCATTGCATGGCTTTCTAAAGCATATAAAATAACTGATGAGTGTAGTGGTAAAACTTTCAGAAGTACTAAGTGGTTTAGGAGGCTACAGGTATGTCTAGACAGCAGCTAACTTGCATGAAAGAACTGTTTTGTTTGTCTAGTGGGATTAAGTAGATCTCCACATATGCCATGGTTTTGCAGCTCAACTATTCTGGTATTTTATCTACCCAATTTACAGCTAGCTCAAGTAATCGCATCATGTAGAACAGATACAGCCAAAATCCTGCTGATTATCAGATGGGACTTAATATTTTATCCCCAAAAGAGCTTCTGACAGGTTCATAGTTTTGTGGAGCAGTAGCTACAGTACCATCAGCTGAACCCTTAGCACTGGTTCATTCCAATACATTGAAAAAGAAATTTTTTTTCTCCCTCTGCACTAAAAATACTCCTATTATGTGAAGCTTTCTATCTCATCTTGTGTATGCCCTGAAGGACTTCTTAGATTAAGTTCACCATGTTTTGGTAGGTCTCTTCTTCCCTGGTTTTCTATGCCATATTCATCATTGTGGTAGCCAAGTCAGCTGTCTTTAATTCATTCCTCTTTGAGAAGAGGTGCTAATGAGCTGTGGTATCTCCAAGGGCAGAGCATGAAAGCTTTTTCTAACTTTTTTCCTTTTGGAAAACTGGTATTTTGTAAGCAGCTAGAATAGGATTCAAACATATAATTTGAAGTAGTATGTCTCATTTTGTTTTCTCTCTCATTCCCTTGTCTTTCAAAGAGATTGGCTTTGCTGATAAAATGGTTTCTGAAGCTAAAGGATCCATCTTACAGAATCCTTTCTTTTTACAGCAGCATAGGTGATAGGGGTTTTTCAGTCAACACGTTGAGCACAGAATGTAATTAACAATAGTCTGCTTTGTGACTGTATTTTATGTTTCACCTACTAGGTGAAGAGTAATGGTTTTTATTGTTCTCAGAAATTCTACAGAAACCCTTCTTCACTATGCCTACAGAGCACTACCACATTATATATAAAATTACTCAGATGAAGTGACCAAGGGTAACACAAGTTGATTTGATTATAGCAAACGTTTTGCTTTTCTTTTTAATTCAGTCTTAACAAGTCAGTAGGCCATAGCTTAAGATATCATTTCTATGCACAATGCATAACCTATGAATGTACCTTGTAAGAAAACCTGAAAAAATGTTAGCTAGGACTCCTGTCTGAAAAATACATTGTGCTGCACTTCACATAGTGAAACATGTGTTTTGACTTATTTTACAGGTTTGCATTCAACTACAATCTAATGCAGAATAGTAAAGACTAAAAGGAAAAAAACACAGATGGAGTAATACATACATACCAAGATGTGGAAGTATAAATAATGTAAGCATATGGCATACATGTGAAACTACTTAGATGATCAGGCAAAAGTCAAGTAAGAGCAGCATGCCCTGTTTTAATCTCCAGTCATAAGATGGACAGTCTTCTCATATTTTTAGAAAGGTTAGAATAGTCCCTTTTTTTGACAGACTATTACCACACTCCCTAGATGAAATATTTTTTACTTGACTTCTATTACTCAGTTTCTAAAAACACACTTTAGCCTGGCTTGATCACTAGTAACTGCACAGAGCACACAGACCTGATTACAGCAATTCTGTGATTTAGCATTTCCAGAGATCCACATGTACCTGACAGGTATGTGTAGGGAAAGACTGCCTAAAGTTTATAGTGTACATATAGATGAAATAACAATGCAGGAGGTATCTTGACTGAGGAAAAACAACCTTGAAAGTCCACCAGATTGCGTAAACTAAAAACAAAGTTGGTAAGGCTAATGAGAGACTCTGAAGAAGCAGAGTTTTCAACAGGGAGGAATAGAAAGCAGAAGCAGCACATTATGAAGAAATTGAAAGTCAGACCATCAGGTCTGGACCACAATACAGTGACAGAGATTGCTTCTGTGCTGACCCTGGGCCTGGCCACATTTTCGTAAGGAGATACCAGAAACTAGCACAGACAGAAGTGGAAATTTCTGGAAAACAGTTGCCCAACAGCCAACTGATATACAAAAATATTTTTCTTAACTTGGTTTTATAAGTGACTTACTTTTTCTTAGAAGATCCAGCCTGAGGAGCTGCAGTATTAGAAAGACCTTATGAGCTTTGCAGACCCACTCAGCTGAGGGATCCCTAAATTGCTCCTCTGACACCTGGAGCCAACAGGATCTTCAGCTGGGCCTCGTACCCCCGAGCACACGGCTGCAGAGTTTTTAACAAGCATTGCCACCTCCACCCGCTTGCTGTCACCCCTCTGTGGGCAGCTGCTGGCTCTGCAAGAGTCAAGAGGAAAGTCCATACACCAACACCTTAGGTGCCCCACCTCAAACTCAGTGTTTTAATGCAAATTTGCCGTTGACATCAATTTAAGCTCCACTCACTGACTTAGCTGAGGTGCAAGTATATTTTTCTTCTGTGCAGGGAGCAAACCACTAGTGACAGTGTCTTAAACTGCTGTCAGAGAACTTGCCACCACCAAGGTGTCACAAGTGTTACATGAATGAAAATAGAGCAAATGTCCTGAGCAGGGCTGCCAAGCACCAGGCTCCTTCTCACCCCCCTGCTTTACATTGTGTCCTCCTCTAGGGCAGTGCTCTACCAGGCATGGGGATGTGATTGCCAGCTCTGCCCAGTGAACGATGTCCCACTTGTATTTTCTAACTTGTCTGTACCATAGGCAATATTGTAAACTACAAAAGCGCTTGCCACGCAGCTTCTTTTTACTTGAGTATTATGTCAGTTTGGGCAGGAGGAAAAAAGAAAGCAGGGAGGAAATTCACTTACCTGCTCTAGCACTTTAAGACTAACTCTTGGAAGCAAAGCTGCAGCATTCCCTGCAAGTGTCATCACTATAAATCTAGCAATGGACACATAGGATTTAAAAAACATTCCTCACTTACAAATGCACATTGATTTTCAATAAAGCCATTTGCACGTTTTTTTGCTTGGAGTCCAGGTTGACTGTCATCACTGATTTACAGACAAGATATCTCTATATAATATTATTGCTACTATTATTTTGTAAGCATTAAGTATGTTTTTTAAGCATTTTTGCTTCTAACAGTGAGGAAAATAACATGAAAGGAAAAAAAAAAAAAAAAAGAGAAGAATGCCTTTTAATTTTCTTTTCTTTCCTGGCAGAATTGTCTGAAAAGCTGAAAGAACACATAACCTTACCAGATAAAGAGGCATTTATTTTGAAACAGCAACACAGATCATATTGGCTTTTCACCAGCAATGCTGCTAACGGACCAACCACAGGAAATTAAGAATGGATAGCTCTGGGAAAGCCTTTTATGATTCACATTCTAGGTGAGTGGCAATTTTTTTCTTCCTCTCCCGGCACCTTTCCACTACAAAACATCCACGTACTAGAAGGCTGTCATGCAAGAGCAAGAGGTCATGTGAAGAAATTAAAGTAATACAACTGGCTGATATAGGTCAACCTGGTGATAGCAGACCTTCCAATTCAGGACTGCCTTAATTCAGCTAACAAGTAGGATACCCCCTGAAAGAGCAATCAGAGTAAAAGTGTACGGATAGAAACAGGGCAAGGAAGTAAAGAGCACCTGTTTGGTGATGCTGGATGCTTCACACACACACTCTTGGAAATACAAAAGGAAGAAACCTTAGAACAAACCCCTTGTCTATTTTTCATCCACATATAGTACCTATGGGATATGATTTCATTTTCCAAATAGATGTAACTACAGCTGCTTCACTTGCGAGATGCCTCTTAATGCCATTGATGAATAGCCCTACATTTATCACCCAGGGATGCTGATCAGAAGGGAATCTGCCTTGCACTCCAGATTTCAGTAAAAGTGCCTGAAACCATGAAATACCACAGACAACCATGGACTCACCTGGGAGTAATGATGCCATTGTTGTGACTCTTAAATAGTTTTCAGATCCTGTCAAAACAGAAAGCCAGCATGCTATTGGAATGGTTAACAATGACAGAGGGGTTTACACACTGGAGATAGGTCCTCTTTCTAGCCCATGTCTTCCTCAGCCACGTGGGTCCCCGGCTCTTTGCCAGGACCCCCCCAGCAAGGGCTGCAAGCCTGCCTGGCCTGCTTTAGGGCCCAGAAGCTGGTACACTCATCAATTCTACACTTCACCCATTAGTATCAATATTTAATATTAAATATTTAGCGTCAATATTTAACAGGAATAAATGAGATGACCCAGATAATTATAGACATCTCAGCCTGACATGAAACCAGGGGAAAATAATGAAGCAGCTGATACAGGATGCAGCTAAAAAAAGTGACAAAATGTGGTGTGATGTTAAATACATGGTTTTATGGAAAACATAGATCTTTTTACATAGTTGTTACCTTTCTTAGGAAAAATACAAGTTTCAGTGAGAAAGGTAATGTACTTAGCCTTCTGTAGGATATTTGACCTGGTAGTCATGATAAAGGAGATCAAGTTATATAAGATCAACACGGTAAATACTTAATATATTAAAAGCAGACAGTCAGCTTTCAGCTTAGTAATTTGAAGTAACAAATTGTAGTTGAAAAATCATCACAAAACAGGTGTACTTGTAGGGAGGACCCCAAAGATTTGCCTCTTGGACCTATGCTGCTGGCATTTCTCCTAGGGACATGAAAGAAAATAGAGACTCCACACTGAAGAAGGCTGTAGAGCAGAAGATTAGGGATGTGGTCAGTAACAAAAACACATCCCTCATACAGAGCACTCAAGAAGACACATGCATACAGCCAAATGTACATGTCAAAAAACACAGACAATCTAAAAACAAAGATTGAAAGTTAAAGTTAATAAATTAATTTAAAAACTCCAATATTCTCCAGGCATGGGTTCCTTCACTCACCCCTCTTTGTGTGGAAGCTAGTGATCATGCAGCATGGGGCTGACCAGTTGTCTTTGCAGAATTAGTTTTCTTTTTGTAAATTTTGGAGGCTTTCAATAGAGGCACAGTAAAAAGTTTTCAGACATTATGTGAAGATCCCAAGGCTCCAGCTAGCTAACTTAAATGGAGGCAAAACAAGAAAATGCCCCAGGAGGATGTTACTTTTTCCAGAAAGTGTCTCACTGATGCCCCTGGATTTCTCATTGTTCCTGATGCCGTGGAAAAGTTGTGGATGCCCTGGATGTTCCAACAAGTTGTCTTATCATTTTGGACAAGTGAGCTCTAAGGAAGGAATGACAGGTCACAGCCTGGACCCAGAAAGTATCCTTTCTCAGCACAGTACTTCAGCACATGTTTAAAGTATACTTCTGCATTTAAAGAGTAGCTAAATATATGTTATCTGCCTCTGACTTTTGTGCTTAAGAATGATGGCTTCAAGTACATGCTTAAATCAGAGTCAGAATCCTTCACTTTTTGGCTGGGCAATTAGTGTCAAGTCAGGGAAGGGGAGCATATTTTTGTTGTGTGAACACATGCCAAGAGAGTAGGACTGAGCCCAAAAAACATCAAATATGGTTCTGAATGTTGCCTGAGGGTAACTTTCAAGTTGTGTCAGCTTGGCCCAGATTGGAAGGAGTAACTTCGGGCAGACAGGCAGGAGTAACCTGCCAGCCCCAAGAGCCATCCATTATGTCTTCCCTGACATGGAAGGAAGCAGGTTAATTTTGGTTCAGACAGCCTGGCAAAATACTACTCCCTACTCATACAAAGTGAGCCATTCTTCAAGGCTTGTTTTGAGAGGCGCTTTTTTTTTAATGGTTAAATAACTATTTGGTTTTGTGTTGTTATCAATCATCATGGCAAACGGCCAGTGCTAACTGAAAAAATTGGATGTGTTCAGAAAGGAAGTATACCTGGGGAGTGGGCTATAAACATCTGTCAGAAAAGCATCCTCTATGGAAAGCCAGTTTTTTATTCCTTCCAAATACATACCCAGGCACACTGGCACTTTGTGAATAAACATTTTAACTGCTTTAATTAAAGCAATACAGCTAAGCCATCACATCCAGCTAAGCTAATGCGACTTCTGCTGAACGGTAAAAGTATTATTCCCAGAAACTTGGGGGATGGAGAGTTTTTACAAACTATTTATTTTCTAGTCTGTCCATCATGACACTTGTGAGAGACCAGGTTTGTGGTCTCTTCTGTACTTAAACTCACTGAGCTAGAAAATGTAAGACTAGAAATATCCAGTCATCAATTCCTGCTAGAGCATCACTTTAGAAGGCACCCAATAAAAATTTTATCAGTTTTAAAAGCTGAAGTCTGATATCACCATTCTCTCCTCTCTCTCCCCTCCTTTTCAATGCATACAGTAAGTTTCAATGGTTTCAGAAGGAACTGCTTCTACCACAACAGTTGAAACTCAGGCAAAATACCTTGTTATGGAGAAGGAAACGACAGTGCTTTAGGGTTTAGTGTTTGCTACCAGAGAGCAATGCCTTGTATTCTAAGAAAAACAATGGAAGAATAATATTCTGCATCTTGTATACAGCAATTTTAATCAGAGGATCTGAAAATATTTATGAACATAAAGGACAAAATCCACAAAAGCGTGAGCAAAATTATCCAGCATAGCCAAAAACACCACTGCAAAAACATTCCTGACAGGCATGGGCATTGTGTCCTGGAGTCTTCCAACAAAATAACTGTTTCCTTTAGTGAGAAACCAGCCTGGAGACCCTCTCAACTGCAGTGGGCCCCAACACTGCAAAGTTGAGGGGCCAAGACCTAACTTAGTTTAGGCAATAAATAAAAACATAACAAATTTTAAGTGTAATGAAAATAGTTTCCAGAAGGATTTAAACAAGCCTTCATGGTGTCTTCTTCCCTGCATCAGCAGAGTGCTGGAATATGAGTAGATCAGCCTAGCAGTCTCTAAACTACTCCAAGTCTCTAGGCTATTTCCAAGACTATAGAGAAGTCACAACATTATATACATATAAGGTTCCTGACCAGAAGTTAATTCTAAATTCAGGGAAAGAGGGACAAGAAGGAAAGAAGACATATGCCTTCATTAATTTCCTTCAGAGATGCATTCAGCAAAGCCCTGGATTTCATAGCTGACTTCTATTTACACACATGTACCTTCTTAATTCTAAATTTTATGCTTAAATTAATTATACCTTAAATAATTATATTTCTTTGGTAGCGGACTTTGTCATAGAGACATACAAACTGCCTTCTCCATTCAATACTGGGACATTCCTGTAGGTAACTCCTGTTAAAGCTATTTTGTACCCTTAGCTTTTAAAAGTATCAAAAAGTTTCAAAGAATAAATTCCCCAAATATCCTCTGGAGATAATAGCTCTGTCCTCAAAACAATAATAATCAGAAAAAATGTCTTTCTTTTAAGCTGATCCTGAGATGGAGAAAATGTGAAAGATGGAGAAAATTAAATTATGAATCTTAGCAGCTTCTAAGGGACATACGATTGAGGGAGGATTCTCCTGACCCAGGGCACCATGATGGGCAAGACTGGAGTCCCTTTGGACAGGTCTCTGCTGGCTCAGGGCACTCTGTGTGCACACAAAATCTTATTTCATACCCTGTGGCTGCAAAGCTGGCACCTGGCTGCACCTGACATGGCAAGAGTGAAAGAAAGAGCTAGAGATGAAGAAAGAGGGGAGAGACTTGAAGACTGGGCTCACTGCTCTCCCACCGCAGAGCAATGCAAGGGCTTGGGGACAGGCAGCAGGATATCCCTGCCCACAGCTGCTACCCTCAGCCACCCCACAGCACAGGCAAAGGATGGACAAGGCCATAGCTGTTTAGCCACAGAAGGAAAACAGCTGCCCAAGACAATGTCTTTTTTTGTCTACATTGAGGATGAATAAGCTGCAAGAGGAGATGGATCCTGCAGAGTCACTGGCTGCGCAGGCTCTGCATAGCTGTGATCCTACCCACACCCTTGGCAAATGCAGGAGGCAGAGAGTGAGCACCTACCCGTGCGTCTACCCAGTGTGCAGTATCCCCCCCAACCTGAGTGCTTTACTGCTCTGAAGCACCACACCATTTGAGTGGATTAAAATATTCATGCAGATAGCCCAGTCAAGCTCCACCTGCCTACAGCATCATGGCTATTTGTGCTTAGATCCCCTACTCTCCAGTTAGTTTAGACTAGTTTACGTGAACTACTGTTGCACCTTTGAACTTCAGTGCAGGTATAAAAAATTAGCTGAGGTGGCCTGCCCAGCCAGTGCACCCTGGTGCTGCTGGCAGCATTGCTGGGACATCTGTCCTCTGCAGCATACACGTCCCTGGAGAGATGCCTTTGTCCCCCCTCTTTCTGACCTGAATCTCTCATGTTGCACCTCCTGAGGCACAGCAGAGAAACCTGGCCAGATGTTTCAATTTCCTCATATTCACAGCTTTGATTGCATTAGACTAGACAGGATTTCTCCACCAGCACTACCCAGGGGTAATGTGAAATGAGTTATGAACATTATCCACTCTGCAGTGTACATATCTGATGCTGAGAAAGCTTTAATAGGGTCAAGTGGAATTTCATGCTTGAAGAATCTCATATGCTTGGACATGACCCAACTTCAGAAAATGAGTTGGTTGCGTGTCTGTACAAAGACTCTGGACATGTAGTTCCTGGTAGAAAGCAACCACTGACTGAAGAAGGCTGGCATGATCTGTCCTGAACGGGAGTCCCGCATGGGGAGGCAGCTTTCTGACATTTACATTTGTTTGTACATTTGTACATTTAGATTTAGTTTGGTGCATTAAATGGCTCTTATCCTTTTTGAAAGAGCAGTTCTAGCAGCCTAATGTGTTTGGTTTGTTTATTGAAACAGTTAACCTGATCTACAAAGGAAAGAAAAAAACATGAAGTTCAGCTTTCGAGCAAGTGGTAATCATGACTCAAGTCTTTGCATGGTCTCAACATTTCAGCTACTTAACAGAGAGCAAAGGACATACCATATCTTCCTAAATCAAAAGCTGAAGGTTTTGATAAAATCCTCTAAATTGTTCAGTAACAGCATCAGTGAAACCTCACTCCTGCACACATCTCTTCCTGAGGTGAGTGCCTGCAGGCAGCTCTGGTGTCTAATCTGGTTTAACACAGGGCTGCCCTCACTGGTCTATCAGGAGGATTTTCAGATGCCCTATTTAAACATGTAAGGACTTGATGCCTTTGAAACCTCAACCCTCAGTCAACCCAGACTGACACTGACTGAACCCAACAGGTCCAGAAGTGACACTGGACGGGGAAGAGGAAGAACAGTCAGACAGAAAGAGCAATTGCATAATGTCTCATTTTGTTGAGAAATCAGGCTAAAAATCGTTAGCTAATTAAGATTATCATTTTTGCAGTCGAAACACAATATGTTTGTATTGACTGCTGTATATACAATCAATAATAATGTTTAGCATTGCTGTGGTGCTTTTCGCATACAGCATGCACTGATTTAATCACTGACCAAGCAGTATTGAGGATGAAATTCTGATGCCTGCACAGTTTTTACATAACGACAAGGGAGACTTGTCTGACAAAGCCCCGATCAGGAGGAGTTAACGTGTAGTACACACTTATCACAAAAGAATGGGTGATTGTCTGAAGATAAAATATGTTTTCTTTTAAGCACAATAGCTCACCTAGTATGCACTCCATTACATCTGCATGCAAAAGATTTGATCCAAGCCAGCTCCATCAGCTACATTTATTAACTTTGCTTTGTGTAAATTTGTGGATTTAATAACAGAGGAACTTTGGGAGCAGAGCATCCAGCAATCCATTTACTGCTGGCAGAGGCCAGTTACCACATGCTTCAAAGGAAAGTACAAGAAACCCTTCATAGACTTATAGGGAATAACCTGTTCAGAGAAAAAGCCCTAATTAGTCAGAAGATGGCTTGTACCCTGAAGCACAGGAGACATTCGAAGGTAATTAAATATAAAGAAAATTAACATGTAGTTCATGAACCGCACAAGCAAGACGAAACAGTGCCTGGTAGCACTGAAGCAAACTATTCTGGTCGCAGAGAAATTAATACTTTTGTTATTAATGTGACCTTTTCCTCAGCCCCAATTTAAGTCTGCAAGAAAAGGAGAAGTAAGGATGAGAATTCAGGAGCAACTGTGAGAGATACCGAGACTCACCAGTGACAAACACAGTGTGAGGAAGAGGCAGAAATGGCAACTTCTGCTTAGCCCCAACCAAGCACCCAGTGGGACTGGACGTGGGACTGGACATGGGGCACCATCGCTGTGCCTGCTACTACCCAAATCCCCTGGGAAATTCACCAAACCGAGCACCAGATGGTTTCCACTTTGAAGAAAGGCCTCCAAACAGCAGCTGAAGTTACTCAGGGGGAAAAGAAAAAAAAAAAAAAAAAAAAAAAAATGAACGCATTATGAAGGATGGCATCATCTAGGAAACATGCCAGACAGGCCGGATGGGTGCAGGGAAGGGCAAGGAGAGATGTAGATAAAAACAGTTGAAATGTGAATTTCCTACTGTACTCCAGTAACATCCTACTCAGGATGAAGAGACTTAGAAAGAGCCAAAGACATGCAGGAGCATGACAAGCAAATTAAAAGGAGTCACTGAAAGGATGAGAGACAGGTAAAATCATCTTGACAGCATAATATGAGAGGTAAAGTGTGTGTGATACAGATCATGAGAATAACAATGGCATCTCAAGTGCAAATACATACTTCTCCCCACCAAACCACATGTATAAGGAATTAGAGAGTAGTATCAGTGCATATAAAAAGGGTATGCAGAGTAAATTCAAAACTGTATTACAGACTGCAGTGTTTGCCAGCAGCCTCCAACAGCAGTGCACATCAAGTTGCTGTTTTTTCCCAAGTCATGCTACATTTTCAAGGATGGGACATTTATTGGGAGGAGGGTGGTGTTGTATCTTCCCCACCCACCCCTCATCAAGTTGCAGGTATCTTTCCTCATAGGCTTTAATGTCTCATCACAAATGTCCCTGGGCAAAGGTTTAATCTCTTCTTCCTATCAGGCCTTCACTGGAGGACTTTGCACTTCATGCTATGAAACTCATACCATTTTTATACTTCAGTGTGCACAGTGACCTATTTCTGCCCATATAATAGTCTAATCCTTGTCTCTACTGAGAGTACCTCTTAATTTTTATTATTGTATCTGCCCAAGAACATTGATTTTTTCAACCCTGCTATTATTTTTCAAACAGTAAATCAGCTCTCCTTTGGGAGTCCATGTGAAATACATCCTCCTACTCTCACCTCTCCTGTTTTTCTTTGCAAATAAAATTTTATGTTTGAATTCCTTGGCATTACAGCCATGACATGTGATTTCAGACCCTCCTTCCATGTGAGCATTTCTCTGGCATTTTGACTCCACAGGCATGGCACCAGTGTCCCAACCAAGCCCTGTTACCCCTGGGTGCAGCAATCTCTGTTGGATGACCATCCTTCCTGCTTCAATGGAAAGTCTTAAAACTTTGGGAGAGGAACGGAGGTGAATTTCAAAATCTCAGTATTTTGCACAGGAACACAGTCCCTATGTCATTTCAATTTTTATAATTTATAAACAAAGCTACAAAACCCAGGGAGCACTGGGGAGGCAGAGAGAGGTGATTACCTCGCCAGACCTGGCAGACAGCTGTGTTCCTGCTCCTCGTATCTGATACAACAAAAGCGCACTTGGCTAATCTCCACTGGCAGCTACTATTTCGTCTTCTGATTCTAGTGGTGGCACACGGCAGCTAACACCCCTTTAAATGCCTGGGAGATTCATGTGAAAAGAAATATGGGCACCTAACTGGAAAAAAGAACTACGGAGTCATAAATCCCAAGTTAAATTAGGAAAGACCTTCTCACACAGTACTGCAGGCAAATAAAAGTGAATACATGTATAAATGGTGGCAAGTTGCATGTTTACAGATGCTCATCTTTGAGCAGGATACCTTTTCCCTTTAATAAATATACACAAGTTTTTATATATATCAATGCAAACATACAAAGCAATCAATAATAGTGCTCAAACAGTAGATAGCAAGCCTGAATGAGAAATTTTATCAGGAGTTTATCCAGCTATAAACATGAAAGACACAATGTTTTCTTAAAAAGCTATTCATAGGCAATATAAATTAGGAATTACATGGCTAGCCAAGGCATCACAAGTGTACGAAAAAGCAGAATCCATGGTAGGTATTAAAAGACCACTACAATTATTTGCCTGTTATTCAGACTATCTGTTATTGATGCTTATTTGTCTGCACTGTCTGCAAGAAGCCAAGGTGTCTGGCAGCCTTGGGTTACAATTCATCTCTGTTCCTCACTGCACGTTTGGATGCAGACCTTACAGTCAGTTCCTACACCAGCTGGCACCGAAGTCTGAAGTAGGTGGTTCAAAGGCAGCCTAGACCTGAGCCTTAGCAAGACCTGACCTCAGCTGGTGCTCAGCCCATCCCTCTCATACCATGAACAGTCCTTGGTATTTTCAGCCACAGGCTGGAGGCCCCAGAATCATAAGATTTTCAAAAAAAACATTTATTTAGAGTCACAAGACTGGTGAGGCTGGGGTTATTTTATGCATAGACCCTACACTCACTCTGTTGTGCCTCTTCCTGCAGCTCCACCCTGGAGCAAGTCCATTCCTCTCCTTCCTGCTCTTGGGGCAGAGCATCAGGTCTCCAGCCCATGGCTTTGGCCAGGTAGCTCAGGCAGGCTGGGGATCAGCAGAAAGCCAACATGATGCCTTACGGCTTCCTTCACCAACCACTCACTGGGCAAAGCAGAACTCTGCTTCTACTTCCTTTCTAACCCAAAAAACAGTTTATATCAGTTTACATTTCCAAGGCTATCATGGCAAGGAAAAGTGCCAGAAAGTTACTTTTTTTTAAAACGAAAGCCTACTTTACATGTTTAGCTTCTCCAAACAAATGCAGCCTACACCATGTTTTGAGAGGCCCAAAGTCTAGCTCTGCACAAGTGAGAGAAAAACTCGGGACCTAAATCTTCTTGAAATACATGTTGAGTGTCTGTGATTACCAGTGGAAACGTGCCATAACACGTGTCAGTCTAATTTTGGAAGCAAAATGTCCAACCGGATGGTGTATTGCTAATTTTCCTCCTTCTCTGCAATTCTTTGCAATCCCTGTCATTCCCTCCATCTCTCCATGTCTGCAGCCATCAGAAGCGCTGACTCCCGTACATTTCGCATTAGGGTGATCTTGACAAGAGCCAGCACTTCTGATCGATGCCAGTGCTGCCAAAGGAGATCTTGACGAGATCTACAGACTACAGGAGTTTGCGCCTTCCTTTTCTCTCCCTCTCTCTAACCACGTCTCTGCAAAATGTCCCAAGCCATTGTTTTCTGTTTCTGTCACTATGCCATTAACCTAATTAGCCACAGGAAACAAAGAAATCTAGACAGTGTTTAATATGATGAATTTCCAGAATGACTTGCTGGAGCTTTTGTCTGTACACAAGAGGATGCCATAAGAAGAGAAAAACAGAAAGCTTATCTAAATTATCTGGGAATCAAAAATAAGAAACAAAGATAAATACTCATTAGAAAGCCTTATTAATTTCTGCATTGGCCCTGATATTTTTTTAAAGTATTTACAGTATGTTAAACATTCAAGAATTAAAATTTCAGCATTATGCGAACCTATAGTTACATAGTAGAGAAAATAATAACAACTTGCAATTTTTTTTTTTTTTTTAGGGAGGTGGCTAACACTCTTTTAACATGTATTTGGCTGGTTTATCAAGTTTAAAAATTGTAGTGTGTCTCTGGACTACAGGGCTAATATAATTAAATCCTATTAACACATCAGGAATAAAATCCTTTAATAGGCACATGAGGCTTTGAGAAGCAGCTCATTCCTGAGCAGATTTAATATCCTTAAATTAAGCAAGTGTGAATGGGAAGATGAATCTTATTAAAAACTTAAATCTGATTATATTTGAAAATTATTGGTTTCTTAATGTAATAAATTATCCAATACAGACTAGAACAAATAATATATCCTAGCTTCACATAACTCCACTCTATAACAAGTGACAAACGAAATTAAGAATGACTGTGGGGCAAAAAGGAAGGTCTTTTTATAAAAGTCATTTTGCATAATGAAATACTTAAATCATTTTAACAAACACTGGGGGAGGGGATGGAAGATATATGTGCAGATGAGGACATTAGAACAGGACTCATTTTTCGTCTTCAAAAAAGGAAAGTAAAGACAGTCAGATTGTTTGGGTTTTTTTCCTCTAAAAATGCCATTCTGACGAATTTGTTGTAAATTTTGAAAAGAAAAGCTGAAGCTTATGTTGGTGGGAGCTGATTCCTTTTCCAGAAGGCTAATGCAAATGTAAACCATCTGCCACACATTCTGCTGATAAAGCTGTACTTCCGAACAATGGACCAACAGCACTGGAATACTAAAACATTAGCTCAACATTAGGAAAAAGTTTTGAAACAGATTATAACTTCCAGAAAATAGAGGTATTTTTACTGTCCTTTCATGCAAAGAAAAATTATAGTGTATATAGACATATATATGTCTATACACAGATCTTCTTATGTAGTGTATACAGAGCATACATCAGGAATACTGAGGAAGAGGTAAGGGTGTCTGTTACTAGGATCCTATGCTAGGGTATAAATCACATTAAATCACTTAAGTAAACAGAAATACCTCACTCAAAACTTATAAATAGCACTGCTAAATGGAGATTACCATTAATCATTGACTACTGAATATGTTTAGGTCTCTTCCTTTTTAACTGTGTCATTGCAAAGTGTTAGCAAGTAACAGCCAAGCAAGCAATAGCTTGACAACCAGTAGTCTGAGGTCTCTAATCAGGACAGTGGACACCATCCAAATCCATTCAAACAGAAAACCCCAGTGGATTTTTAATCTGGTCCTATATTACACATTTATGAATGAAAGAACCAGGAACCAAAAATCTTTACTTCCAAATCAGGTTAACCAAAATAATTTTCTGTGAATGAATGCAAACAAAAATAGTTAACCTGAAGAAAACACCACAAAAATATTTTTATAGAGATAAAAAAAATACCCAACCGATTAAATAACATGTCCCAAAACGGTTTCTTAAACTACTTTGATGACGGTAGGAGGCACCAATATAAGAATCTGTAGTGAGAAATTTTATTTCTATCGCGCAATGCAGCAGCCTAAAACTGCTCCTCTATTACACCACTGTAAAATACTCTTGAGTGCATTCCAGGCTTAGCATAGGTCACTATCTATGTATCCACCACCAGAACCGATCTGGATATAATGCTAATGATTTAACCAGAAGACTTCAATATCCACTAGTTCCCCCAATTGTGTTAATTATCCAGGCATCAAGCTGGGGGTGGGAGGACAAAACTGCATAATCACAAGTTAAAATTCCTCTAAAATGCAACACCAGTAATGTAAGAATTTTGATTTTTTTTATGTACCTGCCTACCAGAGCTGATGTTGTTTCAAACTGTAAGCAGGCAGCAGTAAAAGCAAACCTCAATAACCCAAATCTCAGAGATATTTACATGATTCTGCAAGTCCACCTCAGAAATATTTAAGTTTGGAAGTGAGCCTTTCCATAATTTGAATGCCCCTTTAAGCAAAGTGTCATTTAATTGAAGAAAACAGATAGAATTTGACTTCTTTAACAGTAGTTGTCTTGCTCTTCCTCAAAATTCAGGTTAAAAACAAAATCACAGTTAGTCTCTCTGTGATTACTGCCTCAAGTTGTACGTGCATTTTAGACTACCAGCAATTTCCCCCTATTGTCTTGTATTTATCTAAGTAAAATAGCAGCTACATGTGTGTTCAATAAACAAAATAGGTTATTTTAGAATAAACAAAGTAACTCTCCTCCACCACCACCTTTGGTTGCCAGTACTCATTTCTCTTTAAATCGAGGGGGGGGGGGGGGGAGGCGGGAGGAAACAAACAAAAAGCCCAAAACACCAAAACCAAAAACCAACAAGAGTTCTGGTTGTTTCTTAGATGGATGACAGATTTTGTTCTAATTAATCTAGAGCACTGTGTATAGAAACGACTGCAAAAGCAAACATGTCTATTAACAAAAAGCAGTGATTACTGCTTGGCATTTAGCCAGTAACTCTACATAAGCAATGAATTGATGCCTGCAACTGTCTCAGTGCCATATGGGTTCTGCTGTAGCAATGAATTGGATCCAACGCAAGGTTAAGATGTGTCAAATTTAACTGGGGTTTAATTGATACTGGTAAAGAGGCTCTAAATAAAGAAACAGTGTGTGTGCTATTAGAAACAGGATGCATGTCAGCCTACATCCCCCAGCTTGTTGGCAACAAAACTATGCTGAGATATCCAAAGGAGTTTCCAAATTCCTCTCTTTTTTTCTTTTTTTTTTTTAAAAAAAAAAAAAAAGCAAAGAAAGAGACAGATACAACAAAAACTTTAGGTTAACAGGTTTACTAAAACTTAATTGGCATTGAAAGACAGAACACTAATCAGGTATACAGTGTTACCGTCCTTGTATGTTTCTGGTTTTTAGATCCTAAAAAATCTCTTTTCACAGCAATGCCAGTAAACTCACATTTCCATTCACTTATGAAGAAAATATCCCTAAATTACACGAGTGGCAAGATTGCACAGCTTAATATTTGAGAGCCAGAAATGGTAAAGTTACCCGTAAGAAAGATTATCTTTTGTTGAACAGCAACAAAATACTGTGTGACTCCTAACCAGCCTCAGAAGTTATTCATTGTGTATGATTGTTATTTTTGGTCCACTGACAGCTTTGGTGCAATGAGCCTTTTATACAAAGTGACATGTACTTAGAGTGTAAAGACCTGAATTGCTCAGTGGGAGCGGATTAGCACTTGGCCTGGGAAGCAGGGAGGTACAGAGAGTTATTCCCATCCCTTTTGTGTTTGGAGTGAGCCAGAAACAATGGGGTGCTGCAAACATCAGTGCTGGCCTCTCAGCCCAGGACCACAAACCTGGCTGGCTCCCACTCTGTAAAGGACCCTGCTCCCTCCGTGCTGCCCAATCTCACCCCAAGTGGCAGCAACGTCCAAAAGAAACCCAGCACTGGTCACCTGTTAAGCACCTTCCAGCCGTCTCTAAAAATGCTGCAGCACCCAGGCTGCACCCAGACCCTTCTCTCCTGTCCAGGCTCAAACCATGTCAGGCCTGAGCTTCTAAAGTGCTACCAGTGGAAATGCTGATATTCAAAATAACAACCCCCCCTCTGCAGACCTCAGGTGAGGAAAGGGGGATAAAGTGACATAGAAAGAGGAATGGAAACCACTCTCAGTTTGCAGCTTTCCCCAACAGGGAAGAAGATGGCAGCAGGAACAACATTCCTGAGTTTTTCACAGTTTTCAACATCAACTACATTCTCTGAAAATAAAGATGACTGGCCCTTACTCTTGAGTTCTCACAGGATGAGAGCCAACGATACGGCCTATAAATACCTGATGGAAGGGACCGAAGACAAGAGAGCCAGGCTCTTCTTAATGGTGCACAATGGAAGGATGAGCAGCAACAGGCACAAGCTGAAACACAAGGAATTTCACTTAAACATAAGAAAAAATATTTTTACAGTGGGAGTAATCAAACACAGGAACAGATCAACCAGAAAGGTTGTGGCATTTCCATCCCTAGCGATCTTCAAAACCCAGCGAGTCACAGCCTGGCGCAACCTGCTGTAGCTGAGCCTGCTCTCAGCAGGGGGTTGGACTGGACAGTCTCCAGATATCCCACCCCATCTCAACCACCCGGTGATCTGGTGATTCTGTAAATTAGCATCATTTTGACACTTTTCATGATATAAAAAAAAATATTGATAAAGAAAGCTGATAAGTAAAAATATGGAACTGAGGTATTTTTTAAGACTCCCTGTCTTCCCCTTGTTACATTTCTGAAGATATACTGCTTCCTTCTAACTGTTCCTCATGCTCAAATGGCAGCAGCCCATAAATATCTCCAGTTTCCTTAAAACGGCTTTGATTTACTTCCTTCAAAAAGAAAAAAAGAAAGAAACCACCCATGTTGAGACAATGCTGAACCTACACCGGCTCAACTACATCCATCTTTTGTATTTTAAATTTTGTTTTGCAATTAGGTCATCTCTTTACTTCATATTTGAGCAATTCCTGGCATAGTGAGGTGCATGTTGAAAGCCAGGATTTCTAGACATATCTCTACTAGCAGGAATAACTACTTTGTTCTAAGAACTATCTTGATATGTGAAATTCTTCAATAATATCTTTGCTTCTTTCTCCCAGACCAGTATATTTCAAGTTAGTTTTTATGACTAGTTTGGCATTTATATATCAAATGGTACCGAGCTTTTATTTGATAGCCTTTAGTCTTTCTACCTCGACACTGAATTCTTGCAGTATTCTATGGCTACTCTCACAACTTTTTGTCATAATGTTTTATTGTGAAACTAAACTTATTTTTTATAATAATTTTGATGCAATTTTGGTACCTTTTTCCCCACAGTGGAAAATGTTTTCTAGTAATTGTAATGATTTCTTTTCATTTTGCTTTGCTGGCAATGTTCTAATCCCGTAGGTAGCTTTCTGCATTGTTTTTAACCCTGCAGGGAGTAACAACTGTGTGACATATTCAGCAAAGGAACCATTTACAGTAAAAGGACATTGTTCCATTACTTATATTAGAAAACAAAGACAAAAAACAAGACAGGGAAATAAAGTAAAAACAACTGTATCTGTACAGCTAATGTTTGATATTTGTCAGAAAGACGTAACAGAGTTGTTGTTCTCTATATGCAGACAGTGGAATCAATACTGTTCTACAAATAAACCTATGACAAAGAAGAAAAAGTTGTTTGCTGCTTATTAATGCCCAGCAATATTATGTGCTCTATATATTTCAAGCAAAATGCAAACCCCGGTCTCAAGCAGGAAGGAACACAACAACAAAAGAATTATTTACTACTGTATCTTTAATGCCCCACTGACTGTCTTGCCTGAAAAGTAGGAGCTTGATTTTCTTTCTCCCTGTCCTTTCAAACGATGCATGTGTCTGAGAGACAAGATTGGCATGTTACTGCCAATTCTCTAATACACAGTCTTGTACACTGGAAATCAGTATGGAACACTGCACTCACATCTCCCCTAACTTTTTACAGCCTTTAAATTGCCAGTCTTCTGACTACATTTCTTCAAACAATATTGCCATCTGACTGATATCAATCAAATGTATTGCCCTTTGATGTCAGAACTCACAGAGTCATCCCACTTGACTGAATTTTGATTACCTCTGTATTCAGAAAAGTAATGTGTTGTTCTTCAAAAAATAAAAAAAGCGTAGCCACTACGCATATTTAATAAAGAACTATTGGCTCCTGTATCAGGAAAATAATACCAAAAAATTAACTGTGAGATTCTAACTTTTCATACATGTTTTGCTTCCTGAGTGAAGGTAAATTTTTTATAGTATAGTATGGAATGTAGAATAAGCATTTAGAGACTTAACCTCTAATATCAGGTTTTCATCTGTTGTGGCTCCCAAATTTCCCACATCCCACTAGTCCCACAGTACCAGTACAGACGGGGATGTGCACCATGTTATGATGTCCAGTGCTATTCAATATGCATCACAGCAGGGGACACCCTACCACCCATCTTTTTTTTTGTTTTTTCTTGGAACTGGTTGTATGTTAAAGCATGATTCAAAGAAAAAAACCTGTGCTCAACAGGAAAACAAGCCACCCACATATCAGATTCCCTATTAAGTCAGATGCAAAAAACTGCACTACCAGAGGCACAAAGGACGGGAGTCCAACTAAAAACCTCAAAAACACTGATCATGATAAGTGCCGCATTCAGTCAGTCCATGTGGAAATTAAGGGAGACTGAATAGCTTACAAAGAAACACCACATCAGAAATGGTCTGTGAAACTCTTCTGAAAACCAGAGTCATAACTTGGAGGTTCTCTGATGCTAGAGATTTGGGTTGGGGGGGGGTGGTGGTGCATTTATGTTTTTCCTGTGCTTTACTTTAACCCCTGCAGTATTATCTTTCTCTGTGTTCTTCTCTTTGCTTCAAGGAATGCATACATTTCCCATAACAAAAAAGTAGCCACAAAAATTACATTCATTGCTACCACACCCACCTCCATCCCTCCACCCTGCCAGAATGAAGGCAAGAATAGCAGACTTATGTCTGTAAGTCAGAAGAAGAAATTTCAGCAGAATTACCTTTGCAAGAAGATATTTTAAAAGCTATGCAAACAGGTAGACCCATTGGCATCTTTCAGTCTGAGGCTGAGCTGAAGAGTATGTTGTTCTACTCCTGAACAGGAAAGAAAGACCAGTTCCAGGACATGAGATCAAAGATAGTCTAAGCATATTGAATATAGCTGTTTGCAGAGCAGGTACAGACTAGCAACATTCACTTTCTCCTTAAATATTTAAAGTGCTGAAGAGATACAGATTTGCAACCTTAAGAAGGAGGCAATCCAAGTCACCATCATGTGGGAATGGGTCCCAAAGCTATGGATAACAGAAATAAAAAGATTAGTTTCAAAACACCCTTTCTAAGAGATAGGACCTCATGCAGCTAAAATTCTAATCTTTCTAGAGGAAAACATCTTTTGATAATAAACTACTAGTTATTAAAAAGAAGGGGAAAAAAAAAAAAAAAAAGGAAAAAACAACAACCTTCTGTATCTTCCTAAGCTTCCTTCTTGGTCGTTTAGGTAACTGAGTGGGTTTTAACAGTTCTTAATGTGTTATTGGCATACCTGCGTTACAGTACCTACCCCAGCACACTTCTTAGGCTCACAAAATTAGCAGTTTCTATGATCTGTGTTTCAGACAGCGTTGACTGTCTTTTGCTTATGTCCCTCATGAAAATTCAAGTCTTTTGCAATGCTTAGCTTTTGCTGCACTCTCACTCCATCACTGTTGCCAATACATAAAGTTCCTTGGCACATCAGGGCAGACAAACTGTTTCTTCTGGATGGCTCATTTTTCCAGAAATGACATGTGTCACAAAGCACCTCAGACTCCTTAAACCCCACATTCATTCCCAGCCAGTCAATATATTCTCATGCCCTTGTATACAACCTTCAGTTCTTGAAAAGAAGAAGAATTAACTTTTATAAAATGAATCCTCAGTATTCCGAGCGTAACTGACTGCACAGTCACACATAAAGCCTCTGCTTCTTCAAAAAGCCTCCTCTTCCTTTAGAAGGAAAAAAAAATGGATAATACCTACTTTCTTAATTTGCACCCTCAAGAATAAGCATGAGTATTTATGGAGGTAGCAAAACTCTATGCCTTCAGAATTATGTTCTCCTTTTGCTGGAGACAGACACTCTGAACACTCACAGCATCATTTTCCATTTCTGGGCCAGGCAAATTGCCCCAGCCACTCTTCGCTGAGTCTGATCAAGCAATGAGACTTGCTTGAGGCTATACATAATTCTTAAGATTGTACTTTGAAGAATCATTTTAACTCAAAAGGGTGGTGGATTTTTTTTTTCATTTCAGTCTAAATGGCTTATGGTGAAACATATTTCTATTGGTCAGCCAAATGAAAAGATTGGATCTGCCAGACATTACAGTACATGGGTAGTGCTGATTAGAAAAAAAAAAATAAGATTTACAAGTGTGTGGTAGTTTATATCTCTGTTAGTCTTCTTCCTTAGTCTGCCTTTTCTAAGGGCATTAAAAACTTCTTTTGAGTTGTACTTTTGGCATAGCTTCTAACATGTTAGGAGAGAAATATAAGTTTTCTTTGCTTCTTCAAAGTGCTGTTCTTGCAGACACACGGGCTCCCATCCCAGAAGGAAACATTTCATGCATTCAGTATCCATCACAAATGCTCCACTTACTATCCCAGTTTTAGTGCCTGGCTGAGCATGTTTAAGCAGAAACACCAGGGAAAAACACCAGGAGCCAAAGTAAAGATCTCGGGAGCAGGGGCGAGCAGGGCTGCCCTCCAGCTCCTCACCAGGGCCAATGTGGCACAGCAACCCCCACCTCTGCCAGCCGTTACATCCTGCACTGGGCACGGTCCAGGCACACGGCAAGGAGGGGTGCTTGCCAAACGGGAAACCACAATGCTCATTGCATTCGGAAATGGATTTCCACTTGGATACAAAAAAGAATGTAGTGTTACAAGATCACTGCATTTCCTATTTCTCCATCTCCTCACTGGCCCAGTCTTTCTCCTTGCTTCTTCCTTTTTTAATCTAGGAACGGATTTGCCTTTGACCATGAACAAAGAAGAATATATAGAGAGCTCAGGCTTCAAAATCCTTCAATCTACAACCACATGTATGAAGTGCTTAACAGCTAGCACAAAAGAGCTCCTGAATGACAGAAGGAAAAGCATAAATGTGACTGAAATGGCATTTACAAAATTAAGACTCAAATCTTTGGCACTTCCTAAAAGCATTGACTGCAAGAAAATCGCACTAGTGGTACACTAGCATGAGAAGCATCCCTCCTCCACGTCACTGACAAAATAGCCCACTGGTGGATGACTGGTAGATTTTGCATCATTCAGTAAAATATTAAAAATAAAATTTGAGGAGCTGAGCATAGTATATAATAACATCGAGTTGTTATTATGTTCTTTTCATCTGTTAGAAAGCTGCTAGAAGATGATACCTGCTTTTCAGAAGAAAGCCATAGTTAAATAGGGCTTATATCTCTTAAGTGTGATTGACTTTTTAAGGCATACTCTGTCACTATTTTTTCAGACATATTTCTTCTTTTCCCTTCTGACAGCCCAACCATAAATCTGTTGTTGCAAATCTGATGGATTTGCACACTCCATCCTCTGCAGGATTCATGGTCTACTTACAGATAAGAAGGTACTTGCACCATAAGGTCCAAATCATTAACTGGCTTTTCAACCCTCCTAAAACACTGGAGTGTCCTACTTCCTCCTTCAGCCCAGCCCCAACCTCTTAAATAATTGAGCCCAAGTTTCCACATTATGTGCAAATAGAGTTGTTACTATTTAAAAGAAGGCAGGGAAATTACACACAGTATGTAATTTTAGAACAGGGTCACTGCTCAGATTTTAATGACAAGTAGGATACACAGAGATATGCAGCCTATGGACTGGTGTAATGAGAAGAAAATCCATAAACTCCCCCAGAAGATGCTCTAGCCAGTGCAGGAAAGGAATAAAACCCCCAAATTAAAAATCTACCTAAAGGCTGACCATCCATCCACAGAGTAATTAGTGTGGAGGTTGGCTGCAACAGCTAGTTCTTTACTGAAGTCTGAGTACAGAGAAATACAGAGATAAAACAAAAGCTTCTTCTGGTGCTCTTTGGGAAATTAATGGAAAACCTAGGGAATAATTAAATAACATTTTGGTTGGCTGGGATGTCCATTTCAGTAATTCAGAGACAAAAATTAACTTGAGAAGCTACTTGCAGGAAGTTTCAGAAGTCAAGCACAGAAGAGATTAGCACCAGAGGGTACAATAAAAAATTAGTTTAGCCTATGATCCAGCGTACCATATTGTTCTTGAAAATCTTGCACAGTGCTGGAAGACTGAATGCTGTGCTGCCAGCAAACACTTTCAATAATATGTTTTTGGAATGGCAGTTCTTGCTTTTGGTGCTCATTTAAAAATGGCTCTTGTTTATTTTGTACCATGGCTCATAATGTTTCACTTTCTGGACCAATTCTTTCCTTCTTGATTTGATGTTTCTTGCATGCACAATCTTGAAACAGTTTATCTTTTGTCACACTAAATGTGGCACAACAGTACTACTTTTTGGTATTGTCCTTAAGTGCTATTTTTTGAAGCCCTTTCAGAGAGATTGACCTTCCACTCTCTTGCCTTGAGTCAATGGGTTGTCACCAAAGTCTATGCTGAGCCTTTTCTCTTCACATACTTTCCCATTCTTGTGTTTTGTCTCTGAAGGTTGCTAATTTCCCAAAAATCAACAGAGCATCACCTATTACTGATGGTGCTAGAGGCCAATACATCCAGGTACATATAGCATAATTACATTCCCATGCAAACAACAGGTGTTTTATCCGAGTGAGGGGTTTTTCAAAACAATGTAGTTACCAATACTTCATTTCAGTTCTCGGCTGCTGTGACAATTACTCCCAGGAAAACTAAGCATAAAGGTTCAATTTTATCCTTCACCAGTTCAGAAGCAATTGTTTTATGAACTCCAGTAGGAAATATTTGTTTATGGACAGATTCCTCTGGACCAGAATATTTGTATTTCTCTACTATTGATTAGGATTTCTCTTCCACACTGACTTGTTATGCCCACCTCTGGACAGATAACAGAAAAGGCCAAGCACTACTATTTCATTGCAGCTACACAACTCAATAATTTTGCCATTGTGCAAGGTCTTGTCAAAAATTAGCTTTTAAAACAGTGATATACTCAGGCAGTCAAAGTCCTGAAAAGGTACATATTGGCTATTTTAATCAGGAAACACAGAAAATTTTAGCTGCATAAACTATTTTAAGCTAAAAAAAAAGGACAAAGAACCCTTGTATAGTTGTGGTTTTGACCCATTCTGCACTGCCTTGTTCCATTTCAGGGAAGCATCTCTGTTCAGGAAAGCAATCACTAACAAGTTCAAAATAACCACTTCCTTAGGTGCTATCCTGAATGTAGGCAATATTTGAGCTGGTTTTATACATCAGGAGCCTCATGAAGGTTTGGACAATCTGTATTTTTGCCCTTCTGTTTTCAAATGCAGAATTCAAACTCAGTAGTCATTACATAACATTGCCAACTGTGGAGTGATGAGGGCAAATACTGATAGGACTTCACCTGCTTCTGGGCCCAGCTGTGCAATGTACTCACATCTCATACAAACAAAGGAGGTGAATCTCCCATTTCATTCATTATTACACCCCTGATTTTAAGACCTTCCTAAGTACCTCCAGTACTCCTGCACAGGTATGTAAGAGCTTGCAAGACAGGACAATATATGGCACTGAATATTGCTATGAGGAGAGGAGTATTCTCACTCATGCATGCATGTGCAATAATGTGCTACAATCACCAACAGTCCTTTCTATTTAAAAATTTACTCCCTCTTGTGTCACCTCAAGGACCAGTAGAATAAGAGAGATATCTGCAAAGGGGAGCAAGAGATCTTTACAGATCCTCCTGCCCTACCGTAATTTACTGCCTTTACATCCCATCCTGATGGCTGGTTTCTTCCTTCATCACCACCGTGCTTTTTCCATTATGACAGAAAACGATGAGGCAAGAGGAAAAGACCTGCAATCACAAAGCAACCCAGCGATAGCCTGGCTAATAACATGAAATAAAATGCATTGTGCTTCCCTGCTCCTGTGAGAGAAAATGATGAAGCACAAACCCAGTTCTCATCATTCAGCAGTCTGGCTTAAGGGAAAAAAAAAAAAAAAAAAAAAAAGAAGAAAAGAGACACCACATGACAGCTGAAGAAAAAGATTTTGGACTGTGTCACAGAAATTGTTCTATTTTCTGTATTACATAACTGACCGTTTTTAGGTTTGTCTTTGTACTTTGTGAAGTTGTCAGACCTGATAAAAGCGAAGGGATACTACAGTACTTGACAATAAATCATTCTCAGCAAGCAGTAACAGCCATCATGTTTCAGAAAGCACATGCAGGTTCTATTTTGCATGTGGGTTATTCCCTCCAATAACTCACAAACTTCTCCTCATTGGATTTTCTATGTTCCACAAAAAACATTAATGATTATAATGTGGAGAGATAGTTGCCGCCTTCTGTTTACTTACTTTCTATAAGACCGCTCAAAACAGCAAAAGCTTTATTGTGTTTAGGCTTTTTCTCAAAAGCTAAATTGTTAGAAACATAATCCAATAAAATAAAGAATGTTTTTGCTGTCCATTTCATCATCTTTCAGTAAAATTTTTTTTGGAGCAGATTTTTACCATTTTCACAAAATCAAAGAAAAGTATTTATCTCTTTCCACAAAAACGGTTTGAAAAGCTCTGACTTTCAACAATTTATTGCCGCTCATCATCTTTCCTGACAATGGCTGAATTTTGTAATCCAGACCCAAACTTTTATTTATTCCTTAAGCAGTCTGACTTCTTGGGGAAATACACAAGAGCAGTCAACACCAGCCTGAAAAGCAAGAGAGGCCATCAGACCCACCCCGGGCACTACGCTGACCGACGAAGGGGCCCAACGCTGCATGGCCCCGAGTGCCAACATGGGACGGGGCACACGGCACCTGGCAGGGCCAGTTACCCCAAAAGTACTTTGTATGCAGATGTGAAGAGCCACCTGCAACAGAGGTGACAGGGGATAGTGTGCTTTGAGTCACACTTGATCCGCATAGAGATTGCCAGTGGGAACAGCCGAGCTGTCCTCCACCCAGACTGCGCCACAGGATTTTCTGAACTTTTAAAGAAAGCGAGGAGTTTTCAGTCTCTGCCACTCTGTCTCCAAGTGCTCAATCAGAACAAAAAGTGAGTACCCTTGGGATCACAGAGGGAAAAGATCTAAACCTCTTCTGCCACAGACATTACGAGACTTTCCTGCTCTTCACTCCTATGATTTTATAATTAAGTAAACACCATTTTTTAATATTGCAAAGCACTGGGTACAAAATGAGTAGGTATATTATCAACCAAGGGGCTTTTTTCTCAAATTGTTTCCTTCCATCTTAAATACATAATATTACATTCAATTTACATTACTTTTTTTTTTTTTTGCTATTTTTGTTATCTCTGCCTTACTGTGCATACAGAGACTACATATTCTTTGCTATTTTACAGAGGAGCTCTTTGAAAGTAAGCAAAGGCATAAGTCAATTTATGAAATACAGAAGTGTATTAGCCCCTGAAATTGTAGCTTCCCATATTACTATAGGTCCACATTTCTTTGCAGCATTTTCATTTTTATCAGTGTTTCATCAGAGTACTATGATAAACGGATGTTGCATACCCCCAGGCTCACAAGCAGCTGAGAAAAGATCTGCTATTATAGGAACATACAAATGCTAGATTTTTAATAAATACACTGCTGTATAGAGCAGACATATATAACATATTAGTATGAGGTACATGCATATTACATAACTTCATTCCAATAATGCATTTATACCCTGATTTATTCAAACTCTTGTGATGAGTTTAATTATAGAGACAAATTAATTAAGAAGTGCATAATAATCTTCAGTTCAGAGGCCAGCACCTACTGTGGTGGCCGTCTGCACAGGGAAGAATTTTCTACTTAAAAACCACTGTGCACTGTGATTTGGACGGAAATAATCTCCTTTGTCATGTTTGCATCTATCCAGCAAAAGGAAGTTAGTGATTAATGCTTGTGATATTTTCCACAACGGAAGAATCTGCTTCCTCCATACACTTTGATTTACTCTCTCTTATTTTTGTGTTGTATTTTGACAAAGGACATTGTACCTGTCTATCAGGCGTGGTCTTAATCTTCATAACTAACCCAGCTCCTGAAATACTCAGGCTTCATGCCACCCATTAGTATTTGTATACACCCATATTACCAATCGCTGCAGAAATAAAGCAGCTCCTTGAAGCCAGGCTACCCTTTTAGAAAGCTTCAATATTTTCTCTTACAGGGAGAAACAAGGCACCAGAATCCATCCTGCAAAGTGATATTCATTGTATAACTTCATGGTAGCAACTTTATATCCTGCTAGTTGCCAATATATTGGATCACAAGTTCCTTTCTCTCAAAATCAGTACAACTGATTTTTTTCTCACAAGGTTTTCCATCCAATACACCCAGTAATGGGCAGAATCCCCAGGGTGGTCTGCCAGGGAGGGGTGTGAGGGGCAGTAGTGGAGGCACAGGGCCTAGCCCTGTGGCCACAACCACCAAGCCAAGTACCATCTCACGCAGACACAAACACCCACCTGGCAGGGATGCAGCCCACACCGACTACAAGCCCATGCCTTCCTAACAACACCGAGCACACAAAGTGCTCCCTTCCCCGTCCTGGGGGCTCACCACACAAGAGCCAAAATCCTAAACCTCCACAGCCCTCTCTTCTTCCCACCTTCCTTCCCCTCTCAGCCATTTCTACCTTGAGCTATCTCAGCAGACAGCAGAGATGCCTTGTGTCTCCCACATCCAACCTCAAGACAAAAGCTACACTGGTGGCCACAGGCAAGGAGGCTCCTGTCTGCGAGACAGAGCAGCCGGTGCAGAGACTCCAGCCAGGGCTTACAAGCCACATTTAACAAGAATGCTACCACCTGCTTGGCTATGACATTTTCCTAAATAAAAATTAAATTTTAAAAAACCCCCCACAACTATTTTTACTCTAATTTGAATATTTTTACAAACACTTGTTGAATGGAGACACCAACTTGCCAGGAGCAACTAATGCTCCAGGGTCACTGTATCACCCCTCGGTCTGACTAGCAGCATTTATTCTCTCAAGTTTATTGCTCAAAATGGGATAAATACTGGAAAATCTCTCAACTCACAACACTTCGGAGACACAGTACAAAGCAATGTTTGGAAATAAGCTTACAACATATACAGTGATTCATAAATATTTGCATTTTATAACCATTTCTGCAAATGAATTGGCAAGTCAATCCACACAGAGATGGGATTCCCTCCCTACAAAGGGAACAAGCTGCAGAATTTTAACTAATTTCCTTCTTAGTGCCTGTGAGCCATGGTCACTTTTCCTCTCTCAGAGCCCTTCCCTCGTGATGTGCAAGGGAAAAATTACTAATTTTTCCTTTGCATACCTTCTTACCTGGAGCTGTGTGGGAATGACAGGCATTCCCAAGAAACAAGACTGACAGGAATAAAACGATAGTCCATTTCAAAATAGAGGTGGTGCTTCATTCAGAATCCTGCAGTTCTTCCCTTGTATAGTAACAAGAGAATGTATATACTTAAGGTGATGCTGCCACAAAGAGGCAATGTGCTCCAGCTCTTGCAGGACACAGAAATCCACCCATTGTGTTCCAGATAGAAGGACAACCAGTCTTACAAATACTATTTACAGTGATATTAAAGAAATCCCTAGTAACATCCAGAAAATGAAAAAAAGCTGGATTAACCCATGACACCAGGATAATGCACACCCTTCAGGGGTGCTTTTCCTGAAGTTTGGGTATCTGGAGTGCCAGTCCTACATGTTCTCTTCATTCTGCCTGACCTAAGGACATGTGGATGGTGGAGATCCCTCCCCAGGCTGCTGAACGGGAAATCAAGAGTACAAGGAGAGGAATTACTGAGCCACTTCTCTCTCCTTCCTCACACACCATGGAGAGAAAGGGAGGGAACTTCAAAAGTTTAAAAAAGTCACAAAATGATGATCACACAGCAGCCCAAAAGTGAGGTGGCCAACTTACCCGTGCACAAAGCAGTGACAGCATTACATGGAGACAAAAAAACACCTAAGGCTGTAGTTTGTGGCCAAAACACCATGAGACAGCCCTCCACTGTGCCTTGTGGACATATTACCCAGCAAAAAGGTTGCTCTTCAAGGCCTCCAGCACAAGGACTGCCTCTCCAAAGAGAAAGAGAAAATGGCATGTACAGGATTTCACTTGGGAATAATCACAGCCTAAAGCCCCTCCTCTCCCCTACTCCTTTCCAGATACTCCCATACCCAGACAGACAGATTTACACTCTTTGTGGTTTTGCTCTTTTTCTGCTCTGAGTTGGACTCTCAAAGGGGAATTCAGTCAAGAAAGCATAAGGCAGAAGTTGATGCTGCAAACACATCACCCAGCGGGTCCTCCCACTCTACCAAAGGGCAAGTGCTGTCCTCAGGACAAGCTTGCTTGTGAAGTAAACCAGGCTGAGAAGAAAGAAGATAAGCATGCCTAAAAATGAAGGAGAATAAACACATTTACAAACATCACAAAGAAACTATCCACGTTTACCTGGCCAAAAACAAGTCCTCTATTACTGAAACAATGATCAAGGGCATACAAGGAAGCCCAAAGGTGCTTAACCTAGGAACCAGAAGTGTATTTCAAATCAAGTTGAATCAAGTGCACACACTAAAACTGATCGCAGTAGAGGTTTCCTTCTCCATTTTGGACATCTGCTCCTTTCTCTTCTTAGCCCATGTACCTGGCAAGCTCCCTGAGATGTCTCCCAAATTCCAGCAAGTATACCAATTTCTGATCATTTGAATGAGGCTGTTGCTAAGCAACACCTTTTCTTTCTCTCTTTTGGTGTTTTTTTTTTGGTTTTTTTTTGGGGGGGGGTTTTTTGTGGGGGTTCAATTACACTTAAAAATCCATGATGTGCTGCATGTGAGCAAGAGAGAGATGTTGCCTTAAGTTTTACTAATGCTATCACAGATTCTCCAACAACAAAAAAAAAAAAAGTTAAGAATCAAAATTTTCAAGGTTTTTGTCAAAACAACACCTCAAAAGAAGCTCACTTGTGTGGGAGACTAATTGTATTTCCTATATTCTTCTCAGTCTTCAAAACAAGTTTGTTTGTTAATAATATGATGTTACTAATTCTTACCTACAGCCCATCTTATAATTTTGGGGGCTCCAGTGCTAATCAGCCTTCTTACATCCATCGTTTCCTTCTCACCCCTATCTCTGCTCATATGTGTGAAGGTTGAAGGACCCTTTTCCTTTACTGAATTATTGTAAACATGTGAAATAAAAAAATCCACTTAAGAGATGACCCACAGCACGCAATAATAATGAGGGATTTTCTATCAATTTCAACAGATTTTGGATCATACCCTAAGAAGAGTCAGGCCATTTATAAAATTCCTTGTAGACACTGCACATAAAATTATGAAGCTGTTTCTGTAAAGTGGCTCATTAATTTAAAAGGGTGGCTGATCCCTGAAGGGAAGACCCACTTCAACAGGAAGGTTCTGATGTCACACCGGGATTTCATTAGCGCACTGGCTAGAAAAGATGCTAAAATAAAATGTAAATAACTAACTAATTATGCATGCACTACAAAATGGAGCGCCTCCAAAGTAATTAGAAATGTCCATACATGGCAGTCGGAACTGTAAACTGAGCACAGAGGGTTCGTGCTCTCCAGCTATGACAACTGAGTGATCACGGAGAGTTTCTAGGCTGCAATGGGGCAAAAAGAGATGGCATTTCCTAAGTGTGCTGCCTGTGACTAAATGTAAATTAATAAAATTACAAGGGATTGAACCATTGCCAAACCAAGACATTCTGGGTTCATCCTTGTCTATTGGAGACCCATGTTAAGGAAGGCTGAAATCTTACATTAGCAGAGAGATAAAACTGGATTGTTTTCAACAGAGCTAAACCTCAGTAAAGACAAATACAGTTCTGTATATTTCCAGTGAAAATGGTGGGAGCTACATGAGAGGATGAACGTGGTGACAAGTCAGGAACTAAGATGTCTCCCCTTCCCTTCACCAATTAAAATTTTCTTTTATTTTCATGTCATTATTCTACCTGTAAAACCAAAGGATTCAATGTAAATGCTTCATTATTTTTTTAGAACTCCTTGTTAGACCTTTTTAATCCTTGGCACAAAGAGATGTCATTTGGAAATTATTTTCCTTCTAATGAAAGTACCATCTTTGCTAGGAGATGTAGGAAACTTTCTTTGTAGAGAATACAATTATGCAGAATGGCACAAATTTTGCTGTCATTTGTAATCCTAAAACTCCTGTGGAGCTATTGAAGCTACATGGGCATTTCAGAGAAGAATCTATTTTAACTCTTAGACACTCTCCACTTTTTTTACAGCAAGAGCTGTCACTTCCCACTCAATTCTTCTGCTAAGACATCACTTCTTTGCTGCAATCTGAACTGAGCCTTGTTCTGTCACAGTGATGAGATGCTCGGTACCTGGGCCAGAGGTTTTGTACCTTAAGTCAGGTCACACCTGCAGGAGCATTATTAGGAACCAGCATAAACACCAGGCAGGGTGCCTCAGTCTAGTTGTTTCCCTTCTCAAGCCTCCCCTCCATTTTTTTTAGAAATTGGTACACTGGGGAAGAGCCTCTCATGTCTCTCATTCTTGACTGGGTGCTGTAAGTGCTACTGCTACATGGGGGTTTTTTTGGGGCATGGGGTGGGTCATATTATAGTAAAACAAGAAACACCCCTCAGTTCTAAGGTTCTTTAAGGATCACACTATTGGCACCCAAGCCATGGCATTTCCTCCTATAGATCAACTTTCTGTGCTTCATGCAAATGTCTATCTTTGTCATATGTTGCCTTTGTCATATCTATTCATAACTTCTTTTACTCCTCCCAGCATATATCTGAAAATGCTCCTGACAAAGAAAGACAGATTCCTCCTCCTTTCTTCTTTTCAGAGTTATTTAAAGCCTTACATGTTACAAGAGGCATTCCAGCTCAAACAGCAACAATTTTACATATGTTTGTATAATTCCTTATAAGTCACAGGCCTCTTCTGTTCAAACCATGAAGAAGAAACCCCTGACCACCATCTCCCTGAGGCCTGTCTGTATTTTACCTCTCTTGCACCTTTAGGTAGAAGCAGACAGAGCTCAGCGACACCCTGAACCAAAGTCCTGCTCCAAAATGGCATTGGGTCAAGTTACCAACTAGCCCCTGCAGAATGAAAGCAGTCAACATCACACTTGTGATAGCAACCTACATTTTGGAGCAGATGCTGGATAAAGTGTAAGCTGCTTTTACTGCATTGTTTCAATGTATTTCTCAAGTCAGGTTTCAGACGTATGCTCCTGGAGAAAGCACTGCTGTTCCCCTGCTCTCCCCGCACATTCCCCTCAGGTCAGCAAAGTCTGCTTCATTATTAACTAAGGTTAAAAGACAAGTAAATTTCAGGCAAATAAATATACTTTCCCAAATGAGGAAAAAGCTGAGGGTCTGAAAGAACAGTGGCTTCTGGTAAGAATATCCCAAGATTATCATGGCTCAGTTGTAATTTCTGTCCATTTTTTTTAAACCATGATGTTTGTTTATGTTGGGTGTCCAGGGTTTCTAACACGGGGCTGATTTTTGCATGTTTTAAGGGGGAGACCCTGGTCATCAGGAAGAGCAGCGTAGGAGGGAGGCAAGGATGGGGATGCACACCAGCCTGCCTGTGCGGCGGCAGACGGCAGGGACCCCGCGAGGCGGGGGCTGAGGAGGGCTCACCTCGCACGAAGTCCCAGCCTCAGCCTCACCAGTAACGTATGTCACATACATAGCATGTGGCAGTTGCCATGGGAACCATCTTTATTTTCCCAGGCAGAGTACACAGATGTGTGCAACCCACCAACTCACTCACGGTAAATTATTGCTTTTGCAAGAGTCCAGTAACTTATGAAGGCTCCTCTCCAGAAGTTGTTTGAAGTGTTATTAAAGAAAGTTTTTTGGGGTATTGTAATGACACCTGTGCCAACACAGGCAGGTGTCTGCCCAGAGAGAAAAGGGGAGCGAAGGGGCAGGCAGTGGGACGTGCTGGGGAGGGCAAAGGCCATTAGGATCCTCATCCTTCAGAGCTTCTGCACAGCCATAGAAATAAAGGGAAGCATTAAAGGAGGGATGTCCTATGTAGAAAAATGTATCATAGAAATACAATTTCAGCTTAAATACAGTGTGAATATTGTGAACTGACTGATCAATTATAGCAGGTTTCACTGGAGACACTGTTGTAAATGCTTAAAACCAATAGGGTTTTTTTTAATAGCATGTAATTTTAAAAAACACCTGCAAGTTTAAAATCATACCTAGGTTGAAGCTGAGGATTGGGAACAGGGCATAAACAAGGTGGATTAATTTTGGTATAATTGTTAAATAAAAGGATATGCTCTTTTCAAAGTTTAGGAAGTGAAAAATACACAGTTTAAAAATGCAGGTGTACGCTGTATACCCTTTCAGAATTTAAAAAAAAAAAAAGTTAGAAATCCTTTGTGTGTAGAATTTAGTCACCAAAATAAAATTTTAAAATCAGTGCATTCACAGTCAATTACTTCTTTGCCTTAGTAAACTCTCCAGAAATAAACATACAACTATTAAACTAGAAATCTCCTGTTCTGTTAAAGTCGAGAGGTGAACACTGCATTCTGAAAAGACAACAGATCCAAAGGGCAAAACACACTCAAATTTCTCTGGGAAGCATTTGCTGCGTGAGCAGAGCATTTACAACTCTCTATGTGCAGTCTTCAGCATTTTCTTCTTTTTTTTTTTTTTTTCTTTTTTTCTTTTTTTAGAAAATAAAGGAGGGGGGAGAGCTGCTTCTGGTTTACAGGCTACAAGACGGGATTTGCAACATGCCATATTTTGTGTGGTCTAGCAAGCTACTACTGGTTCAGGGAGCATACTATTTGCAACTGTTTTCCTGGATAATAACACCATGTGCAAGTGTTTTATAACCGAGTCATATAGAAGGTTTATAATCCAAACGTATAAATACTCAAATAACCTTGTGCTAAAGCAGGTAAGAAATGCTAGAGGAAAAACAAATAACAAGAAATCATGTTTGGGGAAGGGGGAAAAAAAAAAAAAAAAAAGAGAGTGAGGGAAGGTGCTGATGCTATTTTTCTAATGCAGTGAGGTGCTTTGTGAGGAGCTTTACATTCCTGGAAGATAATGTTAAATTATAACCATACTTTATCCATTCAAATCATTAGCAAGATGATTTAAGTTATCTCCTACTGAGGACTTGATCTGGGAGTAGGAATACACAGGAAAAAAGGTGCTTTGCTGCTTGCTATATTCTGGAAGTATTACTTAAATTACCTTCAAGTCATCAGATAATTATGAACTTTCTTTTCCTTTATATTTATATGGGATATTTATTGAATTGCAAAGTGTGCTTTTACAATAAAGTGCTTTTTACGTTGGTTTCTTTGTTCATTCAAAATAAAACTGACAGTTATCCTTTTATAAGCTATTCTGAGAACATTTTCTCTTCTTTGAAACTGATTGATGCACTACTTTAAATGTTCCTGCAAATATCGTTTCAATTCAAGTTTCTGCATAATGTAATAAGAAGATAAAAGAATTCCATACTTCAACAAGAGACATTACAAAGCAACTAGAGACATTATCAAGGGCATTAACAAGCTCCTAATAGCAATAAAACCTTTTAACTGTCTGATGTAGAACATGCTCCCTCCAAACCACCACATATTATGGTAATTGGCTCCAATTTCTGATTCTTTCATTGTAAAGTTAAGAAGAGTTAGGTAGAACTGAAAAGTGAACCTGGAATCCACAGTTTAGTTGCTTATCCTTTTTTTTTATTATTGTTATTATGGTGTTTTCTTTACAATACAGAGAATCAGCATGAGTCCCTCTGCAGAAGCAGCATTTTATATTCCGCTCTAAGGTTGCTGATTCTCATCTTATTCTTTTTTCTCAATATTTAAATGTATATGGTCTTAATCCTTCTAACAGCTTATCATTTAAAGAGTATTACAATGTGTGAATTAGTCATATTTCAGCCACTTCATCTGTGCATTCCCTGGAAGAATAGAAGTTTAGAAAATTAAATATAACTGAACTTCAAGGTTCTAATTGACCATAGGAAATAATGTGGGGTATATGGTGCTTACTTTCCTTTTTCAGGTTCCCCTCTCAAAAACAAAACTCAGGCTTCATCCAGGGTCCCAGAAAAATGACTATAAAATTCATTAAACTATAAAAATGAAAACAGAACCTGCAGCAGAAAAGTGGAGAAGTGACATGAGGCTCTCTGGTGATTAACGTGCAGTGTAAAGCCATATGTCCTCCTGACATGTCTATCATACCACGCCTCTGCACAGGCCGGGAGCCTGTTTACTTGAGAAGGGCAATCCTATTGGTATCTAGAATCGTGCTCCAGAAAAGAAGCTGTCATTTCATGTCTCTGGAACAATCCTGGCTTAATAGACAAGATGCCAAGAAACAAAGTACAGCAAAAAAACTGCAAGGGGCAAAAAACAACCAACCAACCAAAAAAACCTCCTATAATGTTTCCAGCCCAAAGGTTGGTGTCCAGACACCACAAAACCTGTCAGACTCAATCTGTGTTCAGATGATCAGCTTTTGGGGCGTATGTTGAAGGGTTACAGAAGAAACGCAAACTGGAAACACTGAACAGGATAGCTGGACTACACAATGTCTCAGAAGAAGGAGGAACTACCTTATTTCTGCAGTTCTTGCTGATGGCATGAAAGAGGATCTCTTGGACTTCACCGAGATCATAAAAGCACAGCATGCAATTTCCATCTACTCTGGAAAAGTAGTTCCACTGTTTTCTGTAATGTTTAATGGCACAATTCTTTCATTACAGTGTAAATTAAAGTAATCCTTTATTATTGCCATTATCAAAGGCTGCTTTAATTAGACTCACTTAAAGGTTTGTTAAGGTTTTTGACAACAGAGCATACAACTATTACACAGTTACAAACAGGCTTTCAGCATGGTTACTAACAATCCTCCTGAAGGCTACTCAGAACTAAACCCATGATAAACAAACTCCGTTTTCCCACAACTCTGTGAGTGCACTCTTCCCACGGCAGTTACTGTAAAAGTTTGGGAGACTACCAAAAAAAAAAAAAAAAAAAAAAAAAAAAAAAAAGGAGTCTTTTTAAGACTTGAGGAGCAACAGAAACAGAATAAACCTGCAATGACACCAATTATGTAGGTGAAACATTTTATCAAAACACTGTAACTACTGTGGCTTCACTTTCACAAAACATGAAATGGCGTTTTTGCGTGACACCAGACTTTCTTTATAAATTCCACTGACAGCTGTATAGCCTTGACTTTGGCTTCTTCATATCTACTACATCTCTGGTGTTAACTCATTAACTATTACAAGTGGCATATTAGCCTTGTGAAAACAAAAATGGCATCACTCAATGCCTTATTATCTTAACATTTCTGCAGTGAATCAAAGCCTACTGCTAATGTTGGTCTGTCATGGATCAACCTTCTGAATGGTCGCATCGTTAAAGGCATTTTCAGGGCGTTTTAGAAGAATTTCGTTGTTAAAGCTGTACATTTTCAAGTCATTATTTCACAGGAAATAAGCAGAAAGAAGCCAACAATCCTAAAGCATGGGAAGGGAAATAATCAGACACCACAGCACCGTCTTTAGTATATAGTCAAGATAAAAATCTCACTGATACTGCCTTAAGAACGGGAGACACGTTAGTTATCCCCTGTAAACACGCTACCGCCAGATTATCGCTAAGGCTGAATGACAGCCAAGCCTTTCCAATAAACGAGCGGTCTCGGACCGAAAGTTTAAATCACCGTATTAATGTGTTCGAGAGAAAGAAAAAAAAAAAAAAAAAAAAAAAAAGTCATCCCGAGCAGCATGGGGAATTAATTACAACTGCACGGCACTTGTGGCGGGGGGAGACGAGGGGGGGCGGCAGGGGAAGCGCCCCGCGAGCCGCGGGGCTGCGCGGGGCTGCGCGGCCGCGGGAGCCGCCGCCGCCGCCCGCCGCGGTCCACGAGCAGCCCCTGGCGGAGCGCGGGGAAGGCGGTGCCGGGGCCCCTCCCCCCGCGGGCCGGAGCCCCCCCCGCCGCCGCCGCCGCCCCGCCGCGTCCTGTCGCCTGTGGTGCGTGTGTCCGTGCGCTCCGCCGACCGCCCCCCGCAGCCCCCCGGGAGCCCCGTCCCCGTCCCGCCAGGCTCCTCCTGGGACTCTTACCCGATTTTCCTCCTTCTGGCATTCAGAGAGGAAAAAAAAAACCCATAAGCGGGTAATGTTCAAAACCGTCGATTCGTCTCATTAAAATGTCGTTATCTTTAGAAAGGTTTAGCAGACAAGCTGCTGTACATGAAAGGGGAATCCTATTAAAAACTTTCTCTTAAAAACTTCCTCCAGTCGTGCCCCTTGCTGTGTTAAAAGGGCATCTGTGATATTCGGGGTCTAATACGGACCCTAATTTTAGGCGATGGACCTCTTGTTTAACGAAGACACCAGGAGGAGCCCCAAAGCGCCAAGCTTCACGGGGCGGGGGGGGTGAAGCCCCCGTGCCGGCGGCTACCGGCCCCCGCCCAGGGGAGGAGCTGCTGCCCCGCACCGCACCGCACCGGGACGTGCCCACCCAGCAGCAAAGCCCCAGCTGCTCCTCGGCCTGGGCCCACGTTTAGTCCTAACAAAGACTGTAGAGCTCTGCAAGCCTGAACTGTTCTTCCAGTACACAGGAAAATGAAAGTGGTGAGATCACACAGTTTCTGGTTACAAAAATCAGTTTGATTATGATTTACAGAGATCAGTGAAATCAAATAAACTACTGAAAGGGGGATAAAAAGCTCCTTTGTAAGTTCCTACTAAATGTCACTTTATTTGAACAAGAAAGGGAGGAATGAATGTGAGGAAAGCAAACAGTGAGAATAAACTCAGCCCTCACTAATGATTAATAATCGCTACTTACCTGACATCAAAAGGCACCACGAGAGCCCTGGGGGACAGAGCCCTCGCAGGCACTTGGGCTGCTGTACAGATTTGAGAGGTTCATACTACACCCCAGTCAGGGGGGTCATCAAGCTCCTGCACCCGGTGTCTCTGCAGTCTCTCCTACATCCCTGTAATCCCCACAACACAGAGGTCTGGACACACAAAGTACAGGAGCCGCTGCTCCGTGACGGGCGGCTGTGCAAGCGCGGCGGGCAGCTCAGGAGCTCAGGCCACCTCACAGAGACCCCTTGGACCTACATATCTTGCAATAACCTCCTCATGAGGACAAACCAAATCGCTGCACGTCATCCCTCCTAATCCTGTCTCCACTTTACAGACAGAGCTGGATGCTGTTTGTAAGCGCTTTGACACATCACAGGGCTAGGACAGCATGAGCAGCTTGTGTGCGACCACCGAGCCACGGGAACTGGCTGTGGGAGCTGCCGTACCAGCTGAAAATATAAGGCGAAGCACATCTGCCTAAGTCACGAACTCTGGCACATTGCATGACTCATTCTTGCACCTAGGAAAGGAATTAGTTTTGCTCATTCATAGAGATCAGGTGGCACTGGCAGCTGAATTTTACAACCTGCTTCCCAGATTTGTTTGCTTCTTCCTATACAAAAAGTGTGACCCTGCATTTTGCAGAGTATTCTTGGAGGTCTACTATTACTGTGTAGCTGCATAGTATTTAAGATGCACCCCAATTTAGCCTAACAATTTTTCAAACATAAGTGTGCAAAACCAATGTTTTTCAAAAAATAATAAAAAGAAAACCCCAAAATAAATAAAGAGACTGACATTTAAGATCCCCATCTGAAGTTACAATTCCCTCCAGGGTCATTCCAGCACTAGGATAAGTGAGCAAGACAGGGAGTCTATCCTCTTCGGAGTAAAAGCATCTAAATTAGCCCACAGTATTTTTTTCAGGAATTAGCCAACCAGAACAAATACAAATATATAATATATAATCTAAAAATTCTGCACTGGTCAAACATTTGGACTAGATGATCTTCAAGGTCCTTTCCAACCTAGTTGTTTCTATGAAACAGATCCTGGTCTAGGGAGTCCACAGGAAATCTGAAACCTAAATGCTTAAGAGCTTCAGCATCAGGGTGTCCACCACTGAATTTTTGAGCAATATATTTTGATCAACTCTTCCTTTGCCTCCCTATTTCATAGGCCCAGCAGACAATTCAGGTTGGAAGGGACCACAGGAGTCTATCCTGCCCAGCCTCTGCTCAGGACGGGGTCAGCCATGAGACCAGATCAGGTGACTCAGGGCTTTGTCCAGTTCAGTCTTGAAAACCTCCAAGGATGGAGACTGCAGAAGCTCCCTGGGCCTCTGCTGCTCTGCTCGACACCCTCATGGGGAAAGTCCCGCCTCATATCAGCCTGAGCCTCTCTTGTTTCAGCTTACCACCGCTGCCTCTCACCCTCCCACCATGCAGGAGCATGAAGGGCCTGGCTCCGTCTTCTCCTTAACCTCCTCGCAGGCACTGGCATGTTGCTGGTAGGTGCTCTCAAAAGCTGTCTCCTGAGGCTGAGCAAGCCCCCTTCCCTCAGCCTCTCCTCACAGGGATCCAGTCTCAATCATCTTGGCGGCCCTTTGCTGAACTCACTCCACTTTAAGGATGTCTTTCCTGTACCAGAGGTTCAAATAGTACAAATAGAGTCAAATAGAGGTGCAGTATCTAGATGTGGTCTACCAAGTCCTGAGAAGAAGAGAATCACTTCCCTCAAGTTCCCGGTTTTGTTCCTGTTGGCAAAGCCCAGGATGCTGTCAGCTTTCATTACTGCTGAGCTCTTCTCCAGACCCCAGGCGCTTTTCCTTACATCTGGCCCCAGCCAGTCGATCCCAGGGGAACCCCAGGGGTTCATCCTTCCCCAGGGCAAGACTTTGCAATTGTCCCTACTGAATTTCATGAGGTCCCTGGCAGCCCCCTCCTCCAGCCTGGCTAGGTCTCTGAAGAGCAGCCCAGCCTTCGAGTGTGTTGATTAGTGTCCCTCCCCCAGCTTGGTGACACCTGCAAACTTGATGAGAGTGCACCCCACCACCTCCCCAGGTCACTGACAGGGATGTCAAACAGGCCAGGTCCTGGGATGGACCCCTGGTACTCTGCATGCAGAGTGAGACCCATCACCCACAACCCTCTGAGACCCACCACACAACCAGGTTTGTATCCACCTAGTCATCCACCCATCCAGGCCTTAACATCCTAATTTGGACATCTGTTAGCTTCCTCCTTTTTAAAAGCTTTTTCTTTCTTTGTTACATCAGTATGAGAGAAATCCCAGTGTACAAACCTGTTCAATAGGCAGAATAAGCAACCCAATCACTGGAAAAGACCATTAACCATCAAAGAGTGGAGAAGTAAGAAAACCACAGGAATGTCCTCCATTTGACTTTAGAGACAAGCCTTTACATTGTTTGCAACACTGCCTTATACCATAAATACCTGAGCAATTTAAGGAGTTATTACATAGTGTAACAGATGTTTAAATACTTTCCAGATCTAACTAGCAAGTAAAAGCCACACCATGTTGCTGTCACCTGCTTCAGTGCAGACAGGGAAAGAGGTGACCCCCTCCCATTTTTCCTTCACAGCATTAACTTTTTTCTTGATCAGTGCCTTTCCTCTGAGTCCCCAGTGCCTTCGTCTTTCTGTCTCCCTGTGTTAAGGCCCCATCTCCCCACTGTCCCTGGGACCCCTATTTCAGGTCCTCCTCTCCCTTTTCCTTCCACTTCTGAAGGACACAAGCAGCCAAAGCCAAATAGGCCAAAACAGTCTTTTTCCATGGCCAGGTGAGCTCCTCCTGACTCTTGCCTGTCTCCTGCTGGGGCTCTGCTGCAGGTTGCCTCCAACACTTCATAAGGAACATTTTCCATTACATTTTTCATTTCCAACTCTCAACCTTTCTATCATATGATTTCAGGTTAAAACAGCAGGATTTTTGTACAGCTTATCTAGTTCAAGATGATCTTTCTGTCAGCTGCTGGAAAAAGATTAGTAGACATTAAAGCCAAAAGCCAAAATCCAGCTGTGATTCGTCTTCAACCTTACCCTAGAAACTTAACCTCATCCCAAACACTGGACTTTTTCCTAACTGAAACCAAGGGCTTGTACACATGAACCATCATTTGTAACGTTAACACCACAACACACTTTTAAACGATCATAACCAGATTTTCCTCAGCTGTGCATGTATTTTAGTGATTAACATAGTACAACAGCTAAAATAGAAAATACCATGTAGTTCCAGCTACTGAACCTGTATTTAACAGTTGCTCACTGCCCTGCAGGACTGCCAACGCTGCTTTCGCTACAGGTAGGTAAAAGAAAAGTGCAAGAAGAGTTATGCTGGCTTAGACCACTGGTACACCCAGGCAAGGGCTCTAACCACAGCCAACAGGGAACAGAAGGAGAACATACACACCTACAGGTATATTCCCCCTGACCATCTCTGGCCTTAAAAATAATGTCTTTGTATTTCATCAGAAAACATACAAAGAAGAAAAACACCTCACTGGTGTTTCCTGTTGCATTCCTAAAAAGAGGGAGAAAGCTTCTGACAGAAGGAGTCCTTCCCCTAACTGATGGTTTTCTGTGCTCCTTCCAGCACAGCTCTTCCAGGAGATCCAGAGCAAGCTCTTGCCCTAAACCTAATGCATAACAGTTCTACAATGACACATGATTTCTATGTATTACACTGGATTAGCAAAGAGATATATGTTATTTCTGCCATTTTAAAGCTATTCCCACGTTTAGACTTTATATATCATTTCACAGAAGGATATGTACGCTTCTGTTACCTATTATGTCTATACCCTGTACTAGTTTCTTTCATATTTTCCATCTACGTTGTGTCAGAGCAGTGGTTCCTGGCCTGTAGCCCACTAAGTCACAGCAACTGATCCACAGAAAAAGGTGCACAGTTCTACATTGCCTTTGCAATGTTCAGTGAAGTTTAATGGCGAGGACTCTTTATTCCTCCCATCAGCCCACTCCTTGCAACTTCATAGTTGCCTGCGGAAAGGCAAAAAAGCTTGGGAATCACTGTCTGCTTTCTGCTCTAAAGAATAATGGCTTTATAATGGAATTTTCCAATGAGAAAATTAATCTGGCCTTATAACCAATTAGGATAACTAAGAAATTCACAAAAGTATGTCTCTGCAGTGAAGTACCCAGATTCCAGAATTCTGCAAATCCCAGACACTAACTGGCTTGATCTTCTAATTTACACTGACACCACATTACAATGACCTGCCTACATCTGACATTAAGCATAATTTAATGCTTGTTAATCAACAGTGAGGGCAAGTGTAAGCCCTGCGTTCCTTATCTAATGCTTTCCTCTCCTCTGCTGAGAGAGTTAGAGGATTTGCCTTGTTCTGTCTATCATCTTCTTTGGTAAACACCAATCACTGGAGTAAATCTGATAAGTAGGCTGACTTCTGACCTCTTTGTTCATATTTGTGTCATACATAAATATGTTGCTGGCAATAGTTTCTAGTGGTAAACTTCCTGGGGTTTTTTAACCCATTAAATGGAAATGCATTATAGAATAGAACATAAGGGAATTTCAAAGTATTATAAATATAGGATTAGGAAACTTGCCAGCAATATCTATTGCTGACAGCTGACTTTATTAAAGTTCATCAGCATTAATTGCCTCATTGTTGAATGACTTTTGCATGTAATTATCACCAGTCCAAACACAGATTGCCTCAGGTACAGTATCTAATGTGATCATGTGTTCTGAATCCTATTAAAATAGCCAAGATGTAGCAGAAATTATTCTCTAGCTAACAGTAAGGAAGTGCAAGAAGGAACAGAAACAGGGGGAAATTATTTTGCTAAGCCTAAACAGTGTTACTTTCTCTGTCTCATTCCAACATTTCCAGTAATGCTTTGGTGCCATAGACGCTGAAGTAAGACTCAGAGATGCCAATTCTATACCAGTGTCATTTATCTCAAGGACAAGTGAAAATTCCTGTGCCCTACTAGAAAGAAAATGCCTTAGGCACGATTGCTAAAATGGGCTTTAAACGTCATGCTATATTTTAATAGACAGAAAGATGGATACATCAATGTCTAAAATAATAATTCTTAGATTATATTTATCAGAACAAGGCAAGGCTGGAATTGTAATTTAAAGAAGTCTGAGCTCCAGTATTGTGAGCTAATACCCAAGGAGAGAGGACACACAGCCCCTTCTTTGAACTTCTATGCTGTTTTAAGATGTTTTCAAGATCTAAAGGCTCAGCATCAAAGACAAAATTTCATACTTTTTTTACACCAACCTGAAATCTTCAAACCATATTACTATCCCATTCCCAAACCCTACTTTCTCAATAAAAAATAAATAAATCAATTACTATTCCCTTTCCTCAATGTACCAGCTCTTTTGAGACTCAACAGAATACACTCTACTCTTCTGAATCATTACATCATGCAATAGACACAAGAAGTGTTTTAAAAAAAAATTAAATAAGCTTTTGCAATTTTGCTTGTAGATTTATTTAAAGCCTTCAAAAGGATCATCTTAAAAGCCTCAATATCATCTTAGGAATTAGTTGCTTGTCATAGCAAATTTTGGCAATGTTAAATACCCACCATTCTCATGTATATGCCTCCTTATATGCATACCTACCTATCACCTGTCAGGGCTCTGGAGTGACTTTTCAGAGAAATTCATATTCAGGATTGTGTTCCAGTCACAGGTTTAACAGCAAAGGACTTCAAAACTGTGCTACGCAGTATTTAAAAATGCAGCATAAAAAGCTACATTGAATAGGGACTTTCAGTAGTGAAAAAGGATTTGACTATGGAACACAGACAGCCTCAGAAATTTTACAATATTTTTAAACACTACTAAGCTGTTCTTGATGTTGTGTGTTGTCAAGTAGCTATAGTCATAAATGCTTGAATAAAGACAAGACTTGTCACATATTACCTTCCCTTACCCCTCCTCACGTTGCTTTTTCTCTCGAGTTTATTAGCATTAATAACTGGAAGCACTGATGTAGCCTTTTAGGGTATTAGACCAAACCTGTAAATTAATGCATTGGTTCATCACAATTCATTAATCAAGCCTGTGCTGGATTTAACAGACAGCAGATTATTAAAGACACCAAATTACACACACGAAAAAACCCAGCTCCCAGAGGGTCAGATGTAATGTGAATGGTTTTGCATAAAACCATAAACCTGCTATTAAATTAAAAACAGGCAAAAATTATGTCCCCTGCTTATCTAAAGTAATTTTTTTTAGAAGGGATGTTACGCTAATTTACTTCTTAACTGGTCCTGGTTACACAGCAAAGGACTAAAGGTTAACTGCAATGGCTCCTCTGATGCTTGGTTAAGCAACTTACACTAACATATCCTGACTGAGGTGAAGAAATTAATGAAATTACTACTGTAATTCATTACTAATGGAAAATTGTCAATGCTTTCAGCCAGTAGTTCACACAAATTTTCTACAGACATGAAGACCTATTACAGTGACTCATGCTCCTAGACTTGCTACTCTTATTTCAAGTCTTAGCACCATTCATCACAGCTGAACTTTATGCCATGCCATCCAGCAAAGTTTAGCAACCTTTGATCTCAATAGCTGAGGTCTTTCTACTTCCGTGACACGGGTTTATGAAGGAAGAAAAAATAACATGTAATTTCCAGCATCAATCTAAGGAATGCTAAAACAAAGAGAGGCGATAGACAGAATCACTGCAACCAGCATCCAAAGTATAACAAACATAGGAAAGTTTGTAATTTGCCAACTAATGATGCCAAAAGCAAACTGTGTAAATGAGTCTAAAATTTATATATATTACCAATTTAAAGGACAACTTTTACAACAATTAGTAAACATTAACATTTAGTGAAGAGACTGAACAAGACTGGTCTGTTATACTGTGTAGTCCTGGTTTCCCTTTATATTCCTCACTAAATCACAAAACAGAATATCAAACTAAGATAGGATAGCAAAACTGTCCATCCCCAAAGACAGATTAATCTGTGACTAATGTAATAGTTGGTATATACGGATAGCAGGAATATGTTATATTCAGTGACTTTGACATAAATAAAGTATTTAATATTACCTGACTGCATATAACATGGAACTCCTAATAGGAGCATTCTTTTATGTTAATTTATAGGACAACATTGCTTTATGGTTGTGGGGTTATACTGGGAGGAAGCTAATATAGTGTTTACGATCTTCCCATTAATTTGGTTTTTGTTTGTGAGCAAGAAAGATACTGTTTCTGATGGTCATAAACACCCAAGGGATAAGAACTGTGCAGCATGGTTCAGGGTTAAATTATGCAAACAAAATTTAAAGTTTGAATATCAGTACAGCTTTCCCCCTTGGGGAAGAGCAGAATTAAAAGAGGCAGAGAAATCCCTACCCATACAGGAACCCAACAAAGCACACTCAAAGCTCCTTTGACTCTGTACTGTGCATTCTACCATGTGAAATGGAAAGAAGATCTGACACAATGAGAGTAACACCAGCACAGAGAGAGCTTTTAATGGAAGAAGACAGCAGATTTGCTACTGTGTTCCCTACCTGTTGGAGTGGGCCTCTGTGCATGACATTCAGCAAGCATGGCCAGAAAGTCCCTGTATATCACTTAAGTGATACATGGTCTCCTCAGAAGTCAGTGCAAATAAAAGCCAAAAAGATGTTGACCAGGGAAGAGCCTCTCTGCAGATGTTGCCCATTCCTTATACTCAGCCCACAAGCCTCCCATCGGCTGCTTTCAGGGAACAAGTGCTGAGGCAGACAGGATCCCCGTGCACCCTGGATGGTAGTTCTCAGGCTAAGCTTTTGCTGAGTTCAAAAAATAGCATTTCTCATAACTCAGTGAAGGGTATTACAAGACCTTTCACTCAAACTCCAGCTAGACCTGGCATCACAGCACACACTGCAAGAAAAGCGGTGTGCAAGAAGGTGTCTGCTTCACTTTGCAGTTGTTACTCCCACAGATTAGTACAGTGTCAGAGCTCGAAAATTAGGTAATGCAACCTAGAAGTCAAAGGAATGATAAGGTCTTCACGGACAAAAGATGCTCAGAATACATTCAGTGTAAAAGCCTCCAGTTATGTTATTTAATACATAAAAATGACTTCAATTTCTAAGCTAATTCTCACTGAAAACAGATGAATACTGCCTTTGCATACACATCTATACTGACTGACTCTAAAGTACTGTATTAAGTCCAGTCCTTTTGCCCGTATCCCAGGCCAAATCTCTACTTCAAATGTTGAACTCCTAACATCTTACAATGCAAATTAGTAACTCTTCTATCAAGCTTTTAAAGCATTCTTTCTAAACCCCACTTTAGTGTTCAGTGGGATGGTATACACAGTCCCATTCTTTATGCCAAGTGTCTCCAAATCCTTGGGGAGTTAGGGGAAAAACTTAGCACACATATGTAATGCTGCTGCAATAGTTGTACTTCTTTATATTACAAGCAGGTGAGAACAAGGACTAGTTTACCAGCATCAACAAAGTACACCTTCCTAGCACTCTAAAAATTTTAAAAAATTAATGTTGGATGTATTCCTTAATTATATAAAACTCTGCAAAGAATACCATGGTTTAAATTTATTATGCAAATGCTCTTAATTTATGACAGATTGCTACTTCAAATACAAGTATTAAATCTCTATTAGACTCGTTGAGGTAATGCACTAATATGCATCACTGAGGTCTTAAATTTCTAAGCAGCAATAGTGTTTGTTAGATGCAATAAGGATTACCTTAATTAAAACACTATCCTCAGCATCTCAAAAGATTTAATCCAAATCTTTATATAGGGCACATTCATTATCTATCTCCAGTTAATAAAAATATGACCTACTTTGGTTACATTTCAGAATTTAACGTTGATTACCATTTTGTTAATAGAAATAAGATACTAAAGACTTTAAAGACAAGCCAAAAGCAATTTTGCCAGCCTAATTAAAATACTATTTAATGGCCTCAGAAGGAGCTTTATATTTATTCATAACTGTAGAGGTAGACTTTTTAGAAATGTTTTTAAAATAGCAAATTAAACAACAGACTCCTAAAAATATACCTAAGGATAACAAGTGAGATTTATAACCAATGAGCTTAACACAGAGCCTGAAGAGATTCAGAGAAGAATTCCTAAACCCCACAGGGACACTTTTGAACACGCGAGCTGTTCTGATAAACTCAACAAGACTCCTCACTTCTGTAGGAGGAGGCCCATACCATGTGTCTTTGCAGAAGCAAGGCTTAAATTAATCATAACACTCCAAATGTAGCGTCAAGTTACTGCTAAGTAGTAGTTTCCAAGGAGACATGATGCTTATCAAAACACTCTGATGCGCTGCAGCCTGCCAGATCCAAGACAGTATCTGAATGGGTTAGTGCACTTCTTAGCAAAATGCAGTTTATTCTGGATTAAATCAGGGACACAGCAGGCTTGTCGAGAAGGCAAAGTTTTGGGAGAGCAGAGGGAGATAAGTCCTCACCATAAAGCTGCTCCTGTACCTACCACTGCCATATTAAACAGGATAGAGAGATTCCAGAGGGACCACAGCCAGCCAAAGTATGTGGTCAGAGAGCCCATGGGGCCACCACTTCCCCAGAGCTATCCACTCACCACCGTGGATTTCTCAAACCCAAGCACAAAGTTGTCTTTTCACAGCATTGCTCAGCAAAACATAGCCTCCTTGTATATATCCTCTTCTCCATACAGAAAGGTTGGACAAGAACATGCATGCTATAGAGACAAGGTGTCAGGATCTGTCCTTCAATCCCCCACACAGGTGTCACTTACAATATCCTAAACCAAAATATTTATTTCTGAAGGTAAGAATGTCAGGTGATGGTTGAATCCAAAGCCTTGTCCATTTATCACCAACAAAAACACTAGCACATAGATCTTCTCTTACTAAAAATAATACATATTGGACACCTCTAGTTATTGCTGGGTTTAGTTTGTTGAAGTTTTGAGGTACTGAAGAATCTTACCAGTTTTAAAAGACACAATGTTTATGGCTTTCTACCTAAAGGGATTATCAGTTTCTACATTGTAAACATGAAAGTATTGTGGGCGAACAATGCCACAAAATCTCTCACCAGAGTTCTCACTGCAAGTGGGAATTCCCAGTTTAATTAAAGTCAGTACATACTGTTTTCTCTTGATCTCCATCACGTAGAAGTCACCTGCTCCCACAAGACACCCAAGCAGCCAGTGGCTACACGCAAGGATTACAAAGGTTGGGAGACCAAAGCGATATTGTTCAGAGAGGAGGCCACGGGAAGACGGGTGCAGAGCTGGGCAGCACTGGGGGAAGCTCCCTGTGCAGGAGCTGTCTCTGGTTGTCAACACAAGCAGCAGGGCCTGTGAAGAGCAGTGACCCTCATCCCTGCTTGTCTCCCCAGGGCGGGGCAGGAGCCGGAGGCCAGCCCGCCACCGTGCCCCGGGGCACCCTGCAGCCACAGGGCCGGCTGCCTCACCAGCAGCTGGTCAGCAAGCGGGGCTGCTGCCTGCGGGCGGGTGGGAGGCAAGTGTGACCCCCGCAGCCCCTTGGCTCAGGGCAGCCAGGGGCCCCAGCGCCCACACAAGGCCTCGCTGCAGCCGGCTCCATCCACACACTCTGCTTTCACATGTCTGGTGCACTCTGCTCTGTTCCCTCATAGTGGTTTTAGCACCAGTTTCTCATCCAATGTCTTTTTCCTTCTCCCTCGTTCAGTATCTCCACTTTATTTCTTCTCTACTTTGCTGGCCCTGTATCACTAAAAAATGATAGAAAAGCTCCTTCCCAACTCCTAAATACACTTTCAGAAAAAACCAAGGGTAACAACACATTTTCCCCTCTTCTTTGCCATGCTCAGTCCAACAGCAGCAGCTGTTGCAGAGAGCCCTTTCAGCTGCGGTGTGCCCACGGGCAGGAGCATCCTGCCCCATCCCGTCCCCCCTCGGTCCCAGCCCTACAGCCTCCCTGCGCATCCACTGCCACACGCACCCATGGGGTTGTTCTCCACAACCCCCAACAGCTGATCGCCAAACACGAGGAGTTAATTTTATGAGAGAAGGAATTTTTTAAGCCTAAAAAAACTGATGACATTAGAAAGCTCATTGTAAATTTTACATAAAGAGGTCTTGTCTCTTTATCATGAACATAAATGTCAGCCACTGAAAGACTGTTGTCACAAATGCCTCCCATGAGTGCCAGATCTGTCTGTAACATGGCATATAAGATGCTTGTTCTTCTAGTAATCTGCACTTTTCAGCAGTTATTAATTCCTTAAACATTTAAAATAGACCTTTTCATTTGTGCTTTCACCTCTTGAGGTCACTGCAGCAATCTCAGCCCATGTGGCTCATAGCTCCCCTTTTAGCATTCATTTTCAAAGACATATAAAACACCCAGACAAACCAAGAGTCAAAAGCAGGCTCCTGAGGCTAAGATATGTTTTTCCCCCAAACTCTTCCATATGTTAATATAACTCCCTTTTACCAGGTTTCATGCATGAGACAAGGGACTCTAAAATATTCCTTATCTCAGGCAAAGCACAATAGTCAGGATTTTTCCCCTTTCAACTCTCAGCTACTCCTCTCCATGAGAGCATAGGCTGGAAAGACGATAAGGAGAGTATTCTAGCAGATCTATGCCTCTCTCTTCCTCTATTATTAAGAAAGCAAAAAAAATAAAAAACCCATTACCTCCAAAATGGAGGCAGGCTTTTTGTGAGATAAGCCACTCCTCCACATCATGTATTCCACCGAAGGGATTCATATTGGGCTCAGTATCTTCTAATGGTTTCATCAGTTAATATTAAATTGGCTTCCGATAGGAAAAAAAAGAATTTTCCTTGCACTGCACTAAATAATTTGCCTTTATATAGACTGCATAAACTACATTTCTGAAGAGGAACAAACAATTATTGTTCCATTTATGTAAGTGACAGTGGATGGATTTTCATAGATGGACAGTTTGCATCCCACACTGCTGGTATTTTACTGTGTAGTTGACTTTCACTATTTGGTCATTTTCTTACACTTTACAAATGGAAAGGCATTTCACAGTAAAAACACGAAAGGTTGATATTTTATAGCACAGAGCTCTGGAACTAAGGTCGTCCCATCCTCACAACAGCAAGATGGTCCCTAGTGTCATGGGTAAAAGCAACCTGTGTAACAACCTGGACAGTTAATGGGATAATGTGGCATATAATGTATGTGGGGTGACAGTCAGGTGTCCCCAGTGGCACTGTCAGTATCAGTCCTCATGCAGCCTAGAACCAGCTCTGACGCCCACGTAACCCCTTGTACCTGCTGTGAAGTCGGGCAGGGACAGCCGCTGCAGGGAGCGGCCTCGGCCCCTTTGCCTGGACAGAAGCACATCGCTTTCCTACCTCTTCCAGCCCCAGCTGCCAGGACTGCTTTCTGCATTCTGGGGCCAGCCAGACTGAAATCATGCCCATCTGGTGCTCCTTCAGACAGCAGCTACGCATACAGAAACCATAAGAGAAAGCGAGGAAGACCGCTGCTTTCAGCACAAACACATTCCTTGAGCAAGCAAACCTTTGCTCTCCTCTTCAGGTCAGTCTTGGCAAATGGAGCAACTGAAACAACACCCGGTCCAGTCTGAGCATGAGCATTCTCCATGGGAAACCATGGTTTTACCACTGGCAGCTACCGTTTTCCAAGCAAATGACACTTCATCAGTGAAAACTTTAGGATGCTGTCATTATAAACCAATCACTGCACAGGCCCTTTTAATTGCTCTCCTGTCTACATCCAGTAAAAAATGGGTTGTGAAACAAAACCAAATGGACCAAATGAAGAGCAGCCTGCTAACCACCATACATTTCTAATTTTTACCACACTGTGCAGTAATTTTCCATAACTGCCAAAGCTTCCTATTTCTGCAGAGCCTCAGTTTTGTTAGTCAGTAGAAAGTCCACCCTTTTTACTTTGTATCCAAAGAGAAAATACTACCTTTTTGAACAACTCACATCATGTTTGACCTTGAGTGACAACCTGAAGTTTACTGCAGGTTATTTGTTCACTTATTAGTTCTTGTTCAAAGGTTTTGACATGTTCCAGCATTTCCTCTGGCTTTAATGGGAAAAAAACCCAAACCAAAACTAAACCTACCCCTTACCTGCACAAACAGCAGTCTCTCAAATATGTCCATGCACAGCCTAAAAGCTGTCATTTCAGATTGCCACAAACTATGTTTTGCCACAAAAGTAATCTTTTCCCAGGCCTTTGTGTCCTCTCCTGCTTGCTACCGGCCACTACAAAAATAAGTCAGTTATAACAAAATAAATAAAAAAAAAGTCTTCTGTTCAGGATAAAGAACCAGAATCCTTTAGAAAGACTTTGATATTTCCATGTGTTTTGAGATTTTGGGGTTTGCTTCTGTTTGTTTTTTAAACTTATGAATGAGACCTACAGATCTGTTAAAAGTTGTTACCCCTTGATGGTATGCTTTCAGAAGTGCATCCCTTTTCTTTCTGCTGTTGAAAAATAGCATAAATAGAATCTCTTGCTGCTGGCTCAGGAAAAAAAAAAAAAAAAAAAAAAAAGTCATTATTTCTATCCAGAAAAATCTTAGACCCCCTTGCTGCTACTCCTGAGAGTCCCTGCAAAATACTGAGTAACAGGAGTTATACACACTCACATCATCCTTTATGGTAGTTTATTCCATGGCAGCTGAAATTTTGTAATGCTTGTTTCTCTGCTTTTAATGATTTGCTGTTAATAAGAAATTTTCAGTGAGCTGTAACCCATTTCTACTTCGGATTCATAGGAAACCTAACAGCTAAAATTTCTCTTAGGACTTTCAATCTCACATTCTACCTAGAGGCAGGAAAACTTTTTATTTTGCTGCTAAACAATTATTCACAACTCATTTGCTTCAACTTAACAATGAATTTATAGAAAAAATCCATAAACTACATGAGAAGAATCAATTATTTCCCATTTTTACATAGCTATTACTAATAACTATACAACAAATCCCAGGGATTAGTTTTTCATTGTCCCAGCTACTGAGAACATTCCGAGTATCCAGCTTTCAAAACCACTGCTCTCCAGTACTGAACAGCTTCACCTTCTACAATCACCCTCTCCTTTTGGAACTGATTACATGGTTTCAACGTAGTTACCTTTCCCAATAGATTTGATCAGTTAAGTGAATATTTCTGAGACGGTACCAGAGCTCCTGTGGGCATTACAAACACTGTTACACATGGAATAGCCCAGCTTTCATGGCTGTTTAAAAGCTGAGACCTTAAAAATGGTCAGCATGCTGCCTGTACTGCCAAGCTTTGCCTTTACCTTTAGCTGTCCCCAGCCTCCCCCCACAAAGGCTGGGAGACTACTGTGGAGATACCTGTTCTCCTCTGCTGAGCACTAACATAAGCTTCAGCCAGAAGTCTGGAGAGCTGGCATCTCTGGACTGGTTTGGGGACATGTCTTTATTCCCGCTCTGCTTGATGACCATCCTTCTTATAATTTTTTTCACAGCACCAATATGTAAGTGACCAGCTTCTCCTGAGGTTTTACCACTGTTCCTTTGTTTTAAAAAGTATTTCCCTGATTCTTCAAAATTAGTCTGAAGGAAACCTGTAGCATCTTTTAATAATTACTATTGTAGGAAGTAAATAATAGAATTCATAGCAAGGAGCTTCCAGCTCCCTTTCTGCAGCTGCCCTTAAACAAAAAGAAAAAATCTGGTGCATGGCTGGCAGGGAAGACATGCGCTCTGTGCCAAGATCCCGGCACTCTCCAGGTACCATACAGCCCAGAAACTCTGAGTGACACCCTCACACCCAGCTGGAGTTTCTAGCATTTGGCTCCTTGTCAATGCAGAGGTAACCTTGAAGTCCTCCTTTGTCATACAGGTGTCTCAGAAACACAATTTTCTGGAAACTCCTGTAGCCATTCCTGTGGAGTATTTTCTTTCCCTCCTGTTTTTGCTCATTAGATGTGCCTTGCCTAACCCATACTTAATGAGTGGCTCCTAACCCCATAGCAAATACTTGACTCGGAATAGGTTTGCAGCACTTAAGTCTTGTAATGCCACTGCCCACCATTATCATCCAGAACAATCTTTGTAATTGATAAAGAATGGAAATACATCAGCCTCCCAAGACATTATTTGAGCAAGGACCATCTAACATCTCCATGCCAGGTGTCTATAATATCAATGCAGAAAAAGTCTCATAAAAATTAAACACTTACCTGTGTTGTCTGATTCCACAAATAAGCGGACTTTTTTTTTCCAAAAGTGATTTGTCAACCCTCTTTAGTCCTTGCTTTCCAGAAAGCCCACATGGTGCAGATAATCTGCTCCTGGGAGCTGCTGGTCACCTCTTCCACCAATCTTCCCAACCACCCAGAGGTATGACAGCCTGGTTTCTCAGTCTTATGAGACTTTTGGAGGTTATTGCCTCAACAAAGCCTCTGTCATCCCTGGGTCACTTGAGGAAAATTTCTAAGAATTGCTCTGATTCCTCTGCAGACAGCCTACAGCTCTTGAGTGAGGTTAGTCATCTCTATGCCCGTGAAAACTTCCATCACTTGTTCTCAGTGCTACACGCTATTTCTGCAAAAAGGAGAAAATTACAATGAAGCTACGTATTTATTTCAGGCATTTCTACTTGAAGCTTGGATACAGTAGCAATTCTTTGCTCATATTCCCAAACCTCTTTCCAGAGAGTAATCAATCCAAAAAACCCCTTTCTTTTGGCTTCTCCAAGAGCCACATCACCAGTGTTTTTATTGCCGTCTGTTCCTTTCTAACACCTCCACTTCTACCAAATAAAAATCAGCCTCTGGCATAGCTCTATCCATACAGCTCAGCTTCTGTTCAGCATCTTGCATGGACAGTGTTCTCACAAGTAACTCAGTTATTTTACTTTTAAAGAGAACTGCTTTTTATATTTTCTTGACTGACAGGTACTCATAGTATCAATTCCCATAAAAATATACCCTGCCTCTGTATAACACTACAGATTAGTGATCGATCAGAGACCAACAAAATCATTTTGCACTGATTTTTTCCTAAGTGCATCCCAAGAACAGTAAAGGTACATTGATTTTAGCACCTTCAGTCTTAAAATTGTGGCACTGATTTTGCTCTGCAGCGTTCTCTTTGACTAGCACAAGCGTAAACTTTAGGTTATTAGCCCCTGTGGCACTAACATAAAAGGAGTACCAGGCTGCTCTCCTGATGTAAAGCTCAGATCAAGCAGCAGTCAACCATTTGTTTTCTGCACAGGTGAAATTAGCTCCCTCAACTCTCTACATCAAGTTTAAGAAATATCCAGCTAATTGCTTCAGTGAAGCAGTTAGATGTTGCCAAAAGTGGTCCCATAAAAGCCTAGAGTACCCCACCTCCAACCAGCAAGTATTGAGTTCTAGTGTACCACAGTGAGTTGGCCTGTTAAATTCAGCTCTAGGAAACTGTGATCATTTGACTATTTCCCATAGAAATCAGTCTTCATTTCTTATTTGCAGGAGTGTAAAAGGTGACAATAGGAAAAGAAGCATAAAGTAGAGTTACTGTTCTCATGCAGAGATCTTCTGTAACAAGTTTCATCCTGAAATGACTCTTTGCATTCAAGTTATAATAGGTGACAATGCATACATATAATGAATCATATTCATAATGGGAAATCCTAATAGAATATTGACCCCAATTCCATGATCAGCTATGTTCTAATGCAGGATGCAAACAGATTATTTGTATTACATTAAGAAACACAAAGAAAATCATAAGCATAATGGTTGTTACCTTATTAGCATAAAATTAAAACACCTGAATGCATAATTCACTAAAAATATTAAGGGATTAATTTTTGGAGTCCAAAGAATTCCTTAAATTAACGTGTCTTTCAGGCAAATTTTTCTGTCACTCTGAAGAGTTCTTTTCACTGCAGGTTAATACTTTCAGGCTGGAAAACATGAACTAATATTGATATAAAAGCCAATATATGAAAGTAGCACAGAACAATAACTGCAAAATGCTATTAGCATATTTACATTTCAAGTTCCATTTATGTCTATAATTAGGCATATAAACAATCATAATTCTTGCATAATATAAAATTAAGTATACGTATAAATTATAAACCCAGAACATAGTGCTGCCAGTGTTGCATGTCTTATGCACAAAGAGACAGGATGATAATGCTTAATGCTACTATGAGATATATGAAAGTTGATTCCAGCAACTGCACTATTTTATAATATACGCAATTTCAGTCTCAAACTCTGGCAGAAATACAGTGTGTGCAACGTTTCATCATCTTATTTCAAAAGAACTCTAATATGATTATGTTTGTATTTTCACAGATAAAGCTGAACAAATCAAGGGACGCTAGATTTTAAATCATCCGTATGTAGGGTTTATTGAACTATTTTTAAAAGAAACAATGTAAACAAAGTATTTTTCCACTATGAAGTTTCTTTAAGCTCATTACAGTACTTCTAATTTATACTAATCTTGGGGTTTTGTGGGTCATTCATACAGAAATAAGAAACAGACTTATAGGAAAATGAGATAGAACTACAAAACCACAAAAATTAGCCTTATTCACAAAACAATCAAATCACTTTCAATCTTTTTTTAATTGATTATGTCAAGGATTTTCATCTAGGAGTTCTTACAGTGTCTTGTCCTCCCTGTAACAGCAAATAACAAATGGCAAGGGGGGTGAGGTGTAAGAATTATAATCTTAACAGGACTGAATAAGTAAAAAAAAAAAAAAAAAAAAAAAAGGTGAATTCCCAGTACTGCTCTGGAACTTGGCATTACTTCCCCTGAAGCCATGCTATTCTCCTGAACAGTAGGCTACTTCACAGTATGTGCTGTTCATAAAGGTTTCTTTACAAGAGAGGATAATAAAACCATTTAAATATAAATAGTACATATTAATGCTATAAATAATGCCTTGAAAAATTAATACAGAAAAGAAGGGAGTTTTATTCCTGCTCCTCCCTCTACCAAGACAGAGATGGTTTTCTCCACAGACCTTGGTCATAATGACGGTCAGTAACAATGCTAAAACACAAAACTGTAGAACGATTGATTTCTTGCAGAACTGAGCAATTTAATCTCTTAGCACTCCAAAGTCCTTGTTTCCACAGTCATCACTACTCTGCCGAAGTAGTAGCATAGATATGTAGCAAGACCTGATGTTACATGTAATAGTAAAAACATCTCATGTTGCCCTTCTGGTTACTTCAGTTTATGCTTGCCGCACACAGGGTAATGGGAGAGAAGTCCTCAGAAGACCAGACCATCCTTCTTCTCATACAACAGAAAATGCAGACCTACAACACTCATGAATCATATGAAAGGAGCAGAAAAAGTGAACATGTGCCATTTGCTAACAAACCTGCCTGGCACCGCCAGTGCCATCTCTTCTAGTGACTGGCGGATGCCCACCCACCTGCAGTTAATTCAACCACAGTTTAGCAGACTGGATCGAGCACGTCTCCTCAGGATTAGAACGGGCACTTTGGATGCAATGTATTCATGCAAAAATGACTGTGCAAATAAGGGGTTTTGCTCCTCTTTCTATGTACCCTTATTTCTTAACCCATTTTCTGTTTTCTTCACACTTAATAAGCCAAGGGATTCAAAAAGACCAGTCAAATCTCAGTTTTGTCCTAAAAACCTGATTCTTCAAGTAGTCCATCCTACTGCAACAGTTTTCATTTTAGCCTGATTTTCAAAGGAAACTTTATGCATCTGTGCTGTCTGTATGGAAGCACACATATTATATTTACACAACAAAATTCTTCTAGAACTTTTGAATTCAACTCATTTCAATTAAAATGAGAGGTTACTAGCTTGAAAGAAACCAAGTTCCTACAACTTTGATGAAAACACATAGCAGAGAAGAAAAATGCTATTGATACTTCAATGATTTATACAGAAAACACATTCAACATCAGGCATTGGGGAACCCACCTGGGAGAGTGCCATCATGAATGTCTCCTCTGCAAGAAAGGCTTCATGTGTGCAATTGTTTAGAATACAAGAATGTCTGCAGGAAACGAGACTTTACTAAGCACACTGTTCAAAGAACTATTTATATTACAATATCCACAAGAAAGCTAGTTTCTTATTTGTTAAACCATTTTTTCTTTGTGGATTTCTTTTTCCTTGCAATTGAATTGTCTGATTCTGATAGCTATATACACTCCACTAACTTTTTAGGCACTGATATGCATTCTTTAATGATTCTCAAGAGTTTTGACTTTATTTCCCCACATTTTATTCTTCTGTGTCTGCTTCAGTTCCCTTGGAGGGCAGAACATGCACCACAGTACGCATTTTGATGACTTTTGTGCCCCAGGGGCTCACAGGCTTGCCCATCTCTTTTTACAATAAATGCAAACAAACCATCAGTTAACAGACAGCTGCAACATTCTTCCAAAAGAACAACCTTTAAAAATATTGTTTACTTGTCTGAACACAAGATATCCTCCTACCCTTCAAAATAAGTGACTGATTGATGGGTAGGCAAAAGTATTTGCTTTGACAGAATCAGCCTGACATCAGTTTTCATGTTCTCTGCTGCCTGAACAGTATCAAGCTGATCAGATTTGTAATTCTCCTGAAGTACATCAATCCAAGCAAAAAAACTACAGTCTTTTCCTACGCTGGACTCGTTGATCTGTCCAATGTAAGTTAGCAAGTAACAAATTCAACTATGATAAAAATTGATTGTATAAACTGCTTTTTACAACTCCTGAAGTACAGAAATCATCTAGCTGCTTACAACTTCATTTGGCAAGAAGATGAACACAGATCAGAAGAGAGCTGCAACTTACCCAACTGTCATTTGCTCTTCAACTTTTTTACTTTTTAAATTGGCTGTTGCACAATGATGGTTCTGACCAAACAGTTAACCAAGAAGGCATCAGGCAATAGTTTTCAAGAAAATACATGAGTTTATATCCAAGTGCAACTGGCAACCACCGACCCTACAAACAGCTTCTCTTATGCAGCTAATTACAGTAGCTTTTAGAGTAGGGAGGAAAAAGTTGGAGAGTCTACATCCAATCTTGCAAGAAAGATGAGAACAACAACTGCACACCTCAATTATTTTTGCAGTGACATGCAAAACAACTGCACACCTCAATTATTTTTGCAGTGACATGCAATTTGAGATCACATGATTAGGTATGCTATTCAACCCAATTTCCAAAATCAACAAAAAGCATATACAACTGATTTATACGCATGTTAGATAAGGTTCCAGCTAGACTTTAATGGACAAGGTTGTGATATAGGTTGTGCTGGAGTACTTTACTACTTATTCTCTTTCCAGAAAAGTGGAGTATTTTAAAGATCTGTCTGAGGACATAAAATCCATCTGGCAAAACTTTACAACATTTAGATTTGCAGAGAGATACTGATTATGTTTTACACTGCACATGCATAGGCCTTTTCTTGTTTTTGATACTTGTCACATCTATCGCATAGTATAAGAAGAGAGCCTCTGCATCTTTCAAGACTTTATATTCCACTGACACACAGTTTTTCAACATAGCTATTTTAACTGAGGATAGCTCAATCCTGAAAACTGTAATTTAAAATACATGTTATTTTAATATTTTAAAGATACTTCTGGGGTTTTATTCTTTATAAAAGTAAAAATTCATCTCCGCATACACTTAAAATGATAGCAAATTTGATTTCCTTTCTCTCAGGAAGCCATTTCAAAATAACACAGAGCAGATTTGTAAAACCTGTTTAACCCAGTCTGTTTTCTACCGTGCCTGAAATACTGTATGTGCTACACATGAAAGACTCATTAAGAAGAGCTTTTGCTACTGTCTTATTAAATAAGCCTTGGTACATAAAATAACACGCAACATAGGAATTTGAGATACTCCATATTAGGAAAATTACCAAACTCCTTAAAAACTTAAGAAACTCTCAAATAGTCTACAACCCTTTATGCATTTGATATCTCAAACAATAAAACCTAAAAAACTTAATAGCTTGTTTTAGTTGCTTCACTAGTGTACATAAAGAGGTATGATCTCATGGCCTGAGTATGAAACCGGACATCAAAATGTTTTACATGATGATTTGCCAAATCACACAACAGGAACTAACCAAATTGTACCAGTCTTCCCCCAGTACAAGGAGATAAATGAATTTACACTGAATTGATCAAATCTATTCAGTTAACAAAGAATACATGAGATATTTGGCTTCTGGGAGTGAGTTTTAGAGAGCAGTAAAGGACATGCTTAGCTACATGCTAAAACTAACTGAAATGGCAATGCTAGTTACTGAAAAACTCACAACTTGAAAATTTTTGCTACTGGACAATTTATCTAGTCTTGCTAGAGAATGATAGCAGGTAAAATAGAAACCAAAGGACATTAATAATTATAAGAAGAAATAAGTATCCAATTCTCCCTAGGCAAACAGAACTTGCACAATTTGTAAAAATGATGTATGTAATTTGTAACATTATACTGAAGCAAACTACAGACTAGTGATAAAAAAATTTATAAGCTAGCCAGGGCCACTGACCAATCAAAACAAAATGCTAAAGGTATGGAAATTTTAATAGGGAGTTATAACTTACCAGCTTCTCAAATGACAGAAGACTTGACAGAAGTCTTGAGAGACAGAAGACTGAAGTCTTTATATATACTGCTCTGACAGTTTAATTGAATCAAGATGTCTAAAGATGCACAGACAGTAAAACCAGATAAAGTGCAAAAAGGAATCTGTAAACTATCACAGAAAATATTACAATTGGCTTTACCTTAGCTTTTTAATCTATTTAAATTCTCCACTTGGGTGTTTTTATACATTTTAGAATAAAAACTAACATTCAAAAAGACATTTCTAAGTTTTTTCAGGCCCCAAGTGACATAAGCTTTTTCTTTAAATCAACAGTCTAGCATTTATAGTCAAATAAATGGAGAATGAAAAGTTAGCAGATGAACACCTAAGGGATATTAAGTATATGCTGTCCTCACATATTCAAATATGTGTTTGCTATGCTTTTTATAGAAATATCTTCATATAAGCTTCCAAAGCAAAATTAATAATGCTTTCTAGCAGGCCGTTACGAAAAACCACTACCATGACAGATATAAACGAAAACATTGAAAAATGGGGATTGCAAAACAGAGTCTAACTAGAAGACCATTATTTTAACATTATTTCTTCCCAATATCTCATGCTCGCCATGCAATTATCACAATTAACTCCACATTCCTTGGAAAAAGTTATCAATACATAAATGTCAAAAAATTATCAATTCTTAATGTACTAATTGCCGCCTTCTTGCAAAAGGATGGCTACTGCTGGTATTTTTTTTCAGAAAAGCTTTAACGTTGTTTGCCAAATTAGTCCTTTTATCTTCCATCAGCATCTGCAGTCAACTACTGCTTTGGTGAAAGAGTCCAGAGTTTTCTTTTAATTTTATTTTAAGAGAGGAGGCACAAAGTCAGAGAAAAGAGTTGCAAGTCCTGCAGTTTCAAATTCCTTTTGTAGCTCATCCAGCGTTGAATATTCTTTGACTTCAAACGTCTGAAACCTACATTGTAAAAGGGAGACTCATGAATATGCCTAGATTTGTCAGAATGTAATTATCGATTGTTACTTTTCTATCCACAACAGTACTAAATTATACCTTTTCTGCTGTGACTGTACTTTTGTCTCACACAGTACACTAATCATTTTCTCTTTGCATTTCTTTCCGCTTGAGTCCACATCTACCTTAGAAGTTTTCTGAAGAATCAAGTACTCCTAAATGACAAAAAAGAACAAAATATTAAATGTCACCTAGTATCTTTGAAGTTTAGTAAAATGCAAAAATCTGGATGAAACATACAGATTTTTTCTAGAAGACAGCAATCAAACTTCGAAAGTGCCCATCCCAAGAAGTGCATGACTGTTTTTATTCATCAGCTTGAAGTTAAGTGCAGTCTTAAGTGATCTGGAGAACGTGAGTTTGAAAAGCCAAAACGTTCTCCTCCAATTTTACCACAAAAACCTGCCTAATGCAGAGGGAGTTTATAGGTACAGACAAGAAGTTCAAAGCCCAGGCATCTCTAAATCAAGGAAAGAGACAGTAATGAGCTAGAAATATTAATTTCTCATCACAAATTTTCTGTTTTCTGGGGCATTTGGGAAATACATGAGACTGAACCTACGCTTATTACAGTCAGGAGACACAGTGAATACAGGGGTATAATTAGAGAGGGAAGCAAAACAATACAGGCCACAGGTCTACAGGTATCACTGGTTTCTTTCTCATAGAATACCTTCTTTTTCTTAAATACAGAATAAAGCTGTTGGGCCTTCCTACTGTCCTAATGATCAATCTGCTTCCAAAATTGTTACTCTTACAAAAACACACACAAAATATTCAGACACATAGGTTTCAGTGGTAAATCAATAGAACTAGTCAACATTCATTGTTCCTGCACCTTAATGTTGCTCCTGTCACCCTGAAGAAGAATCAATATTATCTTGCCCATGAACATCAGTCTTCCAGTCAGCCTTAGATCTGTAGCCCATTTTTCCACAGTTTTGACATATTTTGCCTTTGCTCTCATGTGATCTAAATGCAAAAGGAGCATCCAGATACCATCCTCTGTACTTGTTCCTTTTGACGAAATAGTTTTTTCATTGCAAACTGTTGCTGATTCCTTAATGACATATTTAAGATGCTGCTGTATCCAAAGAATCAGATCGTGTACCATGGGTTCAGAAAGATGATTCTTTGCTTGTTCAAGTAATTTATCTTTCACATCCATACATTGGGCCCTTGTAAGCTGGTCTGAGTTAACAGAAATATCTGGTAGAGTTGATGGATAATTGACTGGTAAATGAAATAACAGCTTTAAAAGTACATCTGTATCCAGCAGTTCTTTCACGCTGATTTGAATCCTAAATGTGATTCCATGCATCTCTGGAAAGTATCAAAAAATAAACATTAATAGTTTGCTTGAAGTGGAAATACATATATTTTATTAAGTCATGTTATTTTCTGTAACAACTCAACTCAAATGACTACCATTCTGTAAAAAAAAAAAAAAAAAAAGAAAAAAAAGGGGTGTGGGTTTTTTTGTGGGGTGGGGGGTTGCAACCAATGGCTCAAGCTATACTTGCAGGGAATCCTGAAATGAAACACTTCCATATCATACTAGAAGGAAAGTTATTAACACATTCTAAAAGGAATTCACACCTTTTGGCTCCTTCAAAGTCTAGACAAGACAGCAATAAAGAATTGTCTCTCTCAGAAACACATAAGTCAGCTTCTACAGCTCAATAGCAGCAGCAAGGACAACCGAAAATAGACACTTTTCTGGACAGACTCAACACTGCCCTAACTTTGCTCCTAGAAAAATCTGTAAGGCTCCTAACATCAATACCAGCACAAGGCAAACAGACTTGTACTGAGTAATTTTTAAGACAACCATTCAAAAGCAGTTCCACACTGAAGAGAGACTTGGAAAGAGAAAAGTCAGATCTTTGTCCCCCACAACTTTCAGAGAAAATAAGCTTAATTGATTTCTGCCAACTTCTCTACATTTATAACAGTTGGACTGACATAATAAAAACATCTGATTCTAGATACTATATACATACATATATAGGTATATAATTATATAAACATATGTGTATACATCTACATATCTACTCAAAACCTGTTGTTGGTCTACTTTAGAATAGAATTCTTTTCAGAGTGAAAAGGATACGTACAATATGTAGCAGAAAGGGCAAAAGACCACATCCTCCTGATAAATCACATAATCAAAGATGTTGAATATGAAAGTTATGTACAGTAATTCCTGCAATAAAACCTTCTTGACTAAAACATGTTTCACAGAAAAATGCAGAACTTCATAAAGTAAAAAGCGGGGACAAAGACCTAACCTACTTTTGCTCCTCTGCCATGAAGAAAGAGGGTATCAGATAAAAGATGATCTTCTTCAGATGTTCTCTGCTTCACCCCCTTTGATGCATTCTAAGCACTTCACCCCTTTTCTTTAAAAAATTGCTAAAATGTCAAGTTGATTCATTCTATAAGGGCAGGAGAAGCCAGATTTGAAAGGCAGATTAGAGCAGAGCTGAGTTTCAGAGAAGCTCTTTTGAAGTGACTTGCCTTCTTCTCCCCCTACCTTATCTTACCTTCCTTTACATGACAGTCAGCTGAATTATGTTTGATTAGTATTGCTGATGCTGCTAACCAACCTCAGCGCTCTCTATGATTTTATATTTGAACCCTACTACATAAGTGAAAGAACCTAAAAGTGACTTGGACAGACAGAAGCACTTTAGAGAGCTTAGCCAAAGGCTTGTTTCCAAACCTCCTTCCTGGGTCATACAAAGAACTCTCTAGGTCAGAGCAGTCACAAAATAAAATAAGCAAACCCTCCAAACTCAGTAATCAAACTCTAGCATTACTATAAAGAAGTCTCCAAACATCTACAAACCATCACTACCTGAACAGAGTCAAATCCAGTGGTTAAAGTAGTGGACACAATCCAGTGAATTAAATGAAATTACACCCAACCATGCCCGTACTTACAGGCACTACATGTCAAAGCCTTATTCCCTGGCAACAGGAGTTGGTCTCCAGTCTTCTAAGACCCTATCAAAGGTTCCAGACTATTTTTAAGACAGCTTTTATTCCTCAGAAATATACCAGCCTTGGAAGAGACTCCAGTCTCCACAGCACCCATCTGTAGCATGCAGCCCTCACTCACTGGCAGTACCTACGCTACTCAAGCCTTCCCATTCCAACCTCTGTCTTCTGCTGTCCTGACAACATTTCTTACTGGGCACCAGCTATGAGAGCTCCTCTGCCATTATGCTAGGCTCCGTACATACAAGCACACACACAAGAAGAAAAGCCTGTGCTGTATCTCCTGGGACTCCCAGCACCCTCTTGGCCATCAGGGAGGGTGTCTGCACACACCTGAGCGTCGCACCGCACACAGACAGTGCCTGCTGACCCACCTTCTCCCAGCCACCCCTTACACAGGGCAGCCCCACCAGGTACGCAGCCAGCTGAAAGCAAGCTGCATTTGGCTGAACAGTATTAACATTATTATATTCCTGCCCGTGAATCACTTTATTTTAAACTATGTTGCCAAGAAATTTTAAAATATACAGCCTATAAATGAGCTGAAGAATACTACTCCATTGCCAGCTTAATTACAGTGACAGAAAAACATGTTACCTTTGTGATAATCCTCCTAGGATTTTTTCACTAGCTTGTCATAACAGATCTCACCAACTCAGAAGTAACTGAGGGATAAACAGACAGGCCAACCTTGCCCCTTCGGCAAGGGCCTCCTGCTGCAGTGATCATATTCTTAAGCCTGCAACAATCTCACACCTTTCCCTGTGATGATGAACTAATCCGAAGGAAGCAGCGCAGCATCACATCCCAAGGTGTATCACCCTGAGCCATCGCGAAAAGCCCAGCCATGCTCATTTACATCTGCTTCAGACTTACTTTTAAAAAGGAGAATCAGTTCAAAACGTTTGTGGGTCTATAGCGTCTAAAGTTTATTTAAACATTCCAGCGTCCATTTTCTGCACCAGTGTTGCAGACAGCTGGCAGAACAAAGAGCAAATCACCGTTGCCCTGCGTAACGAGGCTCTAAAGAAATATTTCCTTTGTTTGCACATGCTACAATGTCTGAGTTGTCTTCACAGCAAAATGGTGATTATTTCTGAAATAAAAGGTTGGGTATGACGTTCTGCTGGCATTTAATGTGCTAATAAGACTAAACTCAATATATTTTAACTCATTTTCCCCTATAGCTGCATTTAGCTCTAGCATACTTCAAATTTTTTCTTATGTTCCATGTCAACTAGACAGATATCCCCCTCCTCTCCTGCCCAAAGGCATTTTATGCAACACATGCAGACTATTTTTAAATTCAGAAAATGGCACCTACTAATGTACAAGCTTAGAATATATAAATATATTTTTATAGCAATCTTGGTGAGCAAACCAGAAGAGAACAGATTAACAAGAAAATTATGGATTTCTATCTGTAACGCTAATCTCTGCAAATAGATATGTAAGATACAAAAGATATGCTGTAATTAGTTTATTTAAATTCATCAATGCATTGGTTTTGGTAAAAACTTATTTTACATTCTGAATACTTCGTTGTTAAATTCCAGAAAGCCAAAGTTTTTATCATACCAAGAGAGCTGCAAAAGCATTTTCTTACATTCCTCAAAACCATAAAACCCCAATGGCCTCCTTTTTGATCCTGAGAATCTACAAGCAAATTACTCTTAATGTATTAGAGATAACGTAACAGTACAGTCTCACTGGAAGTTACTGCTGCGCACTGTTTGTCAATGACAATGTATATGGTTTAAAGAGACAAAGCAAATATAAGCTAATGAATACAGCAAAAGTTAATTGTATACAAAGTACAGGATTCCATAGCTCCAACAGAAAAAGAGAAGTAAATTCCCAAAGTAAGAAGACTACCAATAATCATTGTTGTAAATAATCTTTTCAATTCCAGCAGAAAAAGATGGATATCAACCAGATATGCATGATCCTTATGTAACATGAACACAGCCTGGCTAAAGGCCCCGCAAGGTCATGTAACATCAATATAAATATAATAGCTTGTTCCCGTTGTGCACTTGTGGCACTTCATGTTCCAGGAAAGTTTTGAGCCTTTTACATCCTGGTAACTTATAAACACAAAATAATTTTTCTGTATATGAAGCACAGAGAAGGGTGTACATATATCTCTAACTGATTTGGAGGAACAGACGTGCATATGCAATGTTCAGATACGTTCAGATTTTTTAAAATAAACATCTGTTAAGCCTGGATACTGTATTTTCAAACTATGCCTGAAATAACATTCCTGAACTTTTTGACTTGGAGAAAATAAAACTCAGTCAAAACATTTCATCAATCATATTTTAAAAATACAGCTCTAAATACCAAAATAAAATCACGGAATTATCTGCCTATACTGGAGCAAGAGGTGTGTCATGCAGATCTAGACACAAAACATTTCTGCTTTTAGATTACCCCAGTTAATTGTGCTCCATGCAGACACTAATGTCCTTCATCCCCCTGAGGCTGTCTACACACAAAGTCCTCTTTTCAGATACCCACTCGATGTTCTATGTGAATCTATTTCAACAACTACTTTCAAATAAAAGTTGGAGGTTTATTCAGTTAATTTCCTGGTAACTTTTTAGTTTAAGTGAGTCACTAAGAGCAGCCACATGTAATTTCACACCAAAGCAGCACAAACTTATTTTCACAGAATCACAGAACAATTGAAGTTGGCAGGGACCTCTGGAGGTCATCTTGTCCAACCTCCCTGCTCAAGCAGGGCCACCTACAGCAGGATGCCCAGGGCAACATCCAGCTGGCTTTTGAGTATCTCCAAAGCTGAAGGCTCCACAACCTCTCTGGGCAATCTGTTCCAGTGCTCGGTCACCCTCACAGTAAAAATTATTTCCTTATGAATCCCAGTTCTTTTGGGCTGAATACATACACAGACAAAATCTGACAGCAGGCCACTGCATCCACATTTAACAGTATTCTCCAGGACTTTACTGCAGTCCAACCAGCAGGAAGCTGCTTGCTGTCCATCGCTCTGCTGGGAAGCCAGGCAGCAGCTGCAATAGCTCCCGAGACACCAGGGGACAGTAGTAAAGAATAAATGCATATTCTCTGTGTGTGTGCGTATATATTTATCTCTCCAACAAATATATAGGAGAGCTGTCACCTCTGTAGTAGGCACTAAGCAAAATTTACTTACGTTCTGGATCTGAAGAGACATGCAACACTTGCCCACCTGACACTTTCTTTAATCCTGATGGTAACTGCTGTTGTACACCAAACTTCTGAGGTTTATTCTCCCTCGCTGAAGGGGCATCTTTGCAGCACTGTGATGGCACAGACTGATAAAAGTAATCTCTTAAAATTATGTTCTGATCAGCGGCCACCACGGCTGGTGCAGAAAACGTGGAGTAAAGGTGTCTACACTTAATTGCATTCCTAGTCTACAGCATCCAGCAGCTGATGGGAGCAAGCACTACAAACCTTCTCATCTTCCCACCCGCAGAAAACGTGAAAGATTAGCGTTAGTGCCCTGTAAAAACCTACAACCATATGCTAATTGCTGAAGTTGGAGAACATTTGGCACATTATAAGGCCCAGATTATTACCTTACCCCCAGAAAAAGAGATGACCCAAGGCTTCTCATGCATAGCAACTGCTGCACCCCTATTAAGTATTACAGGGTAAATAGCTGGTTTTGTGACATGTATGAGATGCAAACTGCTTATTTACCTAAACAGCAGCCAGCCCCTTCCCACTGCTGCCCTTTGCCTACTGCAAGTTTCTGCACGCCCCGCAAACAGCTGGAATTAAGAAGGTCGCTAATTATAAACGAGCAGGACCCACTTAGGCTTCGTCCTCTACTAATAGAGGCCGGCAGCAAAGACACAAGGCAGGACTGAGACAGGCGAGAAAGCGCCCATCTTCGCCGCTAACAGCAGGGGTTAAGCCGGCGCCTCTCCGCTGGGCAGAGCCCCCGCCGTGAGCGGCCCCGGAGCGCCGCCTCTCGAGGCCGGGACGGGGGTACCGGAGCCGGGCCGGTGCGGCGGGAGGATCCCCGGCTGAGGCGCCGCCGCCACGGCCGCCTCCGAGTCTCGCTTGGGCAACGCGAGGAGACCCTGCCGAGCGGGACGAGCCGCGGCTTTCGGCAGAGGAGCGCGGGCGCCTTCACCTGAAACCGCCAGCACCTCGCAGGCGTCCGGCTCGCAGTAGATGGCGGCGAGAGCCGAGAGCTCCTCCAGCGCCAGCTCCGACATGGCCGCGCCCGGCGGAGCGGGACGGGGGAGGCGGCGGCGACCCCTGCCGGCGGCCGCCGGCAGGGGTCGCCGCCGCCTCCCCCAGTCCCGCGCTCGAGGGAGGCTGCTGGTGGCGGCGGGGCCCCTCCGGCCGCCTCGCCCGCCGCTGCCCCCTCGGTTCGGGCGGTGATGAGCCGCCCGGCAGCCTCCGAGGCGGCGAGGGGCAGGCACCGAGTGGCGGGAGCCTCTCTCTCTCTCTCGGCGCCGAACAAAATGGCCGCCGGCCGCAGCGGCCCGTTTTGGCCCTGTTGCGACTGTGTGTGGCGGTCTCTGACCCGCAGAAAGGAGTACCGCGGTCACCCTCAGGGTGCAGATGGTCAACTGAAGCGTAGCCACACAGACTCATACAGAAAGTTTTACTAGAATATAAATCTGTGCTGCCTGTATTCGACTACTGTGGCTTCATAATCCCACCAACAGGCACCTGACTGAGGTCTTCTACGGCCGATGGTATCATTAACTCCCAGGTAGAGTCATCTCAAAATAAATACTCTGTATCTTCCATAATTATAAAATCATTTTTAAAAGCAAGGGATGGGTGGTTTACTTTTCCAGGAAAGTATATCACGTTATTATTAGTCCCCTAAATTCCACTGAAATAACAAGAAACTTCAGAGTGCTGAACTGGGAATGAAGGAAATAATACTAAGGGAAAGAAGATGGGAGCTGTCAGAAGTACTGCCAGGTAGTGCTCCATGCAGCTGTCAGAAGGCTTCGGTGGAAATTAGCCTTAAAAGTGCCTCATTCTATTATTAAGAACTTTCTTGCCCCTGGTCTTTCCCCCTTCTCCTCATCCACTTTGCATATTCCATTTTACATGTTTAAATAAAAAAGTCCATGTAAATGTCTTTTAAATTGACACTATCACAAGACATTGAGGTCCCCATGAATAAGTTACTGCACTCTGACATTTGGAAGTCATCAAATGAGACAGTATAATGTCAGCTTGATATTTTTCACACTATGAAAATATCAGCTTCATGTCAAAGATCTAAATTCCATCTTAATGTAATAAATTTTCTTGTATTCACAGACTAGTGAAAATGCTAAATATTTTAATTTGAAATGAACTTCTACAGTGACGATCTGGCCTTCATATTCCATTATTATTAAACTGGAAGTAAAGATCTTACTTTCCCTCTTTTTTAATTTCTTTAAACATTGCAGTGTTTGATAGGATAACATTAACTGTATTCATTTCTCTAAATGAATGCTTTCCCATCAACATGTGGCAAATAAAGTTTTAAAAAAAATCTTTCTTTTTAGTCAATTAAACCAGCTCCAGCATCCTGTCATAAATCAATACTCCACTGATGATACCAGTATTTTCCACTTTGCCTGACAAGGCAGACAGAACGCAGCCTTTCATATATAGGTAAGATTAATCTTTCCAGTGTTATTTGCAGTAAGTAGTATCCTTTGCTTTCTACTCACTATAATTATGGCCCCTATCAATTTGGTGTTGCATTGACAACCACTGGTGTTTATATATAAAACTGTGTGTTTAGACCTGTTTTCCTCTAACCCAAGTGGCAAATAAGAGAGAAGGAGTAGACAGACATTTGAGGAAAAAAAATGTCGATTTGGAACATCCATCTACATCTTTTTACCGTCATTTCCATGCCAGCCACCCTGCCATCCCAGCTGCCTCAACGGTAAGCGGTCCTAAAAGCAGGTACTCTAGAAGCCATTAAAGGACCACTAGAAAGAGTCTAAAAATCACTGCAGTTGCCCATTTTGGGGTCACAAGACAAACACTAACGAGGAACCCGTAACCACAGCTAAGTGTGATGACTAGCCTATGCAACCAATCACATCCATCTTTCGGCACTGCTGTAGGACAGCTGCAGTTCCTATAATTTCTGCTACAACAATGTTGACAGCTCTAATGCAGCCAGAACGGTATCCTTACCAGCTAGAACTGTTCTTAACTGAGTTAAATAGCACGGATTTTTCAGATACTTAAGAAGCCATTATTTCTGTAGTAACAACTGTAAGTGTTATTGCAAGGGTAGAAGTTTCCCCAAAAGTGACTTGTACAAAAATGGCAGAGAGAAAGCATCATGAAAACCTGTAAAAAAATCACTCCAAATAATCTAAAAGGCAAAAGTTTAAGAAAACAGAAGCAACCCCTGTAATCGTGAAAAATTGTGATAAAACATGAAGATGTTTTTCCTCAGTATTCTCAAGTACAGCTAATACAAAAGTTTTCATCTTTTTTTTTTTTTTGGCCCAAAGCATGTAGTTTTTAAAGTTGGAAGAAATTAATTTAACAAAAAATCTACACTGCAAATTAAAGCTTCCAAAATTTGCATGGTTTGTTCTAAGGTTAAATTTGACATTTTTATGAGGTTTTGCTCTTTGGTTTTTGAAAATGAGCTAATGAATTCTCACTGATATATAAAAAAAAGCCTTCTCTGATTTGAGAGCAAATAAACCAGAGGAAAAAAATCTTTTTTATTACTTTTCAAGTATTTTAGAAGCAAGTTTTTCAAGGATTTGTGGTCAGCAGTGTTTTTTAAAGGCACTTGCATTTATCCTCCATGCATCAAACTGCTTTAAGTCAATTCCCGAAGACACTTAATCTTTTGGCAGATAGAAACTCATTTTGAAAGTCTACTAATGATCAATTAAAGCATTAGATATCTCTATAGATGGGAGGTTTATGGGGTCACAATCTTCAGAAGCTGGAGGCAACAGCAGGAACATATTAGAAAAACAGCTAAAACTTTCTGTAGTTACCACAAAACTGGCAAAACATCAGAAAATAAAAATCATTACTTAGTCTTTAATGTTGGGGTTTTTTTACCATAATACACTGAAAACAAATGTGATGGCTTCTGTTTTATAAGAGAGGCCATGTCAGCATGGAATGTCAGAAAAAGAAACTATTCTTTTAAATTTTTTAACAAGGACTAATAACAATCCCAATACTTCCAATAAATTTACATTATCCTTTGAAAATTGGATTTATTCAGACTACAGTCATAAAAATATGTACCCATGCTGCAAACATGTCTTGTGAGTAGCTGCCATTGGAATCAGTGGTTCACTGGTAAATAATACATCGTTTCACACATGCTCAAGGCCACCCGTTTAGGTCTGGAGCCTAGACTAGTACTCTGCCCACAGGTTTTACACAGTTTGACATACAAGTTGTAACACCAAAGTGATGCAATTGTCACATTCATAAAAGAATTTAAGATTCTTTCTCTAAGAGTTTGGCAAGCCATTTTTTCTTGAAGGAGATACACATAAAAGTGATTAACCATCTAATACAAACTAAGAAGGATGCTTTTTACAAAATGACATATCTAGTTTGACCACAGGTTCCTACTATTACTACCATTGCCAAGAGAATCAATACTTACTTGATTCACCGCATATAGAACTTGCCTACAATTTACCTTGCACAAAGTAAGATGGAATAACAAACACTTTTTTTTTTTCCAGTGAGAGTAAAAATGCATGAAGTTGCCTACTAAAAATTTGTTGAAAACTGAAAAAATACACTGCATTGCTAAAGAACATATGTAAAGATACTTGTGGGTAGGGAAGGGTGTGGTGCTGAAGACATAAGCAGTTAACATTATGAGTAATATATTCTATCCTCAAAATGTACATCTTCTACATCAAGTACATCTGCTTGTGGAACCTCACTACATGGATTTTCCTCCAGGCATAAGTAAAAGGAGACAACGGATTAAACTGTCAGTTAATTTAGTAAATCTTGGGGATGGGTCTCTTTAAAAAGTAAAGGAGTGGTGGTTTTGAAAGGGACATTTCCACCCTCCATAAAAAACACTTTAGTAAGAGTCCAAAAACCAGGCAGTGCTCCTTAGTTTACCAGTTCGCTTCATTTTTAACTGCCGAGCTACAGCAACCTTAGTATCTGTGCCTCCATCTTTTGAACTTCAGCACATTAGCTATTATTCCACCACACTTGGACATGAGTCGAGTGACAAAATGGGAGTGCATAAGATGACAGACTATTTATGATCATTTTCAGAGCACCAAGAGATTCTCTGCTACTTTCACACCTTTTGTAGGCAGAACAACAATCATTATAATTTAGGATTAAGTAATTATTTACAGAGCACATTAAAGTCCTGATAGTAAATACATTATGTAAACATTAGACAGCATTGTTTTCCCATTTCAGATTAAACTAGCATACCTCTTTCACTTCACAATTGAAAAATGGTAATCCAGAACACTTTTCTTTGGCAACAAAAAATAGCTATAATCAACAATGGACACAAGTATCTTCTTACCAGCAAAACAGTCTTTCTTCTACAAAGCAGGGCAGAAATTCTGGGGCTTAGCTGAAAAATCCTTAAAGAGACTGAAGCTAAGACCATTGGCATAGTATGAGGAGGAGCAATGTCATTTCTAGGGGAGAAGGAAATAAGTAAATAAATAAAGGGTGACAGAGGACCTACATCTCCCCTTTCTAAACTGCCTGCTAGTACAGTGCAAAGGCAAAACATCAGAGGATGATTCAACATAGCCAGGGACCCACAGTGTCCCGGAAGGACAAGCCTGTGAGTTACTCCCTAATTATAGGGCACTCATGTTGGCCAGATACTAAGGGGCCATACTGCGGAAGAGCAGAGAACTGGGCCAGCGTTACTGACCAGGGAGGGGCTGTGGGCACAGCAGCCCCATGTTCGGTGCCCCTCTCGCGGGGCCGCACGGTGCCAGGCCTCCTAACCACAGGGCTCTCACGGGCTGCCTGAAGCCGCACAATGGCAAGAGGCCAAAACCAGGTATTGGAGCACAGAATGGTCTCCTGCTCCAGGAAATAAAGATCAGTACCACTCTCAACTACACATGCATGGCTCCAGACCTGCCTGGTTACAGTTGGAGTGTTACACCAGAGTCCTTTTCCATCCCTCAGACACAGAGATTGCTGTTTCTGAGCACTGCAATACCCCTGAAGGACACATCTCTAGCTGCATACCAGGAGAGCTCTCCTAACTTGTTTTAACTGCGAGAGTCAAACACAACGGGTCAAGCAGGGCTTTGACATGGTAAAGCAGAACATAGGTGAACTTTAGATACCTAAATACAAAACTGATTTAAAAAGCAGCCCTGCTTTAGTGACAGCGTATACATTTTCCCCTTTGTGTATGCACAAGTTTAACCTGGTTTGAGATCCTGGGTTCCAAACTTCTGTTTCACCCTGATTGGGACTGGGAACCTGATGCTGCTGCAAAATTCCCTGGAAGGGCCTGATCAAGATACTCCTTCACTTTTTTTGAGCTTCAGAAATTCTCCATACCCTTCTATACTTACAAAGAAAGGATATAAATGTATTTAATGTTTTTATGCATACACACACATTACCTTTAATCTAGCTGAAACAGTACTTTTAGAGTTAAGACATCCTCCCAAAGGGTAAAAAACCATCAATTTACATCACTGTTTTTCAAGCTTACATTAGAATTCTACTCACTGACACCCATCTTCTGAGAAATAGTGAACTGTCAACACCATACATAAAGTAACCCAAACCGGAAAGAGAAAACTCCATGTTTACTTCCTTAAGCCTTAGAAGTACATGATTTATTTACACTTCAAGGATTATTAAAAATAAAATTAAAATCCTTGCCTTCCTCTCTACAGAAGTTAGCCAAAATCAGGATGAATATATTTGTTGTCATATGCTCTTAATTCTGAGCCGCTGGTTTGGTTGGCAAACACTTGAATTTAGTCCTTGGTTTCTGGTTCTGTATTCACCTAAAGAAATGAGTAGTACCTATTCAAAGAAGTGATTAGTTGTAACAGACTATAATCTTATGACACATACAAGACCTCATCTTAATAATTCTTACAGCTAAAAATACGATCACCAAATGACAAAGTTAAGAAAAGTATATTTATTTGATTCTCCTTTTTGTTTGGTGACAAAGTAGTACATTTCATTAAGAGTGCACAGAAAAGAACAATTTTGAATCTATGAGATGGAACATAACAGAAGAAGGTAAATGCATAAAGTGGCATGTGGCACCTTTCACCAGATTTAGCAGCAATTACAATTTCCATAATGCTCTCAACATCACGCTTCCAAAATCAACAAAGCAAACTCATTCTTTTGAAGTTCCTGAAGCACTCCCTACATTGGTGTACCTCTTCCTTATTTAGTTGAGAGAAACACAGAATTCTGCGTATATCAAGTTACCAAATGTATAAACCAACCAACAAAAAAAAATCCAGACCAAAAAGCAAGGAGCCTCAATCTTTACTGTTAGAACAGAGGAGCAGCTCTTTTGTTATCAGATATGCTTCATACAAGCTCACCCACTTCTCATACATCTCATCTATACATTGCCTACTCAAATGGAGATTGTTTTTTCCCCGGACTGTTTTTCATTTTTATATATATATATATATGAATCACTAAAAAGGAGGAAAAGGAATGAGGAAAGCAGACAGGGGTAAGAGTGTGGTTGTCTCTTAGGATTCTGGACTTCTGGGTAATATTTATCCCTACCATGCAGGACAGTTGGCTCTGAAGTGGGAACCATTCAACTCCATTAGTACGTTGAAGTATGGAATGCTTCCCTGAATAGTTTTTTCCTAAATGGGAAGTTACTTGACTGAAACACTGGGAGGTTCTTCCCTTCAGGAAAAAAAAAAGCTTCCCATGTCAGTTAAAAATAACCACTTTCAGAAAATCAGTGTACAGCTGGTTCCCAGTTAAGGTTGTGAAGTTTCATGAAGGAAGCTTCTCCCATTTGAGAAGCTACAGTGTGATACTCTCTTACTCCTTCTGTTCCCAAGTGTTTTGCACACTCATTCTCAAGAGTAATACATGCTGAAAGGGAGGAATAATTTAAGTTTAGGGGCATTTAACAAGCCATGCAAATTTAAAGCTGCTACAGTGGAAAACTTAAAAAAACCTTAGTTTCCCTTATTGAGCACAAACATAAATCAAATCTTTAAGCCACACGGCATTAACTTGCACCACTCTTAGAAAATGCTTAAATCAATATTATTTCTTGGAATTTGTGATACTCTTTTAGCCAAGTTACATACACATCTGTAATACAGTTCATGATAGTCACTATGCAGAAACATATATGACTGCATAGTCATACATCCTTGTGCGATTCTGTATTGTATAAAAACCACACGTTATGGTACAGATGATGAAGCCAAGGTGCAAGATACAGATGCACTGCATGAGTTTCTTTAAATAAGGCTCAATTCTGTGCTGAATGCATTATGCAAGACACACATTAAAGACATGAAAATACAAAAACAACACAGTTTTCTTATATCAGAAAACAAACCTTTCAAATTCTCAAATAAATAGCTATTACATATCAGTTTCATCTCCTTCTAGAAATGTTGTTTCAAAAGCAACTGACACTCTTCCTGTTTCTGTTCTGTTCAAAAATAAATTGCAGATTAAGGCATGAGTATATTCTCCCTTTCAACTTAACATACCTTTAAAAATACTCATACTACACTATACTTCCTTTAACGCAATAAACTTTGACTTAAGTTTTCTGAGGAAGCATTGTTTGAACAGGTAAAGTGCTCACGTGAAAACAAATTTTTATACACAGTTTTTATACAGTTAATAAAACATGCAGTTTGAAACAGTCCAATCTTTTACCCTTTATTCATCACCTAAGTATCTAAGGACTGTAACTATATGAAATCGTTCATGAAATTCCCAGTTTTCAGTTTAAGTAACACTTAAAACTCCAGTCAGAATCAAAGACCTAATGTATTTGGTGCAGCACTGGAGTAATGAAATTAAAAGGCGGCAAGCTTATGCAGAACAGTAACAAAATAAGAAAAGATTTCCCAGCTCTTGAGAAAATTAAGATACATGTTTTTGCTATTATAATTTTATTATTTCATTCAAAACACCATAAAGCATTGGTGTACTTCACAATGGATTTCCTCATCCTCCCTTCCCACCCCCAAAGAACAGTGGTGATGATGGAAATAATGACAGTTGCAGTGAACTTTGATTTCAAGTCCTAGTATTCACTTATCCTTAGTCTAGGAGGAAAGTGGTTTACTTTCTGACTACACACCACAGAGTAGTTATGAAGTCCACCGCCACCAAGCTACCTTCATTCTGTCCCATACAGCCGAGAGAGAGTCAAACGCAGGGCGAACATCGAGGATAGTGAACTGGTAGTTCTTATCTACTGCTCCACCATCATAGTAATCGATAACATATCGCACTTCTTTTCCACAACGGTCAACAATCCAATCATGTCTGTCAAAGGGAAGTTCGTATCTGGAAAGACAGATAATAGACCATGTAAATATTTTAATGGATATTATGAACCTGGGAGGGGGAGTGGAATTCCTATTTAAGAAGATTTATTTATCCAGACACTAGCATAAGATCCCCAGTAGTACTTCTATCTTCTGGTAATTGTAACTTGCAATACCAGTTCTGAAACACCTTAAAATTAATTCCACATCATGTTTTCAGACACATCTCCCCACCTTCCCACCTCACTGCAAGACCTTCTTTCCTGCCCACGTACCCCATCCAGGAACGTATTCTGGCTCTTGGTGAATACTCCTTTGCTTTGCCTCCAAACCGCATCAGAGATGGTCCACATGGACATTCCCTGTGCATGCAATTAAAATAGAAAATAGTTTTTACCTTTTAAAACAGTTTTAAGTGATTGAACCACTATGCTAATTTGTTTTAGTAACAGAAAAACTGGAGAAAGAGCAACAATAAAAAAATTAATTACAAGCAATCTAAACCAGCTTTTTTTTAAAAAAAGGTTAAACACCCCCCCCCCCATTTCTGACAGCACTTACTACTGATACGATAAAGTACCTTTGATATGCTCCACACCATTGTTCTAATTTATGAACAGAGCAGTTCTCAGCAAATCTAATCCACTGATTTAATAGATTAAAGAACAGAAAACCATTTAAGAACTACAGAAAGATCCAAACTACTGTGTAACAAAGATCATGGAATTTCAGAGAGCAATTTCTACATACAGAATGCCTAACTTCTAGGAACAGGGACTATACTGACCTAAAAAGTGACAGGTTGTTTTACACCAGTCACTTTTGATCTAAGTTTACATCTCATACCTTTTTCCTAACAATTCCAATTAAATAGTTCCAAAATAGATACAATAAGAAGTTCATTTCTCCAAATCCACACTATACATGCACCACCAAAATGCTCGTTTTATCAACCCAATAATTATTCGGTTTTAGTTAAGATCTTCTGGATAATCTTACTAATCTTATTCTGGATAATCTGATCAATCAAAATGCAAACTCCTACAAGAGCATAACTTTTGAGACGTATCAGCACCAGAATATTTCTGCAAAACTACAGACATTTTACTTCCAAAGAATTACAAAAGCAAGAGCTAAACCAAAGGATTTGCTTTTTGTTTCATATGTCCATACACAGCATGAAGAGCTTCCCACTTCAGAATCTCCTTCCAAGCTTGCTCATTGTTTTGGTTGTGAATCTTAATAATGTTGGTCATGTCTTCACCTGTTATGTCATCATCTTTCCACCTCCACCTAAGTAAGTAAGAATTTGAAAACAGGTTACAAACGTTACAGAACAACTACACCACCTTCCTCAGTTTATCTGATAGGCTTTTGAATCTAGAGATGTAAGGTTTTATGCAAAAACACAAAGCAACTATGGAAACTTCTGGCTCATCTGCTTAACAATCTTGAGAACTACTTCATTTCCTGTGTAAAAGTGTACTTATTAAAATGATCATCATAGAGACCCACAAACTCCAATTAGCTAAATTAACTCATAACTTTCTGATCCAGTTAAGGTGAGTGTGAAAACATCAGCCTATCCACAGTATTCATAAAAATGCTTGGGAAAAATCCCACTTGCATTCCTAATGCGTGAAGTCCTGTATTCAATACATTCTGCATACATTAGAAAAGCCTTTCATCTCTCTGACCCTGTACTACAACTACACGTGCTTCCTCTTCAACAGACATTACACTGAACACATTTGTTTAAAGGATCAGAACTTGTGTGTTCAATATAGACTGCTTATGACATATCATCTTAAGAACAATATTGATACACAAAACAAATAATTACTATTGTTTTAATAGTAGCCACCTTTAAAGTTGATCTGTTTGAGAATGCCAAACAAATCATTACAAAAGAATGAGGAAATGGCAGCACAGAAGATTTTTTAGGCCACAGGAGACATTTATTCAGTTAGATCTTGCCTACTTTGAATTTCTGTAGACTCAAAACATGTACTTGTCAAACAGTTTTCACATTTTTAGCAATTCTGCAAAGTCAAGCTAGATGTTCTCACAATCACAGAACTTCTACCACCAGTTTATAGGATTAGCATGAAGTCAACTGAGTATGAAAGCTGGCAATCATGCAAAGTTTGTCTATGCCTATGCACTGACTTTTAATAAAATTTTCTTAGGTAGTGGCACTTGCCCAATATTCCCTACCATTGAGGCCAGCTCACCCTTTAGAATAAAGCTGTTTATAAAACCACTAATTTTTAAAACAGCTAGTTAATTATTTAGCATCCACAAATTCTTAAACAATGCCCATGTATAATAACTAATGATATTACTTCATCAATTTCAGGCTCACAGACTCCATCTGATAATTCACAGTGTATTTACCCTTTCCTTAGCATAGCATTCCAGAACATCTGCTCTGAAGGGTAGACCCATTTCTTGTCAGAATGTGCTCTAGGAATAGAAGATTCTTCTCTAACAGTTGACAGTGGAAATGGTTGATCTGGAGATGGCTGCTGATTAGGAGGAGGCATCTACAAAACAAGGAGAATCAACAACAAGCTAGAGGATGAAAATTTTTTGTTACGATGTTTGAGAAAAATCAAAGCATTATCAATCAGCTGCTACAAAGATCAAGAAGTTCAGCCTTTATTTAAATCCACCAAAAATTATCTTTCTATTCTGTCATAGAACTCTCTGCACAAGCTTGTCATCTGAAGACTAAAGTAACCCTTTTGCCTAAACTTTCAAAAAACCAATGCTTTTTGTAAATCAAAAGAAAACTTGGAGAGACCTGAATCAGAACTTACTCATACTGCTATTACACAGAACCTAAACCCCACTAATTCAGCATAAAAACCATGCACGTCACTAACAAACAGAAATAAACAGCAAAAGATATTTACAAACTAGAAAAACACCTTTTATCAAAATGATGTAGATCTGAAGAAGAGAATGTTAAATAAGATATAACTTGGCTTTACACAAATATTTGCACACAAAATTAGAAAAAACAGTGTAAAAAATTTAAAATAATGTTATTTGCCAGAGTTTCCACTTTAGACAGAGTCACACAGTTTACATTGTGCGGATAGTATTTCAGTAGAAACATGACTGAAGAAAGCATCTGAAATAAGTAAGTTACCATATTGCTAGGATCAATGTCATCTTTCCCTTGAAATGCACCAGACTTCATCGGACACGCTACAAATTCATACGCTCTTTCTTGATGTGCAGGAACATCAGCTGTGTTCTCAGTTCTGTGATCAGGAGTGTTCATGTGCATTGGACAACCTGAAACACAGGAAAAAAAAACAGTATATAATTTGCTACAAAATGAAAACTCCGAAGATGTGACAGGAAATGGAAAACAGTCAATTGAATGCTCATGTAAATACAAAGTGGTATTTCGCTTTTTCTTCTGAGCTTTGCAACAATTTTAACTATCTTTCCTGAATTTTAGGACCCAGTACCATGGTAGGATCTCAGCTTCTTATGTAGTCCTTGAATGCTCATTCCCCACCCCATGCTGGCCCCTAACCGAACTGTTTGTATTTAAGATTTCCACAGCAATGTTAATCCAACACGTGTTGATTGTGTCAACAGAAGAGCTGATGTCCTCATTCTCCATTCATCTTATTTGACCTTCTGCTGTCCTCTTCCAGATGCATGTTCTCTAGTGACACCCACCTGCTCCCAGCTACTCTCTCTGTGGGGGCCCCTGCACTCCCTGACCCTTGGCAGGTGTACCACTTGATGGGAATAGATCTGCAGGACCCCTGTGAAACGTGACAAACGGGAGTGGCCCACAGGTTCTACAGCAAGCACCTACTGTCTCTACAGTAAGACAAGGCAGCTTGCATGCTGTTCTGGAGAACAACTGACTCCTTTTCATGAAGTCACTTAAGAGCAATTTTTGTTAAAGGAAAAACTCGAGGTTTTATTTGTATAATTGTATTTTTTTTCCGAAAAAAATATTTTTCAATCTGTTTTCCGTATAAAGAGTTTATTTAATTTACGTTTCAGGAATGATTACCGCTCATTTTTTCCTGATGCATAGGGCATTCTGAAGGTGGAGACGCCGTCTGGTGTTGTTTGGATGCATTTGGCGACTGACCAGCAGCGGCCGGGGAGGACGCAGACAAACCCATGGCTTCTGTGCACCAGGTTTTTTTAGGTCAAGTCTCTAAAGAAAAAACAACAAGCATCTGTAAGACAAAGCTACACTGGCTATATATTACGGTGAATGCAAGTACAGACACGTTGCTGCATCACAAATTTAGAAATGGAATAAAAAGTCGGTTTAAGTAAATATCCAGCCTAAACCAAACCCCACGGCGTCTCCCAGGGCTGACAGCGAACGAGGTGGCGTGGAGCAGCGGTGCGGGGCTCCCACAGGGATCACCCACGCGTACAGCCGCCGCTCAGCCCGCCCCCTCGCGCCCACCGACGGCGGGGCAAGGCCGCACGGTGCGGGGGGTCTCTGTCCGCACCCCGAACCCGCCGCAGCCCCGCACCGGGCAGCGGCGCCCACCCTGCCCCCCGCCCCCTCACCGCGGCACGAAACGCCTCACGAACGCCGCGCGCGAGGCCGCCGCGCCGCTACACGCACCGCGACCGACCCCGCCGCCGGCGGCCGCGGGCAAGGTCAGGCCCGCCCCCCGCGCCCGCCCGGCCCGGCCCGGCGGCGTGCGCCCTCCCCCAGCTCCCGCCTCCCGCCGCCGCGCGGCGCGTCCCCCAGAGCCGCCGCCGCCTCACCTCAGCCCGGCCCGCGGCCGGCCCCGACCGCAGCACGACGCCTCGCGAGAACGCGGCGGCGCCGCCGGTCCGCCCCGCGCCTGCGCCCGCCGCCGGGGCACCGCCCGCCGCCGCCGCGCTCGGGGCGGGGCCGGAGCGGCGGCCGCCGGGAGGGAGGTGCCGTCGCCGCCGCCTAGCGGGGCCGGGCCGGGCCTGCCGGCGGCCCGAAGCGGGCGCTGTTCCGCCAGGAGGTGGCACCGGGGGCGGCTCGGCGCCGAGCGGCCGCGGCGGGGCGCGGTACCGCTGCGTTCGGCGGCCTGGCGGCGGGCGAGGGCTGCTGGGAGCGCCGGGCTGCTCCCGCCGGGGGCCGGGCGGCGGCGGAGCGGGCACGCGCCGCGGTCTGCACGCCGTGGCCGAAACCCAGCACGGGGCGGGGGCTGCCGGGCCCGGGGGCTGCCGGCTTTTGGCTGTGGGACCTACGTAGAAGAGTACAAAAGTTGTTTCAGTTTGCCAACAATGAACTCTATGTACCGAGGCTCGCGTTTAGGCCCCGTACAGCTATGTTAAGCTCACAGCTAGTTCATGCTAAGTCATTATCCCTCACGAGCGCAAATAATGTTTTTTAAAAAGTATAGGAAAAACAATGAATGTAGTGGCAGCGTGAAGCAATGTTGTAAAGGTGTATCCTTTCTAGTATTAAACTTAACAGAGATGCTAAGGTTCCTTAAGACGGTTTTTAAACTTCAACTAGTCAAGAAAAGGAAATCACAGCTCTTCAAGAATATTGCCTTATTTTGGTGCTAGAAGACACAGTTTAAGTATATGCATGAAATACTGCGCATAACACTGCAGTCTGATGACTGAGAAGATGAGGGTCATCTTGCAATCAGAGCAAGGCACACTACTGTCACCCCATCCGTACCCTTTTGACTAACAGATGTGAGCTACACACAAACGGCTGCTAATGGCGAGTACAAACCCTGCAGACTATTTCAATGTTCATCCCACAACACGGACTCTCAATAGGCTGTCAAGTGCAAAAGGCAGGTGGGGAGACACAAAACAAGCTTTCATTATGAATATCTAACAATTAGAACTGTTCAAAAAAACCTATTTTTTGGAAACACTTCATTAGAGCAATTAAAAATAAAGTAGGAAGGAATTTAAACTGCAAGTGGCCCAGTTATTACATTGATTTGGGATGAAGAAAATCCAAATTCGAATCTGAAAGAGGTGTATCCTTTACACCTTCTTGTATATATTTTGGTGTAAGGAAATAATTATTCCCATTTCTTTTGGAAAAGATCGGAAAGATTCATAAAGACAAACTGAAGCAATTGTAACAAGCACTATTTCAAATTATATAACTACCTGAATTAAAAATTAATTCTATACATGCCTGTCAAGACTGCTTTTAAGAACATGTTCACATACTCTATTTCAAAATCGTATCTTCCTTATTAACAAGGACATTGCCATTCAGTGTGCGCACAAAATAAAAATCTAAGTATAAAGTAATATCAAATATCCATCCTTTCACTCATTTTTGCCCTTTTATAGTCTTTATTATGTAAGAGGAAATTGTTTCCTACCCTTTCTGCATGCAAGAATTATTAGCACAGCACACTGAGAATCTGGAGTTAGGAAAGTGGCACCATGTCAATAACTGAGTCGCTATTACAAGCCTTAGAAAACATTATGATTGCTTCCACCATTGCCCAAGTTTTAGGCTTTGCTGAAATCTCTGAAGACTACATTAACAGTAACAGCTGTGTAAGCAGCACTAAACAAGATCCAACCATTTTTAGTTTTCATTTGCAGCACCTGACAACACAGTTTAATAAGCACCTCCTGTAGACTAACTGTGGTCTCTCCTTCCAAATATTTCAAGTCAGTGGCAGAACAGCTTAAGGTAAAATACTTCTCTCTGATGTTCTCAAACAGGGAATTGTTTCTACACTCTCAAAGTAATTATGCTGTTGTTATGCAGTCTCCCTGCTTTCCACCACCACATTCCACCAGAAGCAACATTTGCACTACTTAGTCATCGTTATAGAAAATAGTTTTCCCCCTTTATAAGGTAAGCCAAGTAGCAAATACTTTTTCCTCAATGTAAAGCGTTACAAAGAACACCAAGGTCACAACCTCACCAAAGCACACAGTCTACCCTTAGGTATACTGTACTGTGAACTCCAGAAAAGCACAGCAAAGTAAGAAGATACAACAGTAGTCCACCATCTGAAAAGTGACACATTACCACTGTGAAGGTAAATAAAAATTTAAAAAATAAACCTAATGCAGAATTATCACACCAATGCGAGCACTGAAAATAAAGTTTTCAGCAAGAACACAGCGTGATAAAAAGAAAAAAGGGAGAAAATGAAGAGCAACTTTGCACCAGAACATGACAAAGAAGTGGATGTACAAAATACTTTCTATATCCTACATCTTAGGGAAAGGTATGTTTCTCACCCTTTAAGAAAGATTTGTTGAATTTGTCAGGTTAAGAATGGCTCACTGAAAGGCATCTCTTGTTCCCAGCCATGCTTGGTCCTTCCTTTCCACCATTCAGTGTTAAAAGCTGCTCAGTGCCAATACGAAAGCCTCCCACCGAGCCCCCATTGTCCTTCCTCAAGCAGTTGGAAATCTGACCTATATAGCATCTGACCCCAAATAACATTTGCAGACATTCCCAGTCACTTCCAAACAGACTGACTAGTTAATGAGCAGTTTTCTACACTAACAGTGTAAAATTAGTATCCTATGAACATAATTTACAAATTGAACTGAATACCCACTGGAATGCTTTGTGTTTTCTTGTAGTAATTTAACCATTGCATAATACAAAAGAAAACTCAAAGCAATTCCTGTGCTTGGAAGCCAGTGGTTAAGATATGAAATACCAGCAGCTTCCTCTGAAGATGCTCGGAAAAACCTCTGAGTTTTACCACACAATTCATGCTTCCTAGGCATATGTTCACTGCACATATAGAAACCAGGAATTCCCATATTAATGAACTTAATTCCCTGTCTTAATATTCAGTAAGGGACTGTGTAGCACATCACATAACACACTGACAACAGTAGCTCTTTATCCCTAGAGCCTTCAGACAACTGTCCAGCTTACATCCTGAAAGATGTGGTATTACAATACAGTGCAATACAGTTATACTATCTGATATAAATTTTTACTCAACACACAAAATTTATAGTTTAAGTTACATCCCTCACCCCAGTGATGTCCTACACAGAATTTCAGCCTTTAAAAGTCCAGCCACCTGAACAACAGTGAGGCTCAGACTTTATACTCCCTCAACACCTTTTTTTAAATAAAAAAAGATACAGCATGAAATTTCAAGATGACCATATAAGATAGTTGTTTCTGAACTGAACCCAAAGAAAATTGTTCTTTCATGATGCATTCATTATAGGTACATAAACTTTTACCATATTAAAAAAAAAAAAATCACAAATATGAAACTGTGTTCCTTTCCTTTATTATGAAGTGCTGATACCTTGCATACAACATGCAATTTATTGCTTATTGACATTATTGCATATATCAAAGGAAAAAAATCAGCCAATATCATTTTATGCAAGCTCCTAAACTCAATCAAAATATAGAAATGCTTTACAATATCACTGAAATACAACAAATAATTCAGAAATATTTTTATAATAAAAAGTAAATTTAAATCCCTAATACTTATCATTCGCCTTACTAAGACTGATGACTTTTAACACCGATCTGAAGAATTGTTATATTGCATTTTAAAGTTCTTGTGCCATGATAAGGATTGCTACTTCAATTGGGCCACATTACTATTTGAATTCAATAATGCAGCCCTGACATTTTGTGTCAGTATTAGTATTTACTGCAAACCAGATTGTCAAAATTTACCAGAAATCAGTCCAGCAGAATTTATAGTTTTCATCCTTGCTGTGCACGAGTTAGATATATTTCTCAAGTTTCTTCTTAGACAGAAGATTATAGAAACATTTTTAAATTACAGATTCTGTTACTTATGACTAACTTGTAACTCATTTGTTCCCAACAGTTTTTGTAATTTGGTTTTATATCAGGTTAGCTATGCTTATGTGTTAAATTATTCTACGTATATAGGTATCTATCCATATTAAAGAAAACACTGTTTGGTATATGCATGCTAGAAACAAATCCAGGATATTTCGATGTGTGCATATTAAGTGTGCAAATTATATAGGCAAGCTCATGATTAGCCCTTTTGCTCCTTTCCTCCTATCATATGATGGATTTCTCTTGTGAAACTGGAATAGGATTACAATAAGCAAAACCAATATATTCTGCATTCAAAATGTTATGTTCTGTATTACAGCCCAGTATTAATATTTCAATGTTTCTTTCAAACCAGGCAAGTTTTTTAAAATATCAAAATTTTAAAACTTGGAAGACAATTTACATGCAACATGTTCCACATGGGTGCAGATTCTCGTATGGTTAAATATTTATAAGCTCATAAAAGCATGTCCTTTCCACAAGACAAGTACAATGCTTGACATCCCACACAGATTAAAATAAAGATATGCTAAAGAATGTTTTATTTGCTTTTATACTTTCAATTTCAATATCTAGGAGGTTATAAATAGCACACTGAAATCATTATATGGTTGATACCAAGCCATGCTGAACTCTTCATAATTCACTCTCTTAAAGACATTTCCTTTACAACTAGACTAAAAATTTATATACATCATTTTAATCAGACACCCCCTCTGTGCAGGACATCACAATGAAACTGATCTCCGAAGAAATTTTGCCAAAATATTTCTTATACCAAACAATATCATTTATTCTTCATAGCTACCTTCCATCCTTTACTGAGCTATAAAGTGCTTGGTTATTATAAATAGAGTAAGAACATCAAAGGAGGTAGCTAGTAGAGATTTGTAATGGGTAAGAAACCTTACCAGGTATTACCACCTAGAAATATGATTTAATGCTTAATCCCAGATCTCTAAAGATCCCAAGCAGCACATCCTTCATCATCTCTACCATAAAAAGAACTTTTAAGTTGCTTTCAGAAAATCCTAAGACCTTCACCTGTCCAACAAAGAGATTTTACCTGGGTTTGGATAAATGCTCATAAATATTGATCACTATTTCCATTTGACTGTTGTCAGGATCTCAGCAATGAAGTACTGTTCTTTTTCCAGCTGTCAAATATATTCCACAGATGGACTCCACCAGGAACAAATCCTTCCTCAATAAGTTTGTTGTAGCCAGATATGTTGTAACGTAGGCTGTTATACAGTAGAGAGGGCTGCCCACACTTTTCAGAGTCTTCTACGCTTGCATTTTTTCATCTGAAAATGCTAGTCCCTTTTTATTTGCTTTACTGATGACTTTCACCAGCAGCCAACACTGCACCTGATCCTAAGCTGGAGTAACTGTCAAGCAGCTTTTTATTTTCCTCTGAATGGCTCAGCAGAAGCATCACAAAACAATTTTACAAACTTCTCTATTAAATGATCTTTTATGAAAAGCTTGTATGTACATAAACACACAGAAGTCCAGTAGAGAAAGTCCTTTTCATACAGCAACCAACAACTGACAACCCATCTTACACTAGCTTGAAAATTTTGAAGTTTCATTCTCCACTGTGAACAGAGATATAGAAATACCTTTCTGCTATGTATCAATCTGCTGTTGTCCCAACCACAGCAGTAGGAAGACATCTGGATCGCTATAGTTGTGTTCTCAAAGTCTACTCCACCTCTCCTCTTTAAACCTGCTTGAACACATTTACTCGTGGAACACTTGAACACTTTTACTCTTAGGTTAACATTAGGTTCTGCTCTATGAGTAAACTTCTCCCATAATTTTCTAAGTAGAGATGGAAGTAATTATCTTCCAGACACTGCAATTAATTTTTTTTTTATAAATTGTAATAAAAAATTTGGAATTGTTAAGAGTTTATATATAAGGTCAGCTCCCCTTGTTTTCCTGTGCATAGGGTATTTTTCATTATTCAATAGATTAAAATTTTTAAGAAACTGAGTTACCAAATTACTGAGCTTACTGAAGATAGCATGTATTTATAGAGGTAGAGTAGGCTTCAGAGATGTAATTCTTACCACTGAAGAATGCGCACAGACAACCCATAACGCATCTCCATCACGTAAGGCTCTTGCCTTCATTGAAAACCATTGGAATGCTCACCAAGAAAATGAGTATTTATTTGAAGCACGTTTCCTCTCTGCAAGTACTGCATCCACAAATCAATTATAAAAGCAAAACTTTACCTACCATTCCCCTGTAGTAGTTCTGAAAGTGGTACTTACTCATCTTTCAATGAAAAAGTAAAGCCATAAAAAAAAAAAAAAAGAGAAACTTGCATTCCTACATATGGCCTTACTGGCACAAACAGACTCTCCCATGATCATCGTGCTATTTTATGTCACCTGGTACTGAAGAATGTAAAAGAAAAGAACAAGGTATCTGAGCGTTTTTTACAAGATTAACTTCTTGCATTTGATTATGTCCATGGCAAAGACACCTGGTGACACACCAAGAGTCTGCTTTTACACTAGACGATGCATCTGTTAAAAATAGTTTTATGCCACTAATAAAATAACATTACATTCTAAAAGGTAGCATTTATTACAATGCTACTTATCATGCATTTTATTTTTTTGCATAAAAAGCAAAGACACAAGCTTGCAACATTAGATTTCATCAATATTTCAAAGTTAAAATTAATGAAGTGCAATTGAAAAATGGATGCTGCAGCTATCTAATTTGCTGTATTATAAGCTTTTAATGGCTGGTAAAAAGTGCCCTATACTAATGCATTCCGTACATCACAACTTCGCAGCCTGTTTACTACAGTCCTTGCCGAATACACTAGTGTTAATAATTGTTTTCATTAGAAAGTTGTATTCTGACACATAGTAGATGCATCAGGACATAATTAATACATTAAAAAAACAAATTAGAAAATTTAAACCTAATGCATTGCAAAATGTTGTTTTAATTACACTAATTTTGTACAGCAATCAAAAGTATTACATGTTTTAAAATAATTACCCACTTCCGTTCCATTCAGATTGTTGCCCAAAGTGTATTATGCAGGGGATTGATTTTTTTACAAATGTAGTTTTAGCATAATTTTATTCTAGCTTGACTTTTTTTTTCTTCTATCAGACACATCTATCTAGAAGTGAAGGAAATGGACCACTTTAATAAATGTTTTCCATTGAAAACAAAAAATTTAAAATACTGAAATAGTGAAGATCAATGCTAAGAAGGGATGAATTTCAAAAAGTTTTCATGAATTATCACCTTAAGGAAGATGATTTGGAACAACTCTTATCAATCTTTTTTTCATCCTAGTTTCCAAGTAATAAAGGCAGAATTCTACTTTCAAACATATTCTCCAAAATCCTGGAATTTACTCAATTTAAAATTTATTTTAGAAAGGAACACGCTATTACAAAGTGATTCCCTGATCTAGTGACTTTGAAAGCACAAGTATTTCATGTACACCTTTAAAATATAAAGGTGATAGAAATACAGAGCCTTTGTACATACCCTAGATTTTGCATTCAATACACTGAAATTATTATTTTAAAAGATACCAGGTTCTGCAAATTAGTATAAAAGGGAGACTTTTTTCTTTCAGCAAAGCAGGTCACAGAATCAACTGTCAAAGACTATGGATTTACTGATACCCAAATAAGGTACTGAGCTCACTCAAATCATACAAGTAAACAGATCAACTGCCAACTTTCCCAAGGCATAAACAGATCTTTTGTCTGCAGGCTTGTGAAGTATTAATAAGCACGGTTTCCAAAAAATAGAAGCATTAACAATCCTTGATATCTTCCTTAACAAGACAGGATCGGGAATCAGTTTTGGAAAAAAGCCTGCTCCGTTAAACAGTGGAACTAGGCTTATAAAAGTGCATATTATGCTAGCCTAAACAATACTCCCTGACATCATTTTAACTGGGGAACTAAACTCATCGCAGCTGCCTTTGTTATAAGGCATTTCAGCCTACACAGTCCTCTTGGAGCCTTACAGGCAGCCTATCCCTGGAAGAGGGGAATGCTGCATCCCTCATCCAAGAGCACAGTCTTGGGCACTCACACCTCCAACGACAGAGGGGAGAGTTCATGTCACCCAGCTTTGTTAGAGTGAACAGGACAAGAGAATAAATTGCTTAAACAGTCTGCTACAATAACTGCGATGTGCACTAAAGTACTAAGTGAAAATGGATACTTATAGCACAACTTACCAGAAGATATAACAAGCAATGTCAAAAACCAAACAAAACCGAAAAAACAACCACACGAAAAAAGCCTCACATCAAGGAAAGAACCAGAAGTTAATCAGTCCCAATTCAGATATGGTTTAAAGTAAAACAAAACCAAACTACACACAAATACAGCTCTCAAAATCATTTAAAAACAGAATTTCTTTAAATTATATTATAAATTAGAGTCTACACTATTCCTACATGGTAAGATTCCTCTCTGAGCCCTCCAAAACTTTAAGTATGCAGAAGAAGGAACAGAGTACCTATTGAAAAATACAAGTTTAAAAAAAAAAAAAAAAATGTTGTGCCTACAGAAGTGAACTGTCATTCTATACAACTAACATATAGCTTTACAGAAGTTTGGCACAGTTAATTCAAGAAGGTTTTCAGTTAACACATCAGATTTCTCATGTGGTTAACAAGGAAAATGTGACAAAAATCCTCAACACTTCATATCAAAAGGGTCATTTCTGTGATAAAAAGTATTACTCTAAGTTACACATCACATATAGAGAAGAAATTAATCTCTTTACAATTAAACGTCACATCCAAATAGCCAAGGGTTAAAAATACTGAGGAGAGTTGCAGCACTTCTCAAAGGTAGCAGCAGCAAAGGAAAAACCACTCCAGTAAGAATTATGCTGTTTCCACATGTCATTTACCATACTAACTCATGAAAAAAATTACACGGGCAATTTAGAAGATATACTATTGCATGTAATCAAACACAGCAAAAGTGAATCCTTCCCATCAAGATCAGAGAATTTTAACAATTTTTAAGATATTCTGTAGTCTTATAATACAGCATTTTAGATAAAATTATTTCATAAATTTCCCAAAATGGTTTGCATTCATATAAAGCAGAACAGAAAAGCAGTAAAAGACTTCACAGAATTGAAGCTACATTTTTAGCTTGTCTTGCAAAAATTAAAAAGTTGTCAAGAATGAAATCTTGATTGTTATTCCTAGAGGAAAACATAGAAACGTGCCAGGAAACCGCACCATATCAGGAGTTTGGGGAGCTTTTTTGTTTTCTAAAAAAAGAGATGTCAGTATTCACTGGATTTATAAAACAAATTAATCTGAGAAACCTGAGTGAAACACTTCAAACACACTGGTGGACAGCAAGCAAGTAACCAGTCTGCTCCTCTCTAATTCCAGTAGCTTGTAACTGCTTAGAACAGACACGTGGAACTCATTTGTGTGAGCTTTTGCTTCTATTCCTCAGCGGACAGGATCTGTAAAGCGTGGCCCTGGGTGTGCAGGCAGTGTGGCTAGGGAAAGAGTAAGGTCAGTACAGAGGTAATATCTTGTTTCCTTAAAAGGAGCATTCCATGTTAAAAATGTGCACTGTTTCAGTGAATCCAAACTATTTTCATAGCAGAAATTTCATTTTATGCATATGATTTCTAGTCAGATTTTCCATTTCTGTGAGTTTTGGCTTCCTCCTGTCCAATAAGACAAATGACTTTGTAGCATCCTTTTGCAATTTTGACCATCCACATCACATTCATAACATCCAAGACAACACTTGAGACAATCCAGGCGCTCTGGGCTGCAAATCCTAATCTCTGGAAAGCCTCTGTTCCAAACGAAGAAATTACATGGCTGTAATATATAGGCATGACGGCAATCCTCACCACGAAGAACACAATTGTCATCAGCACACCATTGATGATGTTGGCCTTTGAAGATTTAGGATATCCCAGTATTTCAAAAAACCACCTGCAAAAGAAGTGTTCACAGATACCAGGCAGACTTGAAGCCATCTCATTAACAACAATTTTTTTTAATTAATAATTTAATTTGTTAATTGCTCCTACACCCTTATTCCTAAATTATTGCACTGTCTTTGTTTAGTTCCAAATTCTTCTGCTTGGCTGCATTTTTTTTTCCCCACTTAAACAGTGTGTGATATCCAGTACATTGCAGAATAACATGTAAAAAAATCCTGCTTTGAATTGTAAACCAGTTGACAACCACCGTGCACTTTTGCGTAATACGCTACAATTCAAATTCTTTTTAAATAATAAATACAAATTTATTAGTTGTTACTATAGTTTGCACCAACAGTCAACTAAAATTGTATTAGTTTACCTGAACGCAATTCTAGCACCGTATTTGGATACAGTAATCTAGATAGAGCTCTAATTTTCAGTTTCTCAGATCTGGGATTTTCTGACGGGTTCTGTTCAGACGGAAAACAGAACTTCAGAGCCAGGCGCTGTAAATGGTACTGGATTATGTCACATCTAGCATGTTATGCAATGAAAAAGATAAATCTAAGAACCCCCTCTCCCACTACTGCTACCAGGTCATAAGCAGTCTTAAAAAAAACCCAACAAAAAACCCAAAACATTCTTGCATATTAATTCCTTAGCAGACAGGCAATAACTTATCTATTGCCTAGCACACAGAACCTGTGGGTTGAATTCCTAGAAAAAGGAACAACAACCTCCTGTAATTCTTTATCATTCACACTTGAACCAGAATAAACACAAGGACAATTTGTTCAACAACGGCAGGTTAAAGACAGGACCAGAGGAACATTATTTATATCACTGTATTCATGATGGGAGACGGGGAGGGAAAGTGAAATAATGAGTTTATTTCCAACAAGATACGAGGGTAAAACTATTTAACAAAATAACAGTTCTAAAATGTTTTTTTTTAAGTCATTTTTAATTACCTACAGATTACAACCTAGGTAATTATAGATATACTAAAACAATTTGCCAGACATCCAGCTTTAACAGAAATACTCCAGGAATTCATTAAAAGTGCAACTAAGACAATTAAAATCCAGGCACTCAAGGTAGCAGTCCAGCCTAGAAGCAGGATACTTCACCACAGAAATAATTACTCGGATGGTGGAGGGGGACCTGATATATTTGGTCAGACTAGCAATCATACCCTGTACTTTCATTGATATATACAATGCAGATTCCAAAGGTAATATCAAAAAGGTTTTAAAATACACTGCAATATGCCAATATAGGTAACTGGACATCTGTTTAGCAACATCCCTCTCCCAGCAAATTCCAAAAAATACAAGTCAGTAAATCAGACTTATCATTGCAATTCTACCCTCCACAGTTCATCATTAATTACATAAATCCTGACAGTAACATTAAAAGATCTAAATGCTTGGCATGGAGACAACCTCCAATTAGATATCCCTAACAACACAGACAGGAAATACACAGACAGGTCTGAGATTAAAATATCATTTTATATTTTAATAATAACTCTTTTGGTAATACTAAGAATGCAAACAAGAAACATAATGTAAGTCTTATCATTATCCTCTACTTACTATCTTAAGGGTCTGGTTCTCTTCAAATTTAATGAAAAAAAAAAACCAAAAAGAAAACCATTCATGCACTGAGATGACATCCCTTAGTGCAAGGGACTTTATTATCTCCTACAGTGATTTCCGTTTTTCTGAGAAAACAGTAAACGTCAGTATTCAAAGACACATGATCTCACCACAGGCATTTTAAAAGTATAACATATATTACTTTTAGTAGCCAGATGCATCATGATACTTCCTAATGCCACAGTCTGAAAGGTAAGCATCAATATAGGTACCACTTAACCCAGGATGAAATCCTATCGTGGTAGAAATCAGTTGGGAGAATGGCCATTCACTAGGACATGAATTTTAATATAGAAATCTAGGCTGTAATACCACTTTTTCATTTTCTTACCTTCCTCTACCTTGTATTACTATAACAAGTAAAGAAGTGTTTATTTACTCCTCAGTTTCTCTGTGCACATGGAGCACGGGCTACATTAAACTATGATGTCCCGTTCAACTGCATTTGCAACCTCTGGAGAGCTCCATTATCCCACCCTGCCCTCCTCTGAGTGGAATTTGCCAAGCTAATGTTCAAAAGGGATCTCAGAACAATCTTTTTCATTCTTAGAAATCTGAGAAATGCTACAGTCGCATTAAATATTTCAGAGCTTACAGTCACAATTTCTGATACAGCAGCAGTTCTAGTAGCAACACCATAACCAGAAGCCATGGCAGGCTTCCACTTTCACTAAACTCTGCAAAAGAGCCTTCTGCCACTTTCTTCTCTGATCACAAGTGTGAAGATTAACCATTTCAGATATATTTAGGTGCTTTACTATTTTTCTAACTTAATTCTGGAAATTACTTTGAGCACTTATTTTTGAAAGTAAATATAGAATATAAATTTATATTATTCTATCTATATGCATATATTAATATTGATCTATGTATGTGCAGTACTGCAAAATAAACTTCAAATTATCTAGGGCAATGCAATTCCATTCTAGGATTCTGATGACAATGTTATCTTTTCCTGGTTCATGACACTAACAAAAATCCCTATTGAAAAATATGGCTTTATTATAACAATTAAATGATCATACAAAGGCTAACAAACAATATTATATTTGTGAGCTTTTTTTGTTCAATAGTTTCATGAAAATCTGGTCTGTTGTATGAAGGCTGGTCTACCCTGAAAAGGAACTCAGGGGTGAATACATTAGTTATACTGTTGCAGCTATAGCAGCAAAAAGTTTTCATAGCCAAAAAGGTTTCCACATAGTAATCCTAACTCCAATACATATAAATTCACTTTCAGCAGACATTCAACAACAACAAAAAAACCCTTCTTAAGTGACAGAAATAACAATACATATTAAAATTTAAAACAACTATGCAAAAATTCCCTAACCACTTACCGCTGATTGACAAAAGGAGTGGAGAATTCTGCAAGCAGACGGAAGTTTCCAAAATAAGCCAACAAACCTTTGCTCTGGTTAGCAAAACAAAACAGACATACAAAAATCAATCAAGATTTCACATCTACATTGTTAAAACCTTTAAGTACACACAGAATAATACAACATCTCAACTTCTTTATTAAAACTGATAGTAAGCAAGTTTGCCAGCTGTGGCCAACTTCCTTACAATTTCAAAATGAAGTTTACTACAAAAGCTGCAATTGTCCTTCAGTAGTTTCTTACTTTAAATAAATCTTTAAAAGACTTACAGTAGAGTGGCCATGGAAAGCTAGCTAGACTGGCAGAAGTAGTCATAGTTTATAATTACAATGATACTATTACTGTCTAAGAGGACTATAAACATTTTGGATTTCCCAGTGTTTAAACAAGCTCAAACAGAAACACTGTGAAGCTAAAGAAAAATGTCTCCAAATTGTTTTAGGAACATAAGTTGCCAAAGTGATGATGAATTCCCAGCTCTTACTTGGCAGCAGAAAGGGCACATGAAGCTTGCTCTTCTCTCCTCCCCACTGCGGGGGAAACCCTTTCCACTAGCTCTGTTGCAGTCCCTGCCATGCCCTGTGGGTTGGAAGAAGAGCACATCTCCGTGCCAGTATCCAGGTAACTGTGTGATACATTTACACTGATACATGTTGTAACTGAGCACTTTCCTCCAAGTGACAAAGTAGAGCATGTTCTCTGCCATATCGTTTGGTTGTGCTGGAAATAGTATCCCATTACACAGTGGCTGGGTAAGCAGCAGTTTGCAGATGTAGAGATAAAAAGATTTCAGTAGGTCTCCTGAACAACCTACAGAGTGTGTGTCAGATTCCTCTTTCCCCCACCGAATGTGCTAATACCCACTACCTCAGTCATCTCATGTCAGTTTGCACTCCAAACAGAAAATCTGTGTTCTTAATCAAATTCTCTCTTATCTTCAAGAGCAATTTTTGAAATAAGATACTTATAAGTAACTTTCTCTGAAGATAAGAGAATGAGAGTAACACAGAGACATCCAAGGGCAGAGCTGTATCCAAATAGTAATAACTGCTTCAAAAGAAGTTCACACTAAAACTATGTAATTTACTCCAGAAAAACTAATGAATTATCTGCATCAGGAATTAGCCTTGGTAGTGGTATTTTTATTTCTCTAATATTCAGCCCTAATTCACTTTCATTCGTGATAATATTAGTAGATCTAATTATCTTCAACCTGAAACAGAGTATTTACTTCTCAGTGTACTTCATCCCCTTTAAATCATTACATGGGAAATCTGACAGTAATCTGGCATCTAAACACTTTTAATATTGTAAAGCCTGGGATTGAACAGTAGGCAGGGATAGAAATGTGGTAAATGAAGTAAGTTGTGTTTTATAAGATTTCTTTATTTACTGAATGAGCTTTTCAGAAAAGATTCAGGAGCATTATTCTGGAGGTCAGTGGGATTTCTACCAAGTCACATGGGCATCTTTGAGAAATTCCAGCAGCAGCAGAGTAAGTTAGTCTTTATCCTAGAACAGTATCCCTCTCTTTCCATTTTCCCTTCAATATACATACACCACAGATATTTATAGATATATACAATTAATCATCCACCATTTCCCCACCCAAGTAAGTTAAAAAAGAAGTCTCAGAGGATCAATTTGTGTCATAAAAATAAAATAATAAAAAAAACCCTGAGAAAAAACACACCCAGCTGATTGTCGTACATTCAGAGTAAATCACTGACATATGGCCTTGCAAATACAATCACAAGCAGAACAGAACCACTCGAAACTACTTCCAACTTCCCACCTACATATTCAGACTTGTGGTTTTATTTTAAACCCTTTCTGTAACCATGTGAAAAGCCCCCCTGTCAAAGTCTCTCTACAGCAAAAACTGAGAAGAGCTTTAATTTCAGCAGTTAAAGAATTAACAGATTTTTGCTGAAGGACTGTTACATCAAAAAGGCACGCGCTTACCACAAATGACTGATAAAACCATTTAGAAAGTAATGATGATTGAAAATATAAATATGCCTTTCACAAAGCTAATACACCAATCAATGTAGAATTTTTTTAAACACTAAGCAAATGACATCTATAAAAGCATTGTCTTTAATCTCATCTGCTTGTTATGTTACTGAAAAATACAGCACTCACCAGTACAAAATAGTAAGCATACAGAGCTGCCAAGTGATGTATTACAAAAAATTTGTCACCAATTGCCTTCCAGTAGTAAATAATAAGCAACAAATCTACAAGAGAAAACAATGATAAAGAACAATTTACACTACCATCGACCTCAAATATAGCATTTCTCTAAGTTTTAGAGGTATAAATGCCAATTTGCGGCATCAGTAGAAACCCTCTGAATTAATTATCTCTGAAGAAAACATCTTTATCCTAAAGACTTTAGTCAAAGCATTAAGCACAGTATTCTTCCAACAGTTGCCATAAGTTACTACCTTCCACATCAATAGAAGTACAAAAGCAATCGCTTTAGTGCAATATTTTGGAAGGAAAAAGTGAACCCCAAATCTCATGGCAAGGTGGGGGTGGGCCTAGCCAATATACAAATATATGTAATGAAGGCAGGGTTCTATTATGGGGAACCTCTGAATCAAAAAGTAGTTATATTAGCAAACAGTTATTAGCAAACATTTACCAGAAGTATTTTGCAAGGGGCACTTGGAATTAGAAGCATGTGTGTTTAATCAGAATTTTCCAATGACTGCAAAGTGTAATAGTGGACCTAAGTCAATGTTAAAAGGAAAGCTTTGACAAAAGAGTTCTTTCTTTTCCCATGATGGTCTGAGATTTCAGAATATTTTATCTTTTGTACTAGAACAAGCAATAGCAACCCCTACTTTATCCAAATGAGTACTTTGGACTGGACTGTTAGTGACCAAGGTTCCAAACCAAAGGCAACCCTTGTGTCTCTTGTTATCTCCAGTGAGTACCTTGATCGCTTCTGTATTAGCTGTCCTCAAGCAGAACTCTATATCATCTGACATAGCCTCTCCACTTCCTATCAATAATTAAACATTAACTATATAAGGAAGTGAGAGAGAATGAGTGGCCAGGTTCAGGTCTCTGTTCAAAGGCCTTCATTAATTCATAATGAAATTCTAATGCATAATTATTCAAAAATAGATGCCAATGAATTTAAACATGGGAGCTTAAGTTCTTACAGGGAAAAAGAGACTTAAACTAACCCACAGTTTGACTGAGTATGCTGATCACAAGATTATCAGTTCCACTGGGGTGAGAAATCTAGTCTGAGAGATAAGTCCACTGCCCTGTCTCTGACCAGAGACTCCATCCTAACATGAGTGAGAAGTCTTCCCTGAAAATAGTCCAAGCCATAAATTTCTGCTTTGATTAGTCAGTATTATCCACACACACCATAAAAGAAAGTTCCAAAGCATTCTGTAGCAAAATTCCCATGCCAATTTTAGTTGACAGTAGGTAATTAAGAACACAAAACATATGTAGGGGTAAATGCCATACCAATAAAATAATTAAACATTTCCATGCTTTATACATGCATAAATTTTGACTTGAAGTGAGACTAAAAGGTGGGCAGGCAGGATCCTATGGCATCATTTGCCTCAGCTTGTACTGAGGGTTACTAAAATTCTTCTGCCAGCATTCTGAGGTCACAGGAAGAAACATATGATAAAAGAGCTACAAGTTGTAGACACCCTGAAGGGAGTGAACAGCACTGATTTAACACCTTCTCAGCTGGCTGAAGGACAAAACTGAGCTGGAGTTGGTGGTTGTGTATCAAACCATCATAAAACCACACTGTGGCATTTCCTCAGTGCTTGGGGAGATAATCATTTTATCTTTCACATCCACTGACAAGATCCTATGATTTCACCTCAACCCACAACTCCATTAGCAATTTTAAAAGCCACAGTAGAAACAGTATTGTATACACATATCGCATCTCCAGCATAGTGGCTCAGTATAAATATATAGGCATAGTGACTCAATAAAAATATACAGCTGCATGTTACATGAGTTGCGTAATTACCAGAAATGAGGTAGCCTGTGGTAATAGCAATATTCAGTCTCACAATTGATGGGTCACCCCTGTAAACATACCAAAAATACAGAGTTACAGCCTTTATAACAAGGTAATTTGCAGAGGACATACACATATCAAACACAATGTCCCACAGGTCACCTTATTCTCAGCAAGATTTGGTTAAGGAAGATGCTAGTCATTAAAGTGGATTCCTTTTCCACCCAGATACAAGACATCTACTAACTACCTTAATCAGGACTACCCCCAGCCTTGAGGTAGAGACTGCTCCAAGAGCCCTGCTAGAGACTAGAACTGAAATACAGCAAGTACCCTGAGCTGACTTCTCTGGAAACAGAGGATAAAAGATAACAGCCCAGGCAGTGTCTCTTAGCACTTTAAATGACACTCTGTGTCTCCATTTTTGTTCTTCTGCCAGTGTTAAAGCTGTGTTAAGGATGACAAAAATATCTTGCTCAGCTGGTGCTTTTCATATTCATAAGAGGATGGATGCTTATAGGGATAAACAGAGTAGAAGGAGACATGAAAGGAATTATTTGCCAGGTTTTTGGAGCCAAGGAACCTTTGAGGAGAAATACTTTTCAGAGTAGTTTCACACCTTCTGTCCCTTCCCTTTTGTTGCCAAACATGCAGCAGGAAGAGCTCTTTGTAGCACACACACAATTTCAGTTCCTCTAGGATGCTCAACAAACCCAAAGTTGTGAATACAGCTCAAGAAAAAGAAGCACCCATATTACAGCAAGTAATATTTATTCTTTCCTCCACTGTCCTCTGTGCATTCCTACTTTAAGGAGTTCGGTAAGCAAGCCTTTTTTCTTTGGCATAAAGACTGTAATTTTTTTTTTTTTTAAATAAGTTGTGCATCCAACCTAGATATGTTTTGTGTAAGTAAGAACTGAGCTTCTAGTAACAGGTCTACAGATTTGTAAGATGTGGACTGCTCAAGACAAGCTGTGAAAGCAATCTCTGTTGTAAACCTTCTGAGGAAAAAGGAACATAACTGTGCTTACAGCCACCTCCAATACAAAGTCTACCTCAGCTAGAAAGCAGTAAAATGCTATTACTTAGCTGTTACTTTTTAATCCATTGGAATGAAGCAGTGGAAGCTATTTCCTGTATTATTACAATCCGATCACTAAATTTTAAGGCTTTCTTAGCATCTAAAACTAACTTTTTCTCTGAGTGAGAGGGTAGCTTACAGGAAAATAAAAGGACTCACAGAACCAGAATTCTGCCATTAGGTGAGGAAAAACATTACCAGGAAAGCCTGGAGCTCGCTCCATCTATAACTGGCCGTAGAGGCTCTCTTAACTACAACTTGAGACAGGAACGTTTCTCCATGGCTTCAAAACCTGGTTTCATGAGCTACGTTGGTTGTGGGCTGAGTGCTTCTTTAGGTGTAGGTCTTCTGAAAGTCACAGCTAGACACAGGGCATAGACAGATGGGTTCTAACAATTTTAGCAGAACTCTTTAAATAGCTACAGCCCTCCTGTTAGAGCTCCCAGCTGCAGCAACATCATAAAGGAACTTGTAAGTGCTCCCAACACACTTCAGCACATCATCACCAAGATTAAGCCTGTGCTCAAGAACCTTCATTGCAAAGCACTAAGTATATGAAATTGATTGCTTGATATTGGTAAATGTGATTTAACCGGATGAGATGGAGAATGATTCACTTCCCTTTGTTCTTCCCAGAATGGTCATCTTGCTAAAACCTTCTCTAGAATTTCTAAACCAACACTTCAACAACATACCTGGCTGTACTGCCCATCTGTCACATCCCTTCAAGAAGAGTCCATGTTAGAATCCAAAATGAATCTCAATTAATGGAAACCTTAGAGTTTAGTCTATAATCTCCTAGATTTCCTGATCTATCTCCTTGAACAGGAAGTGCAATGAGTTTACGAGCCCTGATGTTTGCAGCCCAGTTTTGACGCAAAGAGACAGGAGTGACCAACAGGGAGTGACTTGAGTAAGCAAAAGGGAAGAGCTATCTCTTTTGTGCTTGCTAAGGAGGTATATGTGGGAAATAAATTACACAGGAACATGCAGAGGCAGATATAACAAACAGAAGTTCACACAACCAACTTTCCTCAAACTTCTTACTAGATACTTTGCAGATACAGAGTCATATAAAATACTAATCAAACATCAGACTTCAAAAAGTGTAATGACTCTAAAGTGGACAGACATATGAAAAAGCCTGCTCTTCAGTGAAGGTACAACTTAATTTACATATGTACATCTTCTCCCTCTCCTAATCTGATCTCTACCACTTCCACATTTTCTACCATGTTATTCTCACCGCCTCAAAACCAATTTCTACATCATCTGCAGTCTGTATTACATATAGAAAAAAAGGCAAAGTGTTATGAGAAGTCCTAGACCATCAAAAAAGGTATAAATACACAACACTGATGCTTCCCTGTAACTTATCAATGCTCCGTCAGTCTTTATTAGCCTTTGTTAGGATCTATTGCATCTATTTTCAGGCATTATCTGACAGGATTACCACATCCTCTCTCCACTGAGCCCAAATCCTTAGAAGGAATCCTGATTACTTTCAAGACATATGGGCATCATCATCACTATGCATTTAAGCTTCATGTGAACCCAGAAGTTAGGCTGACCTATGTAGAGGCTCTGAACTTTATAGATATAGGTATCTTTAAATCCCACAGAAAATAACTGATTGGATACTGCCATACAGTCAATGACTACATAAAGATGGTGGCAATAACTAGGAAAGGGTGTCTGTATCACAACCTTCCCAAGTCTGAAATCAGAGCATCTGTGTAATGTTGTACGGCTACCTGGGCTAGAACTGTACAAGAAAGCTGTGTGAATGATTCCTGGACAGTTACTTACAACTAGACTAGTCTGAAACTAAACTCACAAATGTTTCTTGTATTGTAAATAAGAGACTTCTACAGAAAAGCTTATGCATCCTTCATATCTGTAAATGACCAAGTCCCACAGCTTACACATGCATTTCAAAAGGGCACTAGATTTCCAGACTGAGCAGGCTTGCAACAATCTATCTGGCATTTCCCATATAATTTGTTTTTTTCCTCTTCAGTCTTATTCAATTAAAATTAAGACTATGTGGATTCAGCTACGAATCAATGTCAAAATGATAAGCAAATTAAGACAATGTACAGCTAAGCCATAAAACAGACTGGAAAAAAAAAAAGATGGTTAAAGCTCTACATGGTCAAAGGCTTTAATTACTGTGTACTGGGAACGAATATGACATATGGAGGAATGCATGGACTAATGCTAGCCATCTCATTTTTAAGAGTAATGTAAAAGTCAGCCTTAGAAGATGGACATCTGCAAATTGTAAGGAAACCACCCTATGATTCTGGCTTCACTGGCAGGAGAAAGCCTAACACAAAGTTTTATTTAACTTGCAGGCTGCATACAAGTACTTGTAAAGCCATGGGCAATATTATGTTTGATCTTCCTTTGCACTTAATCACTTGCATGAACATGAATTCAAATCACTTCAACTGTTTTAAATACACTGATAGTTCACACATTTTAAAATTATTAGTTTAATTACTAAAAGTACTGATTTCCACATCTAGGATGTGTTCTGTGCACTTTTAATAAACAAACTCCTAAAACCACCAAGAAACAACTTACAGAAATGTTGCCATGAAATGAACCTGAAGCTTTAAAACACACAGATTAGATATATTTTCACTAGATTTTTAAATATATATATAAACTTTCCCTTACTCTACCAAATGGAAATAAAACCACTGATAGGAATCATTGTAAACATATCTGAAAGAAGAAACTACTTAGAAGCAATAGTAGAGATACAGAAAAAAATTCCTCCAAAGGCAGATGGATTTTGTCTTTCAAGATTTAATGTTTTTACATAATCTAGGATGCTTAGGCTCCATAAGCAAGATTAATTTTTCAATGCAGTGTACAAAAAGATCTAACATAACTTTTCTCAAACTTACTAAGAACAAAAGATAGTTCAATTTCTGCTTAATTTTAATTTTTCCTGTAACTAAACCAGGAAAATCTAGTAAATATGAAGACTCAATTTATTTATCATCGCCAAGAGGCTTTTATTTCTGTCATTCATGACTTCTTTTGTACTGATTCGAACAAGGTCTACTAAGAGAAACCAGGATAAAAGCTTCTATCTGATAAAAGTTACCACAATGCACACAGAGAGTTATAATAACGTGCTGCTTTTCAACATGATTAATGGATCTCATAAGAGATTCAGACTGTAACTGGTCTCTCTAAAGACACCAGAATGCAATGAAAAAAATTCAAAACAGCCAACAATCTAATAATTTATCACCACATGCAGAAGAGGCCAATGTTGCCTAAATTTGTGTTATGAATTAGTGTTACAAATTAATGTTACATTTATTAAAGCCACATAACAAGTCAGTGGCAGAGCGCTTCAAGTGCCCAATCCTGTCTAGTTCATGCTGCGTTGTCATTAATTTACAATATCAAAATTGCAGAACAAGCATCAGATGTGAAATTTATATAAGTTTAAACTGACTCACAGTGTGGTCTTTTGACAAGGTTAAAAAACAACAGCCTATGACAGAAATATTAAATGAAACTTAAAGTAGTTAGTCTCCAGGAAAAATATGGCCGCCTCCTTCTATAGGGAAGATTTCCAGAGGATAATGAGTAAAATGTCAAAACACCAATAGCATTCTATAACTAACTCAACTAAAATGAAGCTATCTTGTTCCTCCTCCCTCAAGTAAGTGTGAAACAAAACAATGTAACTAGAAATCAAGAAAAGATAAACAATATATAATATTTTGTTAACTAGACAAAATATTAGAAGTGCATTTATTAAATATTCCTTTTACTTGTGAAGACAACACTTGAAAGTTCCATACTTTTTTAAAAACAGATTGATAGAAGCTTTATGGGAGGCAGAAACATAAACAACCTAATTTATCAATTTATACATAATGTATTTTAAACATATAATAGACCCCTCTAGCTTTTTCCCATACACACAAACACTCCAGAACTGCAGCAGCATTTCAATTTAATTTTTAAATGATTATATTAAATAGCATAGTTTCAGTCATGCCAACTTACAGTTACATTCTTGGTTCTATGCTTTAGTAATTTAATATGCTATTTCAAATCAATTGCTAGTATTTTATCTGTTCCACTTCAGAGAGATGTAATGCACTATGACATTAATAGTGACAAAATAATTTGGAATTATCAAATAGCACAGATATAAAAATGGACACATCACAACTGCATATTTTAATGAGAAATGAAACAATTATTTCGGTAATTGATATACTGCAGGATTAGTTTTTTCCTTCCCAATTAAGTTACTTTATTGTGTAAACACAACATAAATGTAACATGCCTTACCAGAGACGGTCAGCATTAACAGCGTCATCGTACAACAAAATATATAGGCAAAACCCACCAACCACCAAGGCGTGGAATGTGGACACCGTCCTGAAAAAGAGATCACAGTCACAAGGAGGTACTGCTATTCACAACTTTCTATACTGTGCTTAAATTGGGATGTTTCCAAAGACATTCTCAGCTGCATCCAGATACCTCTGTGGAAGACAATAGTTTCTTCGTTATGCTACATCCAACCACTTATACAATGACAGGTGGGAAAAACAGTCAAAAAAAAAGGAATCTATTAAATTGGAGCAGGGAGGGAGTTGTTAAATATAAAGTAGGGTCTTAAAGTAACTGACATCTACCTTTTCCTCCAACTATCCCATATATTAATGAACCCTTAAAGACAGTATGACATCCATTTCTCTAACCAATACATACTCTATTGTCCCATTTGATAGAAAAGTCTGTATCCATTTCATATTCAGACTGGCCCATGAGTCCTGCAGAAGCAGGTTTCTCCTTTAACAGGCACCAAATTAAGAGATGACTCATAATAAATCTGTCAAATTCAGGGTTTGGAAAGAGGGGCATTAAATGAAAAATCCTATCAAATAAAGTTTCAGACAGAATTTCTAGTGCATTTGAAGTAGATTGTTTTTCAAAGAGAAAACTTGTATAACAAAAGGTTGTAGCTGAGTATCCGAGGTGTAACAGCTACAGGTTTATATGAACTAGCAGCTCACAGCTTTATTTTACACTCCTCTTGTCCTATATAAAGTCACAGTAATCAGAGTTGCCTTGTCCATACTTGGGTAGGTTTTTTTTCCTGTCCAAGCATACTTGGGTATGCTTTTTTTTTTTCCCTGAAGACACCAGTCTCAAGTATACAGGCTGCATGCACACTGTAGATAAACTCTGAATGTTAACAAGCACTTAAAGAGAATTACCTATTTACAGAGGCCCTGGAAGGGTTTCTGCCAGCACACAGGCCAGGGCCATTCCTGCCCTTTTGAGTCCAGATGTATTCTTGGAAGGTAGAACAATGCAATGGGCATGGGTCCAAAATGTGTAACCTTGTTCCTCTAGCCATGGGTTTAACGCTACTATAAACTGCATCTAATACTGTGTAGCTACTATCTGCTTTCCCACTTTTCAAGTGTGTCTAGGAAAAAAAAAAATTATATGCCAAAATAGCTCTACTGAATCATGGATACTATTTGAAAGATAAAAACTCAAATTCAGTACTGTGTGATCAGAAACACCTTTGCACCTTATTCACAGCAGTAACAATATGCACACAAATGTATCGAACTGTTAGTTATCAGTCTTTGTACATACTGAATACACATATTTTGAAGTTATCAATGTTTTAAATGTGCATAAGTCATTCTCAGTAGTCTAAACTCTACCATGCAAGAACTGAAGAAAACATCCTACTTCCTGTAGAAGACTTTGCAAAGAAAGAGTAAGTTATAATCCCCAGTCTGTTTCCAGTAGCTATATTATCATCTATTGGCATTAGAGGACTAACTTTTCATGAAAGAAATCTCTATTTACAATTTGTTTAAAGAGTGTCACTATGCTTTTTTCAGCAGCTTTTTCAATAGTGCTCAAAAAAAATGAGTGGAGATTAATATAACATGAATAGTCAAATGTAACAAGCTGGATGAGAACATTTACTAACCATTACAGTACAGGCTGCCTTTTTGTTGTTGTTTTTTACAAATGAAGAAAATTTAGATATGAGATTTTTAATGATAATTAATAGTTTAATTAAAATGTCTATTCTTGCAACACAGAATTAACAGAGAGGTAGGAACTTTGCTTCCTTGTTAAAACAAAGCATGCCATATAATATTAGTGTTTGAGAAATACCTGGTATTTTTGAACTTTAGAAGATAACGTTGAAAAGAGTAAAATTTGTCCTAGAATACAGCTCATTAGTTTACAGTTGCAATTTGTCTCAAGAGTGACTGTTTATCCAAACCTTTGTGTTAAGAATACAAGCCACACACAAGCACAGCACTGGGGGGGGGGGGGGGGGGGGGGGATTAAAAAAAAAAAAAAGCAGCAAATAAGCAGATTTCCTCCTTGACTCTGGACTTTGAAGTTTCTCCATAGATGAGGGGGCAGAAGAAGGGAAATAGTGTAACACTCCACCTTAATATGAGATCTAGGTCAAGCTATCAAGCCCCATACAATTCCTTGAAATTAATGTCAAAGCTTGCATCCTTTAACTCCCCATTAAACTACAAGGAAAATGTTGCACTGACAAGTTGCATTCCTGTTCATTATTGAATACGTATATATTTTCACAGCTGCTTAACAGCAGTACAAATGTATTGTAGAAGAGGTGACAGGAATTTACACACAACGATTTAGAGTTATACCACATCTGTGTCGAAGTATAGTTTTTAACTCAGATTGAACATCTGCGTACTTAAGATTCCAGAAGCAATTACTTTATTGGTTCTTAATTCTTGGAAGGTCAGAATGAACAAATTGACAGTATGGAAAACACAGTCGAGAGCTGCAGCCCAAATGCTTGATTACAAAACCCTCCAAACTGTAACAATACATCTTCTAGACCAAGCTGAGCTGATAAAAATGCATAACCATCCTCTGTGCCAGTTTCCTTAAGGATTGCCAAAAGAACCATTTGTGTGAGCACTCCCTACACCAGTTCAATATAGGACAAAATAACAACTATCTACTTTTAAATCGTTTAAGTTAACCCAACTCATTCTACTGGGAGATAGTAACTTTCTCTACCTGCACAGCTGTCTGCAGACTACATATATGTCCATCTACATTCTCAGAACATGGAAGATACTCCTTGGGGTGTCTCTTCATTCTGGTGGAACACTGTGTTTGGTTAGCAGAGTTAACAGTCAATCCTTTGTAGAAATGCAAGCACAGTTAGCCCTTCTTTCACTTCATGCCCTCCTCAGGTATAACATCAAGCCATTGATAAACATGCTTTGTGTTTCATGCTTTCTAACTCCAGAACTGGATATAGCACTGGACCATGACTTATCTGTGTGCCAGTATCTGCATCCTGCTATCAACCCCAAGAAAAAAAATGTGGAAAGAAGTAAAAAGGATACAGCCTGGGGTGCTGAGTAGTTAAACACCTTACTACAAAGTAGCCCAGAGATTACAGAGCAGCTTATTTGCAGTACACTTGTGATGTGTGAAACAATTCATATGTTATTATGCAAAGCACTACAACTTAGCATACCACTACCAGGCATGGGACAAGTTCTCAGAAAACCTATTATGCAATTCAAGGGTCACTTCATGTAGCTTAGAGACAAAAGTTCAGCTCCAACATGATAACAGTTTAGTTTCCCTGTCTGCCTCTATTATCGACTCTAACAGAGATAAACCTAGGCTACACTGATATCATGAACCAGCATCCTACAAAGCTGTTTCGGCAGATAGGTAATTATTCCAAGATAAAACTGAAATTAAGATGGTGTCTCCAAGAACACTGCAGGTAGACATTTGCCAAATAGAAGGGCAAGACAATTTGAGTTGTTAATGCTGCCTAGAACAACCAAAACAACTTTAAAAGTATCCACCTGATACTGCCTTTAAACATCACTGAGGAGGAACAGTGATATGACTAATGCATTTTGAATGTAGTGACAGCCATACAGTACATTTTTTTGAGCTTCAAATTTGAGAAACACCTGAAGAATATTTTAAAGTTGCAATAGGCTACTCAAGCATAAAGCTACACTGTATCAATTAATTTCAACCGGAGAAGCATGTGTACTACATATACCCTTTCAAAGTAGTATATTGCAAAATAAAGCTTCTGTGATCATCCCATTTGCAATTACTACTCTATAGTTCCTTTATGGCTTAAAAGAGAGGAAAGTGCCCAGGAAAGGTTCACAGGGTTGAACAAGTTTCTAACAGCACTCTGTCTGAGGAGACAAGAGTAATGCAGGTGGATCCATCCCAGTGACAGAACTGCAGAAACACAGAGAGAGCGAGGAAGGTTTTTAGACTGTTTCCACAAGTCCTTCCTGAATGTGTATCATGCATCTGCCATAGCTTCCCTCTCCTCCTCTAGCAGTCTCCTTCCCCACCAACACACAGCTATACCTGTCTAACCCAGCCTCACTCCAATACTACACCAAAGATTCATTGAACTTCTTGGAAAACCATAACGTATATAAAAGACATTGTAGTGCAGTAGCACTGGGAGAACAGAGCAATTTGCTTTGCACCCAAGAGCATGACCAGAGACACACTAGCATTTAGATCAAGGAATAATTTGCAATAGTTTTGATTTTCCTGTATGTTTGGGGGAAGAAAATTTTGTACCTCTCTACTAGAAGCATCACAAAGAAGCCATTTAAAATTAATCCACTTCAGTTTATTACCTCTCATCAGTCACTGTTTTCTTTTTTTATTGACTTTCACTTGGGCATCACTGACTATAAAAAATGTTTAATGCACAAGTCTTTGTAATGCTGTGTGTTTAAGAAGGGGCCTCAGCATTTTACATCCAGAATCTGACAAAAGCCTAGAGCCATTCCTCTAATCTTTACAGATGTTTAACTAACAAAGTTTTCTGCAGTTTTATATACACACACACAGGTGGTTGTGATGTTGACAATTTCAGATAGATCACTAGCTGTTGTTTGTTTTGAACACTACCTTGAATTCCATTCGATCTTCCTTTTTTGGCTGAGATTGTTAAAACCAGGCGTTACTCGTGTTGACACCCAAGAACTTAAAACATGGAACAGGAGTTGAAATACAGTAAAACTGGCAACAGCAATGCCAATAGTCAAGTTGCTGAAGGAAGCCATTGTTCTTCAGCCTGTGAAGAGAAGCAGAAGGTAATTTCAGTCCACTGTCCATTTAACTATTTTAATCAGCCACAGAAAGTGGTTTTGACAGCCAACTTACCAACAGAAATATTATTCACTAAAGGTTTCATCCTGTTCAATATTTCTACTTAAGCCTTAATAGTATAAAAGTATCCCCAAACTTTTATATGTAAAAGTTGCATTTTAATTTGGGGGTTTTTTAACATTTGCATAGGATACACTTCCATTGCTTAAAGTCGCATGTATTTTATCTATACAGAAGGGGCAGGGAGGATCACTGATCAGTGCAACTGCCAGCTCAGAAGCATCCACTCCTGTCCCGAGAAGCTCCAAAGTTAAAACCCATGTCATTCTTACCAGTTTGAATGCTGCCGATGGGGTTTTAAAAAACAACAATGAAATCAGATAATCATAGTAGAGAGATTTTCAGGTCAGCCACAGGAAGTAATAGCCTCACTGCTGCTTTATGTTTGTATACTTTACAGAGACAGTAGTTCTCAATTTGCACTTTGCTCAAAGTTGAGGGCTCCTCTTTGTGATAATGCATACACTATTGTATTTGAGCTTTTTTCTTCTTCATGTAAAAGTCTAAACTTCACACAATTTCAGAGCACACTGATTTTCAGATTATGGATGTTTAGCTATTTTATGAAATCTAAATAAATAGCTAGACAATTCCAAACATGGATGTCAATGCTTCAATCATTTTTCCTGAGTTGCCAGGATTTTGCAAGACAGAATGATATTTTCGCGGAGGTCACAAACTTCTGATATACATCTCCAGTTTGACGGTGTCATGAAGTGTTTTATATTCCAAGACTGGTAAAGGTTACAAACTCATTAAAAGTCGATTAGTATTAGGTTGAACAGAAAAGGGAAAAAAATCCAAATGGCTTCAATTAAAATATTTAAATAATGAATTTAATAGCCATTTAAGTAACTACTGTCACTTATTTTAGTTTTACTGAAGAAAATATCTAAAAATAAAAGAAGACTTATAGGCTAGCATAATTTGATGTTACTACAGCAACCTCATGGTCAGCAAAAACTGATACAATTACATAACACACTTATGTCCACCTTTAGTTCACATGCATTACAGAATGAGGGCACATGACTTAGATTTTTGAAATTTTATCTGCAGTGCAGATCGGAAGAAATTTGGAAAGAAATTTGAATTTCAGGCAAAAAAAGATAAAAAGAAAAGTCCACCAGTTAAAATAATAACTTTTTAAAAAATTAAGTACAACATTCTCAGTTGGTGGTATAAATTATGAGTATACTGAAACAGTTTGCATTTAAACTTAGAACTTTAACAAGGGATGTATTACATATAGATCAGGAAAAAAAAATACTTTCATCTTCAAAAATGTAAAAGCAGAGGGTTCAATGATCTCAAACTTTTTTCCCTTCCTCCTCTTTCTTTTCTTTCTTTTTTCCCCCCAGATTTGATGAGTATACAAGAAAGTGAATTATCTGAAAAATTTCTCTGACTAGTACCCACAGTAAAAGCTACAGCTATATAAGCAGAATGCAGGACAAGTAAGAGCAGATTTGTGGAGTGAAACCTGCATCCAGATCATATGGATTTAAAGTATTTACTTCAGACCAGCTTTAATCATGTCCTAGGGACTCCACAGTTGTTAGATCATATTTGATGTGCTCTTCAGGCCTGTCTTCCTACGCAGTTTAACCCAAAAGGAATACAGCTTGCATGCTCTGGGACAGCTATGCAACACAAACCAAAGTGAAGTGGAGGTGATCAGAAGATTCAGTTCCTAAGTGCACTTTTACTCCAAACTAAAATTTTAATGTACACACGCTGCAGTGCATTGCAACAAACTCAGGATCATTCCAGTTGTTTATCTGATGACCTGTTCTAGTTCAGCAGCATACTAGTCTCGCATACTTTTTAATGTTAGTCTATTAAAACTCTCAATCTCAAATATTATCCCAAATATTCAGTATTGTTTCAAGTACTTTTTACATTGTTCTCCACATACTTTTCAATTTGCCTCCACTGACCAAGATGATACAAAATAGAAATCAAATTTCATGCACTTTTTACACAGTTTAAAGTACTAGAGACAATGGGCATTAAGCTTGATTTCCTAAAACTTTTCAATTTGAAGGAATAAAACAATAAATTCCATTTTTTATCTTCCAGTTTAAACACACTGATACAGTTTAAACACACTGTACAGTGTCCATTCCAGATTCTACTCCCAGGGTAAAAACTTTATTATTACATCATCTCATTCATAGTAAGCAAGTCCTCTCTTGGAGGAAAAAAGGAAAAAAATCAGTGGTTTAATTCCTAAAGTGAAAGAAGCCAAAATGCACATTGAAGACAATTCTCTTCAGAAAAATAGCAAAACCAGTGAACATCAATCACACCTACTTCATCCTTTTGACTAAAATATAACAATTCTCATGATGCTACTAATTTTATGCATCTGCAATGACTATACTAGTACCTCCAAGTTTCAAAGACGGACATAATCTCTCGGACAAAAGAAACCCATATTTTGGGTTGTTTCCTTAGTACCAGGAGATTTTATTAGATAAGTAATGTTTCCGTTTGTGATGGGTGTTCATTTTAGTATAAAAGATTATGGAATTAAACAAAAAGCTTCCAAACCATTCCTTGCAAGATATGCATTAGAAGAGCTAATTTTTCTTCTAAGGAACCTATTCAAGGAATTTGTTTTAAGAAAAAGTACTTGCATGGAAAGTGCACAATATGACTTTCAGAAGTATCATGTATCTATATATCTTAGAAGTTTTAGCAGCAAGTAAGAACCATGAGGCTCACAAAGGAGAAAGTTACGATGGTAGCAGAGAAGAAACTAGTCACCCAGCCTCTATGGTTGGTTCACAGATACTCATGTTTTGCAAGACTGATTTCAGAAGGTGATTTCATATATGTGTATCAAGATGCTGTTTAAGTACATTAAATACCAAGTCCAGGAATAATTTCATGCTTTACTTAAATGAAGAGTGCTGTATTTTAATTCAATTCAAGGATCAGGTATAAACACAGTGTTTCATGTGAGCTGGAAGAACAGTTCAGCTATAAAAGTTTTCCCCTATCTCCAAACTGGTTTCAACTGTAACTTGTTTCACATTAAAATGAACTGTTGTTTACCTGATTTTCTTTTTATTTAAAAGAAAAATCATTCATGTTGCTGAACCGAAGTTACTGAAAAGAAACATAAGAAGTTTCTGATTACATACTTTTTCTTTGCCCTGAGGACAATGAACAAAGTTAGTAAGTCAAAGGTGGCTTCAACTACACTGTTTTCTGCCCCAGTATCCGCTTACAGCTGTCCAGTAAAGTCTGATCAAGATACAGAACTTCATGGATTATATATGAGCAGACACTTTACCACCCAAACTGCATAGTCATTGATTACCATTCAGTCAGCTGATACAGTTTTTGAGCTAGCTGAAGGCTGGGTGTGGAGGGAGGTTTAGTGTAACTACTTTGTAATTCGGGGGGGGGGGGGGGGGGGGGGGAAGTACTATAAGTACTATATCCAGGTTGGTTCCTCACCATTAGTTTTTTTAGCAGTGGTCTTCTGGCTTCCCCAAAATTACTGTCTTAACCATTCAGTTAGACAGTAATTACAAATGATCAGAACTCCACTCTTGCAGCTTTTTGAGGTAGTCTTTAGCTAAATAAATATCAGCAAATACTTGAAACTAACAATTTTCAGCAAGGTATTGCTTACACATGTCTAGCACAGTATCAAATTGCTCTATTGGCCCCAGTAATTTTGAAAAAGCTAGTAAGACACTTTTCAATCATACTCAGTAAGAGCTGAAAAGACGCTCTTCTCATCTGCTATTAACACGATGCATTTTTCCTGCAATCCTGCTTCTACTTGAAATTTAGAAGAAAGAACCCAACAATATTAAAACTTAACATTCATCAACCCCCAATATGAAACCATTATGAACTTCTGATAGAAACAAGTGGGCACTTACTGAAAGAGGATAAAGGAGCAAAAGAGTTACCAGGAGTTGTACCATCAATGGCATTTAGCATTTCACTGTTTCCACATCAATTTTTCACATCATAAGAAATGCAACTATATTACCACAAGGCAGAGTAAGGAGGTGCAGAGGAGCGTATAAGGCCGACAGCCCTCACTTTCTTCAAGGCTGGATTTCAAGATGAGTTGGATCAATTACCAAAGAAGATTACACCCTAAAGCTGCTAGTGATACCAGGACGTTCCGTTCAGCCCTACACTCTCCTGATCTGTTTAAAACTGAAAGCCAAATCCAATAGTTGTAAAACTTGCCACACTAATTTGCAGAGAGCAGCACAGGAGTACTGACTGTTTGCACATTTTATAATAAGCTTAGTAATAAAACACCTGCAGTGCTTGAGTTTTGCAGTGCTGTTGGTTCTGAATGGTAGTTTCTATTGCTCCAACTAGGTTAGATGTACAGCGTTTGGTAATTTACCCAGGTAAGCAAACAGCATTAAGGAGAAACACAACAAAATTCAAGCTACTCACAGTTTAAGCCGTTCCCTTTTCTGTGTAAGGCTATTCACACAGTAAACTCCACTCTGCTTTCTGCTTTTAAAACACCAGACTCGGAGATTAGGCACGCCTTTTACAAAAACGGGGTAAACAGGCTGAGCTGTGCGCTGCGGTACCATTTACCTACACGGATTTCCTCTGACCCTTCCCGAAGTTTGCAGTCGGAAAGCAACAGGGAGGGGAAGCCCCCCCCAGGCTCGGCGGGGGAACAGAGCCGCAGGGGGCGGGCGGACCCTCACGGGCTGACTCCCGAGCAGACGGCGCTAACGAGAAGCCGCCGGGCGCTGCCCCCGAGCCGGGCATTACCCACCTTCCCCGGCACCCGAGGCGCCCGCCGCTCACACCGGGCGCGCCCGCGGCAGCGGCCCCGCACGGCTGGCGGGCAGGCGGGCGGGCAGGGCGACAGGCGGGCGGGCGGGCGCCGCACGCAGCCGGGGCGGCGGGACGAGAGGGGCAGCCGCTGCACTTGGCGCTGTCAGAGCGGGCAGCGCCGCCGGCTGCGGCCCGCGGCCCCGCGCGGGGGGCGGCCCCTCGCTGAGGGAGGGCGGCGGGAGGGCGGCGGCCGCTCCGCGCGGCCCCGCGGGGCGGGGGGAAGGGGCTGCACCGCCCCCGCCTCGCCAGCTCCGGCCCCGCAGCGCCCCGCCGGACCCGCGGCCCCCTCCCTGCCCCCCTCCCGGCTCCCCGCCAGTCGCACCTGGGAGCGGCGCTACCGGGGCCGCGCTGCCGCCTCCGCCATGCCTCCCCGCGGCGGCGGGGACGGGACGGCCCTTCCCAGGCGCAGGATGCTCCGCCGGTGGCGGCGGGGGCTCCGGCTGCGGCGGCGGGGATCGGGTTACGGCCGGCGCAGCCTTAAAGGGGCCGAGCCGCCGCCACCTGCCGCCGGGCTCCGCTCGCTGCCTCCGAGGGGAAGGCGGCTTCCCCGGCCCCTCCCGCCCGCCCGCCCCCCCGCGCTGGCGGCCGCCGCCCCCCTCTCCGCAGCAGCTCCCCCTGCCCCCACCGCCCCGGGCCGCCCAGGCTCGGCGCTCGGCGGCGGCGGCGGGCGCGGCAGCCGCTGGGCACACGGCCGCGCAGCACGGCCGGTCGCCGAACTAAAGAAGTCATGCGGGAGCGCCCTTACACCCGTCGTCAGCGCGGCTCGGGACGCAGCCGCGGTAGCAGCGCTCGGAAGCGACCGACCACGGCACGGCGGGTCGGGAGCCCGCGGCCGGCCCGGTCCCGCCGCTAGCAGCGCGGGGCCGGGGCACGGGAACCGCGGTGGACTGCTGTCCCCAGGTTCTGCTGAATGTACGTGGCCGAGAACGACCGATGTGTTGGGGGGGGAAACTGCTGTTAGGTGTAGCATCTCGCCCTCCGACAACGTTTTAGTCCCTATGCCTTCCGTTTAGGTAGCCCCACTGCCTAAAATACATCACGGGAAAAAAGCTGATGTTGTGCTGTTGGTGCCCGAGGAATCCATTCGTGCTCTCCTTGATAGCCCTGTATGTGCAGCACAGGGTCATGGGCAGCGCACCCACCGCGCGGACAGCTGATACTTGCCATTTTAAAAATTAAATGCTGTGATTTTTGTCAAATTATTTTTCATTCACATTTTGAACTGTTGTATTGAAAAATCAAGGAGAAGCGAAATTATGTTGACAAAATTAAATATTATGATGATGAATGGACTTTGTTTTCTACCAACTAGAAAGCGTAATGGTCAGGGCTGTTTCTCTTGGCACGCTTCTACTATCATATGCATACTGAGCCACTTCAACTTTCCATTAAGGATTCCTGATCTCTCAGATCAATAATTTAAAAATTCTCCTCTCTCAAACAACACGACGTTAAAGGTATTCATATGTATCTCACACTAGATTAAGCTGCAGCTGACAGATCATCTACCCTAACCGTGTACACTAATCTCTCTTGCAGGATGTCTCCCACGGCAGGAATGCTATGGCTTAAGCCTGAACAGAAACTGATGTTGGCTTGCCTGAATATGCCGATCAGTGAAATGCAGAAACTCAGGTACTGATTAATGAGGCATTGAGCCATTTCTGCTGTAGAAATGGTAACCTGTAGGAGGGGGCAGGGCGCACCGGCAGCATCTGTAACTGTTTCAAGTCACCTTGGCGTAATCCATTGCTGGCTAAGTGTGTGTGTAAACATTGTAACTGCTGCGGTTTGATTTCCTATGGATTTACTGTGTCTTATGGTTGATAAGCTTTTAAACTGATTTTTGTGGACAAAATTCCGCAAGACATTCTCAGCTGAGTGAAGGAGGAGATCCCACTCCTGCTTCCAATCTTCTTCCATTCCAGAAACAGATGGACAAATAAAGACAGCAGTATCATATCAATGCGTTTTCTTCGTGAAATTGGGATTAAAACCTCATCTTTTACTCTGATGTCGTTATCATTTTATTCCTCATATAAAGGAAGATTTAAACTATTTTCTATTATATCTACAGTTTTTAGTGAAACAGAACAGCCACTGAAACCTAAGAACTGCACAGTGGGATCATAAACCACTTTCAAGATGACATGAACTATAAAAATTCTAACAGAATTTTTTCTTCAGTAATTCACCTTCCAAACAACAGTCCTTACCTTTTGCTTACTCCAGTATCACTGACTTTGAAGTTTATTTATACGTACTCCTTGCCCTCTTAAGTTGTAATCACTATGACAACAGTCTTCCATATGGACAAGCAGTGGACCTCTGGGGTGCCAGAGGACCTGCAGTGGCAGTGAAGGCAGGAATGTCTGGCCTCAGGTTTATGGGCACAGGCAAGGACTCTTTCCACTGATGGTTGAGAACCAAAGGCTCTGAACAACAAGCTCTGGCACATTTAGCTGCTGTGTTTTAAGATGTTTTTTCTCCCAGCTGCCTGAGGTCATGAGCAGAGCACAAAGTAGGTAGTTTTGCCAGCCTGTGACCTGCAGTCTCTGCCATAAGAGTGTGGTAAAGCAGACAGTTGAAAGTGGTAATGTCCTAAACCAAACAGGTAACTCTGCCAGAGACCACCTACCAGAGCTCTAAGCTTCAAAACAGCCCATCACCATTATGCACTTACAGGTTAGGAGGCATCTAGAAGACAAACCAGACTCTCCCCAAACCTCCGTATGAAACCTACCAAACAATTGCTTTGTCCCAGTGTGCTGCGTGGGTGAAAGAAACTAGTTTGACTTGCCTCACTGCTCTCTCCTTGGCCCATCATCAGCACGCTGTCGAGCACGCAGCAGATCGTGACCAGAGGCAATGCCATCTTTCAACAGCCCAACAACACGTGCTTGGTTGAGCACTGCTGACTGCAAAACTGAGAATGGTGATGCACTGAGGATTCCTGGCTGGCAACTGCTCCCCATGTGAGCATGCAATAGGATATCACTCAGATTCTTGATAAAGAGCATTTGCAAATAAAATAGAACTGGCTATGGGGGTATGAAGGCATTGCAGTAGAAGGGAGACCTGTGGACATGGTTAGATATGGCTACCATAAATCCAGGTTGTCTTTGATCGACTGTCCTCTTTTCCAACCAGAAATGTTCTCCAGGAAGATTTTGAGAACTGCCTGTATATCTGAGATTGTTGGTATGTAATAATCTCATCGGGTTGGATGTTACGGCATATGTGCAGCAGCTTTACCATGGATGTCCCACGTCCAGCAGTCCCAAAGAGATCCTCAGAGCAAACACACTAGGCCTGTACTGCATGTGCAAAGCAATTCCAACAAAACCAAGTGAGTACCACTCCTACAAAGTGTTGGAGGAACTCACTACACAAATACTTTGAGAATTTCCTGTAAGTCCTAAAAGTATGAGGCTTACTGTACTTGCATGATACAACTCATGCACCTATTTCTGCATCAGAAATACAGTAGCCAAGGGGTGGGATAAACAGCCACCAGAGTAGTATCACTGTATAGCCAACTGGCTGCTATACAGTACCCACAGTTTGGCTTTCACAACTAAAACACTTCTTCCTCTTCCATTGTGTTGTGCAGCCACCATTTTCATCAGCGGCAAACCAAAGTTTTCACCACTAAATGGTAACTGCCAAGAACTTCCCGAGTAACAAATGCAACATCTGAAGCCAAGCTTCAGCAGGGAAGGGAAATACAGGCAACGGACTTGCTAAGCTGAGGTGCAGAACTGAGATTTAGGAACACAGGGCAAAAAATAAAATTATATTCCATGTTGGTAGACAGCACATATGCTGAAAGACCACAGGGAAGGCAAGGAAGACATGGAGGTATCATAGTAGCACTTGCAGATAACGGTGTAATTCTGTTGGCTTCAGCTGAATCACCGTACTTACACTACGTAAGAGAAAAATTGGACTCTGCTTTTTATCTATGCTTTAATTACAATTAAACCTCTTGGTTATATTGATGATTTTCAGCTTCATGCCAATTAGGCCCAGGAATTCCATAAATGAGGAATAAATTCTGCTGAAATAGACAGGGTCTGCTAAGACAGGGTCGTAAAGAGAAGGCAGCCCAACATAAGTAAGTTAAAGTCTGCAGTAATCCATCCTCAGCCAAGTTGTACACACCTGTTCCATATGTTCCTCCTGTAATTGCCTTCAGGGTGGCACTTCAGGTATGGTAAAAATTTGTTGTCAGATGACTGCTTATAACTCCCACTAAAATCTGTGAGAGGGATGTGACCATGAATAGAAAACTACAGAGTACCCTTTCCTAAGTATGCCTGTCATTTTAGAACCAAGCTTTCTCAGAGCAGAGCCTACTTCTGCCAAGAATGAAGCTTTTATGATGGTTGCTGTACTGAAAAGTGAGGCATATGTGAGAAAGGAAAATACTTTTAGAGCATTTGAAAATTATTTCAGTTGTGGTTTTGAACTTTCACAGGACATAATCAACATTTCTGTCTGAATTTGCCAACTGTAGTAAGAATAGAGTCTTAATGAAAGTTTAAAGCCTGACCAGTTTATGAAAGAAATTATGTAACATGGTGTTGTAGCAGCAGTGGACTGAACTCAGTGACCTAAAAAATGCTTAAATTTATTTCTGTCTTAGGAAGTTCCTAGGTTTACCTGTCAGCAGCAGGAGATATTCCCAGAAAATCAATTATACATGTAAGCAAAAATATCACGGAGATGAAAGAACATATGAAAGGGCAAGCACAATTCTCCTTTCACAACACTGTGAATCAAGAGTAACTCCACTGAAGCCAACGAGTTACACTGGTGTGAGTGAGAAAAGAACCAGCTCCATTGTCTGAAAATTGCTCAGGCCACCCATGGAGTCCAATCACAGTAACTGTAGGCAGCTAATATTGCAGCGTTTAATTCAGAAAGCCCGAGACTGAAAAGAGGAGGCTGAAAAGAAAGGATCTGAATTTATTTTTTGCCAAAAAAGCTGAAAAATAGCAGGAAAATGGTGAATGGAAAAGGAAAAAAAAAATTCCATTTCTAAAAAATCCTCCCTTCCCCCAAAAAATTTGCATAGAAAAAACAGACTCAATCTGCATGCTTTGGTTTTGTTTTTTTAAAACATCCTGCATGTACCCAGTTAACAGTGGCTAAGCTGTATGCTTCCCTGAAGGAAAAGTGTTATCTTCATTTTCCAAACAGCAGACACATTTTGTGTGTTCATGCATATTGTGTCACAGCTACACAGACCGAGTGCTACCGAACATGAGCCTTACCTTTCCAGTACAGGTCACTGTAATGCATCCTGTCACATTTTTAGGTAGCAGTGTACTAAACAATACCTTCATTTTCTCCTGCTTTAGTGTAGTTCTTCTGAACACACCCTCCCTTTCTCATCTTAGGTCAGTTAGTTTAGCTTTCCTAGCTCCTGTCACCTCTCCATTTGAAATAGCGTTTCTGCCAGTAGTACTTACTCTCAGTAATGGAACAAAGGCTTGTTTCTGGAAAGCTGTCTGGTCACTAACCTTTTCCTGTATCTCAGCCTCCCTTCTTCAGTTTTCTTCCAGTTTGTCTGTCTTCTCTTCTCCATTTATCTCTCACCACACACTGTCTCTTTCATCTAGTTACACCTCAACTGCAGCATTACCCTCCTCTCTATTGGTATTACCGTCCTGGTTATAACCGTCCAGAAGTCATTGAGGACCTGTAAAACAGCACATTGTGAGTTTATTATGCTGCATTACAAACTGCTACACTGATGCACCATGTCAGCATTATGACAAAACATCAAACTGCATTAAGACAGATGTGCTGAGTATTATCCATAGAAATCACAGAATGTCATCTCTTTTTTGCTTTTCCAGGTCATTCTGTCTCCTCTTTTACCCCTCTCCCACTTTATCCTCTATATTCTTATGACCTTTTCCTTTTCCGTCACTTTATTTTCTTCTTTCCCACAGGCATCCTCCCCTGGCTTCCTTCATTGTCCACCTCACAGTCCTCCAAGCATTTTCTTGCCTCTGATGTGCCTGCACAAAGGACTGTAACAGAAGCAGTAGTGCAATTTTGTTAAAATGTGTCCTTGGCTCTTTAGTAAACAAAGCTGCACCTGGGTGCACCTTTGGGATCAGCAAACTGAGGGTCTAGAAGCATTTCATTCCCAAAGGCTTAAACCAGAGCTCTGAGATTATCATGACTTCTCGGTTCCCTAATCTCCAAGATGGAGCACATCAGAAACAGCAGGGGAAAGCTTGAAATAATATCAGATTCTTTTCTTCACATGCACATATTTCCTTTTGCCTTGTGAGAGTCAAAGCTCTTAGCAACAAGAGCACTGTAGAACAGGGTAGTGACTAGAATTTGATGATGTCAGAACAACAGAAAATGAAAGAAGATGTACTTTGTAATGGCATACAATTGAAAAGCATGAAATTGGTGCTAAGCAATGCTAAAAACAAATGAATTATTTCCCAACAATTCAACACACAAAGGGTCAGAAAGCAATGCATTTTTAATGTTCAGACTGTCAATTAAAATCAACATAATTCAAGTAGAGAACAAAACAATCCTTTCTGATACTAGGTATTTTGTTTTTACGTGATAGCATCAGATTTTCAGGAGCAGCACATCAGGTAAAAAGACAAGAGCGCATGCTTGGGATAGTATCACTCATCTGTATGCTAAAGATAGTTTCTAAGGCTTGCTTAGATCAGTCTAAACTTTGGCACATGCCATAGCAGCTGCACAACATTTAACTATGCCTCTTTCAGTATGCACCACAGTGTGGAAAGAATGGTTTATTAAGATAGTGTCAGATATATTAGCCTGAAAAGGTTAAATAGTTTCTTCAGATGATACAATTTCCTCTGAATGACTGACAATTTTTAAAATTTTGCAAAAATTTTTCTATTATTTTTAGTGATTTTTCCATCCTCTGTTGATCTGTGAAAGCCTTGAGGAAACAAGGAAGGAAAATTACTTGGCAGCACAAGGAAACAATGAAACGGGGTGCACACTCACATTATGTATGTCTAAATGCTGTTGAAATCCACAAAAGAACCCCTGAATAAGAAAACAAAGAATGTTTTTTTCACATAGTTCTCAAATACAGTACTCAATAATACTTGTAGTAATTATATTTTTAGATAACATTATTTTAAAATTGATACTGCTTAAATATTAAACCTTTTGCAGATATTAAACCTTAGTGTAGGAATTAAAGTGGTGTAATATATCATTTTAAAAGGAAAAAACTATGTCCTAATTTTGTCAGTTTAGGAGCCCCAGAATGTACTATTCATTTTTCTTTTATTGCTAATAATGTCTTCTAGCAAAGACCCTGCTTTTATCAGTGCTACTTGTTAATATTGTAATTATTTGCAGATTTTGTATGGCATTATTATAGATTCTTATCTAGAGTTTAATTCTTAGTCTCCACTGATACCAGCAGGTCTAGTGATTTCCCCCCTTTCTAAAGCCTTGATCTGCATGTTATTTCACACAGACAGACTGCTGTCCCTTTGTGCAATTCTAGCCATACAAAGGAGATCATGCTCTGTACTGTAACTTCCAAACCTAAGATTTAAGACAGCAGTCCTGGTAAGAAAAATGCAAAATGAGAAGAAACAGGACATTTAAATATATCAGTGGTAAAACACAGAACTAAAGTTTGCCTTTCAGATCAACTAGGGAATTTTTTTAGGTTTCCAACTACACTATTCAACACGATACACATTTTTGCTGATGAGCAACACTCTGACTTACTCAAGTGTCTACAAATATTAGAAAAATACAGAATATAAAACCCAAGGATAATTAAAAATAAGGAAAATACAAAAATAATCCTAATTGCATATGTGATATATATGAAAAAAATGCTAAGGTGGAAGAGTTTCACCATAAAAATGTAGCATGCAAACATTGTATATGGGTCTGAAAAGTCTCTTTGTGAATTGCACCAAATATATTGTCTAACTAAATAAATAGCAGAAAAATTTAATTGTAATATACACTAATTACAACACCTTGGTTGTCGTTTGTTTTTTTTCCAGTGTTGCACAGTTACTTTTATTTTGTTGTAAACGTACACATTTTGCTGTAATAATTCTATTGTGACCACTTAAAGAGCCAACATTTCAGCAGCTGTTCATTTGATTTGCTGAATAATGGATATTACACATCTGGAGTTCCTCTGGCGATGTCCTCTTTTTCTATGTGGAAATTATGCCCCAGTGGAAACAGCAATCTCACTATTGAATGTGGAAACTTTCAGATCTAAAACATCTTGGGCAACAGTACCTGCAGATACACAGACCAAGATGTTCTAGTCCAATGCCATGCAGTGCACAGGTCAGATGTGTTCTGGACACACTGTACTCCACACATATGCGCTAAGTGTCACACTGGACTTCTCTGACTCACTGGATGTGCCAGACATACCACGCAGCAACCACGATGTTCAGAATTCAGCAAATTTTATGTTCGTTTATACAGGCCATCTGGGCACTGAACAAATTCTTATACATGAAGTTATCCTAGGGAAAAATTACACAAGGTGCTGGAGCAGGTAATGCTCTGCACCTTGTGTAATTAATCTTTTGTTAAAAAAATATCCATTTCAATAAATCTCTTTAAAACTGTGACAGTCTTTTCATCTGACTTCTGCATAGTGCCTGTCCCAAAGAATTCCCGCATGTTTTAACAACTACAAAAAAATAATCTGGACGAGAACACAGTACTTCACACACACACCACCACCCTCCCCACCACCACCACCAGTGTGGAAGTTACAGGAATCAAGGTTTCTCATGATCTGATTATTAACTACAGAAATACACAACAAAGGGAGAAGGTAACAAGTTCAGAGCAGTAACCCTTCAGTTTCACCTTGAACAAACTTTTTCTCCTTTGTGTGTACACTATTCTTTAAAGATGACTGCAGTTTTCTTTACAAACAGTTTCTCAATTAGATTTTTTAAGAAGTAATAATTATTATAATCGAGGCTTATACAAACTTGTGGCTTGACTAATATCTACTTAAGAATTGCTTGTATTTACAGTTGTACCAGTCCTCAAGTACAAAGGTACAATCCAAAAGACAACATAGTATGTCTTTGAAGTATTCTAAGAAGAATAAGAAATCACTTGTAAGATCCCTATTTGGAAATTATTTATTTGTGTGTGGTCAGCATTAGTAAATCAGAAGCTTCCATGAAAACTGTTAAGTGTTTCTACATGCATTAACATTTTTTTCTTTTCAGTAATATATTAATCATCATTCAGCAAAATAATAAATACCATAACTTAACTCTAAGCAATTGTCTCATTATCACTGTTTAATTCACAACAACAGGTATCAACCAACTCTCTTTACACCTCAATAATGCATTAAATTCACAATAACTAATGCAAATGCTGTATGATTTCCTAACATTCTTTTAATCTGTAATACAGGCAAGGACATTCTCTTCTTAGTTACGCATCACCTGTGGTTGATGAAAAAAATGTAAGTGAGGGGTATCTTTTAAAATTTTGTTGTTCACATAATTAAAATCTGTTAAAATGTAGTGTAGAAGAAGTTATATTGGATATAGCTGGACTTTTAACTGTGACAGCTTTTTGCTAACATGGTTTGCTGTGCTTGATATCTTACATATTTTTTACTGAACAGATAGAAGCAATAGAAGGAATTTCAGATTTCAAAAGTATTTTGTAGTATTTTGTTTTGCAAGAATTACACACAAACATACAGAAATTAAAATGCGGAGATAACTTGGACAGGCCTTGTACACTCCACAAAGAACTCAATTTATCTCCATTGAGAGCTAGTGGAGTCATTACATTCAATTGACTTTAATAGGATTTGGACAAAAACCCAAACCTACAGACGCACCTGGCAGCATCCCCAAAACAATAGTCAATAAATGATGTATTTTTAAATACAACTGCATGAAGAAAAAACACAAGGAAAATGGGAGGAAGAGAAAATGAAAGACAGCATAGAGCAAAACCAGAACATATCCTCTCTTCTCTTTGAATATAACCATTTCTTTCCAAATCCAGCATGTCATTAATTCAGTGCTAGACCTTTAGAAACCTAAACAGCTCAAAAAACTCACTTTCAACTCAGGAACCTGTCTTTACAGTGGAGGGTATCAGTTCTGACACATTTTGTATGCTCATAAAGAGAGGATAGAGAGACCGTAGAAGGGTGAGAGGCTTTTTTCTCAAGCCTAAGAATGCTGAGGGCTGAGTACCAAAATCTAGAAGATGACCTGTGATGGCAGCAGCAACCCCCCCAACTACCTGATTTTCAGTCTGAGGAAGAGTTATGCACTGATACAAGCTGACAGATGAGACCAGGCTACCTCCCTGCACAAGCAATAGCCAGTTTTCTGACAGTATGAATTCAGGAAAAGCTAAACAAATGTACATTTCTTCTCATCCTCCTTACAGATCCATGGAAAGCTCAAGAAAACCCGAGTCAAAAAGCAGCAGTGAATACGTAGAGAATACTACATCCTAACCCCCAAGTACTCTGCAAATTTCATTTAACACTATAAACAGATTTGAAAAATACATTTCCCGGAAGATAATACCAGACGCCAAATCTATATTTAGAAGTATTTTTTTAAAAGGTCTTATTCTTACAGGCTGAGTGGCCAGAGGCACCCAGTGACCTCCAGGACACTCCGTACTTTTAAAGGTGTGAAACAGCAGTCTCTTTCACCTGTCTTTTTGAATAGACAGAACATTAGTTTACATTATGTTATACAGGCACTGCTCCCTGAACATGCTACCCTGTAATTACAGCAAGTTGCAATATGTAATTTGTGCCATCTACTACAAATGTTCTTGCTTCATAAAATCACACTCAGAATGCACCCAAATGGTTACCAAACGTTGTGTCATCAAAGCTACATGGACCGGCTCTGTAGCCACGCTGTCAGATGTAGTAGGTTAAAGAAACAGCTGCTACCAGTGTGGCTCAAGCCTGTTAGAGGAAAACATTTTCCCTACAAATTGCTACTTTGATTCTAAATTTGTACATGGTATTTAGACCCAGACAAATTTCTGAAAACAACCTCCTCCCCAGCTTCCAAAGACTATATACAGACAACTATATACAGACAAGTTATCATTTGCTGGAAAGAGGGAAGTCTTTAAAAAGTGGGAGGGAAGGATACCTTATTTATTTCTGTCTGTCACTGATGACAGAGTTAGACACCACAGCAAACCACTAGAAATTGGTGTAAAGAATGGCAAATGTGAATGGGAGAAATAATTCCATTTTAATAGAAAATAAGTCTCATTATTTGGGGAATTTGGTTCCACCTTTTTGACTATTTAGGATAAGCTGTGTTTAAGTGTTTGCAAATGCTGCATCTTTGTATCTAAACAAATGAGAGTCATCTTAAATATATATGAGAAGTGCCCGTTATACCAGGAAGCACAGCACTAACTGTAATGTTAACATAAATATTACAGATGTTATTGATTTCAAATACAAATCAGGACTTCTAAGATTACATTCCTATAATTGTAATGACTCGCAAGCAAGTAAAACTGCACTTAGCCCAAAGTAATTGAAAGTTACTGCTGCTAAAAGGGACAAATTTTGCCACAGACTGGCTCTGATAACATCCTAATTCTGCCATCAAGTAAGATCAACCAGTAACTTGTGTATTTATCAGCTGCCTGCTTCATCTTGTCCCCAGTTGATCTCCAATGGTTTAGTTCACTGATTTAATTAAAAATTCCCTTCCTTCCCAACAGCAGAACTTTCTACAACTTATGATGTTATTGTTCTAGAGTCTTCCAGATACAGCTTGCATTTCTAGTATTAAAGAAGAATCATTAGAAACCCAGTCAGAAGTCTTCAGGTTTTCTCTAATCAAAAAGCATAATATCACTGCTCTCCATGTTTCTAAAAACACCATGAGCTCATAAAAAGAAATAACTGTTTCTGCAGAAAATCAAGTTTACTCATATCTTGTTTTTCAAATCACTTCTATGAAATCATCATGCAGAATATAAGAATAATATTTAGATACATTTAATACATGAATGATGTTTAACACAAAGATTCCACATTCCAATTTTTCCAGTAGCAAAGCCTGACTAAGAGGTTCCTGCCCTTTTCCTCACCCCTCTTTCTACCATTTTGCTAGTTTATCCTTCAGTTGTGCTGATGCAACTGTTTGTAGAGCTGCACTCTAAACCACAGCAAGGCAAAATTACTTCATTTAAGAAAACAGCGCAATCACGCTTGTTCATAGGTCTGCTTTTAGAATTCATAATTAGAAGAAAAAAAAAGCAATTACTCAAAATGCCAGTTAAGAAATCATGAATATATGGTGTATTTCAGTTGCATAGAGAGACTCTCTTCTTTAACTGTTAAAGTTGGATCACTTACAAGTAGAATCTCAGAAAGTGAACAACCATCAGATAGCCAAAGCTGCCTACATTTCATTTCAGGGAAAAAAATACTTTTGTTTATATTCCAATGGCAGCATTTCCTATTGGAGACAAAAGAAACCGAAACCCAAAGACAGCAAGGTTTCCTCAGTTCAATTTAGTACTCACCAGTGTAATTTTCAAAGGAGACCTGTACCAGACGTACTAGTAAGCTTCTGCAGGGAATATTCATATATAAAAAGGAAAGCAGCAGGTTTTTCTTCGGAACATTGTCTCACAAGTGGTAAATGGAAAAAATACTACACCATTTTATAAAAACCTATTTTTTCCTATTTAAGAGTTTCAGAGTTTTCTTTTGGACAACAGTGATCAATTATTTAGAATGAGCATGGTTTAATTCTCCTTCAGTAAAGAAGTTCAAACTAACTTCCTGCATCGGCAGCAGAGGTACCAGAGACAGCCCTAGTAATTACTGCACTTGCATCACTTTCTGTCAAATGACTTTTCAAGGGAAGCGCACTGCTTCCTCCCAAACAGGTTCACTTGCAGTATTATTAGTTTTACAGACTGAAGAATAGTATCCAGCACTAGCCATTACCTTCCTCACAGAAGTCCTGTACTTGACCTGCTTCACATTATTTAGCTAATGTGACCATGATGTGCTAAACTTTGGGAGAGTTACTACTTTTTCATATTAACTTTCACATGCAACTCTGATGCTAAAATGTACTCAAGGCACTTGACAGATGGGAATCAATCACCAGTCATGCAATGCAGTCGAATGAGCAGAGAGCAACCTGCTTACTCCATGACTCTTACAGTTCTTGGACTGGTCTCCCTGGTCCAGAATGTTGCCTCTATCAAGTGAGCAGGGAGTTGCCATGATGAAAAAAAACAAATACACCTAAGACCTACTGAGAAAAAAAAACAATTAGCAGTGTTATACTGCAAATGGGATCTTCAGGGACTCTACACAATTTTCACAAAGTGAAAATCTGCAAAACTTTATGTCGATTAGGTGGCAGACTGTTGCTTCAATCTGTAAAGTTATTTTAACCAATCTCACCAAACTCTGACTCTTCCCTCAAGCCTTGCAATCTGATGTGGATACTACTTGAAAGCTGTATTCCTTATTCATGCAGAATTCTCAATGAGTAAGAAGACTTCCAACACTTGTTCTAGGAGTTTATGAGGCAAACTGACTGGTTAGCTTTTTAGTCCTTGGAAGTCAGGATCTTTGCTTTGTATCCAAGGAACTGTCAGATCCTCAGTTTTCTAGACCAAAGAACAGGTATTTGCCTGTATACATCACTCTTATTTTTCCTCTTGTTTTTAAACAACCTGCCAGAAGAATTCTATACAAGAAGGGGAAAGTATGTACATACAGAAGAAATAACATAAAAAGGAGAAAAGTTTTTTATATCATTGCTGCTGAGATTCCAGAACTGTTTTTCCAAATAAAATGCCTAATAAAAAGCTTTCTTTAACACTTCTTATGGTAGGAAAAATAAGAACAAGGGGAAGATATTAAAAAGCCCTTGGAAAAAAAAAACTTAAATAAAACAACAGCTGGCTACACCTTCTGTGGCTACCTGGGATACATTCTACATCAATTACATTATTTTCACTGAAGAAGGTGCGAGAGGGGAAAGATCATCACAGACAAAAATTAGTATTTAAGTTGTCTATAGCGCTTACTGTAGTTTTAATATAGTTTATTTTATGAAAAAGCAGTGTCATGCTTTTGTCCTCTCTTCTGTAATTTAGAGACTTGCATCTCTATTGTCCCTAATTATTAGTTTTATGTAGCTAATTAAGTGGAAAACAAAATGAATTTTTAAAATGCATGCATCATCAACAGCCCTATTAATTAAAACCTTGTTGTTTTCAAATGTCAACAATGATTAAGCAGTGAGATATTTTTTGTGAGGTTACTCATTTGGGTGGAAGGCCTTACCATGGTAACACTGTTTTAATAGTCTCTGCTTAAACCAGCAAAGTTGTATGTTGCACTGATGTAAAGAAAAACAAAACAAAATCTATAGAACTATGAGACATGAATCAGAAAGATTCACTTTACTTCAGATCCTAAAATGGCAAAGGGTAACTAGAAAGTGTATCTTTTACTTGTAAGTTATGCAATAACCACTGGAATCCATGACTGGCACAAGTTTTTGATAAAAATGAGAAAGAAACGTTCAGCTTCCGAGGCTGGTAGGGATACAAAAAGTCCAACTTGTTCAGAATGAACAAAAGGGAAAAAAAACAGCCAGGGAAACCATGACAGAGAGATGCAGAATAGCAATGTGTTTGATCTATTGTGTTTGTGCACTTGAGGTACAAGTGTGCAGCTGCCACGTTTCATATGCTTGACAGGTCACCCCATAAAGCAGTGATGTCAAATGACTCCAAAAAGTTCCAGAGTTCACTGATCCCGATTTGTAGGCCAAGAGAAGGGCCTTGCTCCCAGGCAGATAACTTAAGGACAATGATGAACAAACTCCACTCTTTCCTAATCATAAAATGTAATATCTTACTCTTTCTAGCAAACGCACATCTCATCTGAGATTAGTCCAATGGCTGAATCATCACCATCTCCCCAACAAAGACCGGATGCTGACAGAGATGAAAAGAGTGCTGATCTGTCACTCCACACTTCTTACTGAAATAAAAAGCTCAAGTATTAGAATTAATTAAAACAAGCATCGTGAGAGGCAATGAAATACGTTCTTCACTTTATGTGTTACGATAGGCTATGTAGAATCATAGTTGTGTGTAAGCATACGTACCTGTATAAAGATTATGCCTACACATGCTTACAAATTACTGCAGCAACCCGTACGTGCCAATGGAGCCACATGACTACTGCATTATGTATTTCCCCGTTTACAAATTAATTACAGCAATTACATCTCTTTTCAGCTGACTGCAACCCATGCAGAAAAGGCAGACTAGTGGTCCGGAGGCCTGGCCCGGCATGCCATACTGTGAAGGCACCGGGACTTAATCACCCTCGCGGTCAAGCTCCGACACGGGAACATTTCGGAGCTCCCGCGACCCGGCTGACTGGGAACAAGCGGTGAAGGGCGGTTTCTGCTCTTCTCGTGGATAAATGACAACTCTCGTCGGACGCCTACAGGAGCACGGGCGCAGCCTGTTTACGTTTAGGGAGCGTCTCACACTTTATTACCGCTAACACGCATCGCGCACCCGGGAGCGAGCGGCGCGGCCCGGCTCAGGCGGAGGCCTGTGCCCACCCGCGACCCAACAGGCGACAGCGTCCCCCCCGGCCCGGCCCGGCCCGGCGCGGGGCCCCGCGCCGCCGCCCCTCCGCTCGCCCTCGTACAGCCGGCCTGGGCTGCAATCCCGGCGCCACCGCAGCCCTTGCGCGGCGGCAGCGGCCACAGGCGCGGGGCGGTTTGAGGCCCGCCGGCTGCCGTAAGCCGGAGGTGCCGCCGCCCGCTTCCCCGCGGGGCGGGGGGACGGCTCCGCGCGCCATGGAGCCCCTTCTGCCCGTCGCCCTCCTCCTCCTCCTCCCCCTACTGCTCGTCCCCTTGGCGCTCCTGGCGAGGAGGCGCCGCGGCCGGCGGTCGCCTCCCCTCCGGCTCCTGGTGGTGGCCGGCTCGGGTGAGTAGGGGTTGCCGCCGGCGGGAGCCCGCGGCGGGCTTCAGGAACTACGGCTCCCGGCGCGCAGCGCGGCGGCTGGCGGGGCGGGCCGGGAGCTGTAGTCGCGGTGGCGGCCGGGGGAGTAGCGGGCTGAGGGCAGGCCCCTCCGCCGGCGGCCGTCTGTCAGAAGCCGCTGCCGGGCCGCCCGCCCCGGCGCTTCCCGGAGCCCACCCGGCTCGGCTCGGCTCGGGCGCCCTCGAGGCCTCCGCCCGTATTCAGGGGTTTTAGGCCTTGATTTGAGTAACTCTTAAGCTTCATCTTTATTTGGGGCATTTTTGTCCGTATTTATGTCTGACAGCGTGGTTTCTGAACCTTTCCTTCAGACGGCACATGCGTTTCACCAAAGTCGTTAACGAATATATTGACCAAACTTAATGCAGGACAGGCCTGCGCAGCTGTTTGATCTTCTGACAGAAAATTATTGATGGTGATGCAGGGCAAGGCCTTCCAGAGATCGGTACACCCCTTACATATGCAACATTTCATAATAATTTTACTAAACCACGTTTCAGTGATTTACTTACAAGAGTCTCATGCGAGTCGGTCCGAGGCACCCCACATTAAGGGAACGGAACACACACAAGCTACTCCTTGTTACCTCCCCAAAGTTGCAGGGCAATTAATTTGCCCCAGAAAATTAGACTACCTTGAATATTTGCAGTTGACAAATCCAGGCAAGCTTTGATTTCATCACCTCAGTACCCCTGTAGTTTTTTGCGCACTGACTAATTGAGTAATAATTTAAGGGTCTTTCTGCAATCTGAGTTTGACTGGCAGTTTTATAATTTTTCAGGTCCTCCTCACTTCCACCAGGGCTGGAAATGTGCTTGTTTTCCTTCGGTCCTTTGAAATCTAGTTTGTACATATTTAAAAAATACATTCATTGTATGTAGGCTTACCAGGTGAAATAATAAGTCAGTTAAGATTGATACAATGTTCGAGCCTATTCTTTGAGACTTTTTCAAAGTAGGAATCTCCTGCTCTTCAGTGAATACTGAGATGATTGCATTAAAATTTGTGAAAGCTTCAACAAACCGTCGCTCACAAAATCCCTTCAAATGTATTTGAAAAATACTCCATAAAATTCTGTGGAAAGGTATCAGACTCCCATGTCTAGTGCAGCAGCATAGCACTCGCTGCTTGTCAGCTGTTTGCCAGCTGAGAGTGCTTGACTTGTGTACCAAAGGCCTCTTGGTGGTAAGGAGGCTAATGACACTGGACAGCAGAAGGTAGTAGGAATACATTTAGTTTATTTAGGTCTGCAATTTCCAGCAGAGTAAGAAGACGTTCAGGAAATGCACATGCATGTACTTAGGGGTGCAGTTTGATGTTAAGCCGATACAGCCCAACAGATAAAAGGTGAGCTGGCTCCACTTTACCTACTCACAGAATCTTCCCTCTCCCCTCTTCCACCGTTACAGGAACTCTTGTAACAATGCTTCAGGAAACTCAACTGACAAAAAAAAAAACCCAACCCTGCTTCCAAATAACACAATAAGTACACCCTCCCCTTCTCTCCAGTTTAGTGCCAATTTAGCTACCCAAACAAAGTGACCTTGCAGTTACAAGGTTATCAACACCCGTTCAAGGGCAGTGGTTAAAGCACTTGGCTGGAGCTGGGCTGTTTCTTCTGCCAGCAGTCAGCTTGTACACTGGCGTAGCTGCAGAGTGAAACTGCTGCCTGCTTGATTTCAGTATTATGAACTGGAATAGTGCAGCCCTGCTCTTGCAGGTCGTAGGAGTTAATACTGGGGTAGAGGCAGTGGGAGTTACACTACCATGGTGCAGCTCTGAGCCAGATCCCATCCAGCTTCCTTTTGAACATTGCACCATGAGTATGGACTCAGTATAACTCTTTACTCAGTTGTTTTTGCATGGTGTACAGGATATTAAAGACAAATGTTGTACTTCTTTGTGATCCTGGTTCAATCCTGTTTAATTGAAAAGCTTCCATCGATATAGCTTCAGTGGGGACTGAATTGTCTTCATGTTACTTAAACAGTCTCAACCATCCTTTAATTGAATCCTCTACTCTCAGAAGAGTGTCACTGATAATAGCAGTACTAATAAGTTTTAGAAGGAGAAGTGACTGGTAGAGCTGAAGAAATTGGAAGATACAAATTTTTTCATATACTGACTGCAGTTTATTTTGTTTTTTACAGGTGGGCACACAACAGAAATTCTGAGGTTACTTAGCTGTTTGTCAGAGTCATACTCTCCTAGACATTATATTTTTGCAGACTCAGATAAGATGAGTGAAGCTAAAATACGTTCTTTTGAACAAAAAAGGGCTGAAACATTCTCCAATTCCCAGGTAACTTGTTAAATATACTCTTGTAAGGTAAAATGATCTTAACATGACATTCTAATTCAAGGCAATTTGGAAGTGATTCTTTAAAAGGATATTTTTGAGATCAGCAGGTGCTTTTGATTTTTCTAGGTATTGATAATCATTTGCACCAGAGTTCAGCTAAAGGTGCCGTTCTGTACATACTGGTTTTTACATTTCTAAAAGTGAACTAAATAAACACTTTTGATTAATGCTGTACTAGAGAGACACTGAAAATGCAAAGTAAACCTACCTAAAAATAGCAAATGCCATTCTTGCTACCAGTTTTCACTTACTTTCTCTTAAAATGGTCTTTACCTCCTGTTAACATATTAATCCATTTAAAGCAAAATAGTTGTGAAAGTGACTGTCCAAAGAATGCTGTTTCTTGCTCAAGAAAAGCATGCTGAAAATAAATCTCTTTTAATGTTGTAAACCAGCTAGCTATAGAACTGTTATTTGTAGATATAAAAATATTGGAGCAGAAATATGGTGGGGTTTTTTCTTTTATTTTTCAGTTTAGCATTTCCCTCAGTGACGTAATGTATTTTTATACAAGAAAATATATCTAAAAAATGTTTTATCTAAGAAAACTTTAATTATATTATTTTTGTGTGTTTCTAGACTGTTTTGGTTGAATTTTAAAACTAAGCATTAGTTACACGTTTAAAAAGTATGCAATACCTCTTAATGTCAGATAGTTTTCTGATTGATGACCTGAGCAAATGCTGAACTCCTAAAAATCATTAAAAGATCATGAAGATATCTTGTTTATCCAGATGTTTGCTTGCTTTGAGCTAGTTTGCTGTACAATTAACAGACAGCAGTATGACTCTGGTGACTCAAAGCGTGATCTGATGTCCAGTGAAATTAGTAGAAAGATTATGTTTTTATTTAGAAATTGGAATAAATACAGTGGAAATTAGTGTTCTGACTACAAAAATCAGCAGTAGAACAAAAAGCAAGTAGCAGAACATGCAGTAAATGATTTACATGGTATTGATTTCAGATGCTGCACTTCTGATACTTCTATTGTCTTCAGCAGCGCTACTGGCACAAAAGATTGTAGGACAGTACCAGTGATTTTCAGAATAAACCCTTTTAATGTAAAGCAACTACTGCTATCGTGAGCAACAGGCTCACTTATGAATGACATTTTTAAGTTTGCTTACCCCACTTCCACCTTAGAAGACAAAGGTTCTTTGCCTACCACAAGATGCTGAATCAAGTGAGAATGACTTAGTTTAAAACTGAGCATGACAGTCTCTTCTCTCATTGTGCACCAATGATGAAAGTTTAGTAAAGTGACCAGAGGTGTTTTCTGTTCAGAGAGATCTTGTTTGGTAGTTAGTCATTCACATAGTCATACTCAGTTATCTGAAAAATATCCAACCCTAAATTACTAAATTTCTTAAAAATATATATTTTGAGTATTAAAAGGTTATTCAGATGTCCACTAGTTCACTTAGTTTTGCTAAGCAGCTTCCCTTTCATACCCTCTCCAACTGCTAACAGATCATATAATTATATTTTCCTTTAACACTGAAAGCCAAGGGAACATTTTTGATTGCATCTGAGTTTGCTGTCTGGATAACAGATGCTTATTTTCTTTTGGCCATTCTTTTTCCACTGAGCAAAAATATTTAGAGTGAAAATGGAAGATAAATTTTGGAAATTACAGGTCACATGCCTATAACATGTATTTGCTAACTTTCAGAGTGAGTTTTCAAGTGGTATGTGTTTTGGCCCTGGGGATGATGGTGATCATCAAGCATTTGAAAATCATGTGATAGTAGCTTTTTTCAGCTTTGAACAAATGAAAGAGAAAAGTCTGAATGCTTCAAAACAAGGTCACTCCCTTCCTCATCTTCTCAAGGAAGTAAATTTTTCTAGAATTAAGGACTAGACAGAAGACAGGTTACAATAATGGCCTAAGAGAAAAACAGTGTATTCATTTAACAAATTACGATGTAAAAAACCAAAAATATTTCTCTTTTCCATCTGTGGTCTCATCCGATTCTAAAAGCTACAGTATTCAGTGAGAAAGAAAGGAAGCCAGAATAAGCATCTTGCTTACACGAAGTGAAACGCTGCACCTCTACTCATTAAGTCTCTTGAAAAAAAAAATCAGAAATGCCTCTCTGGTCCTGCTATCATTTGCCTCTGTTCTGTTGCCCCCTACCTATAACCATAACTACTCTACGTGGATGTCCCCAGAGCTGTAACTCAGGGAACCTTCTGCGCTCAGCATAGAGAAACTGCTTCAGCTCCTGCTAACCTACTGTAGCACCAGAAAGACAGCTTACATTTGTTGACTGAAGAACATGAATTCTTCACTGGATCTTATACCCCTATTTATTGCGTCTGAGATGAGCAACCAGATTAACTAACCTTCATGTAATGCTCATCTGACTGCATGTTCTTATCCATTTTATGTTTCATGAGAGAGATCATGCTAAGAAATCTTGTTGCTCAGCATGAAAAAGAACTATGTAAACCCAGTTTCTTTGCAAGCATTGCAGTATATTCAGTTGAGCATATTATAATAATTCACAGCAGTGGCATACTTGCAAAACAATATTAACTAGGTAAGGACTACATCACTGGTTTTGAAATTGCAGCACCTCGTCAACCCTTATAAACTTGCCAGTTTGGAACATTTGTTTTCAAATAACAAAAAGGTTTCTGACTCCATTAAAGATGTAAGGGGAAATATGACACAATATGACACTGTAGAAGATAGGTGAGCAGTTTGTCTGTTTCTGGTATCAGACATACTATGCAGTTTTCCAATAAAAGATGCAGGAGTCATCAGATGTCTGGAATACTAAATGTACTCCAGCAGGTGAGAGGCTGAGATTGCAGAAGCATCTGGCAGTGGCTTTTAAATAAACAAACAAACACCAAAAAATCCAGTTTTGTTTCTTTATATATTTAAGAGTTGATTGATATGTGGGCTGAAGTCCTAACATGACATAGACACTGATGTACAAAGTTTCAAGCATGTTTTTTGAAGAGTATAGATAAAATCAGCTTGATCTTTACTTGAATTCTACTAGTACATTTCTACTTTGATACTCTTTGGGGCCTCTGCCAAGTTTTGCTGAAAATGTTTTTTTATGATGAAGAAAATCACATACAGGTTTTTTTTTCCAATACCATTTAACGCCATTCTTACAGTGAAGGGAGCATCTGAATAGTTCTGCTGAAACCTGATCTGTCTAAAACTACCTTATCATACACATAATTCTTGCAGGACTGAATACTATGCAAGGGTCTAAACTCCACTTACGGCATCTGTTTTTATCACCTGAAGTCTTCCAAAGCTTTAAGAAACAGAGAGGCAGTGATAACCAGAATCCTGTTGAATGGAGAGCAGGGGGCATGTTTATTTTTCCATATTCTGTTATCAGACTAATGCAATCAGAGTTTCAACACCTGCAAATAAAACAACCAGTTTGTAACATCTGTTAATGCCTTCCAGTATCACAGCAATTAAAGAACCTTATCACAATGATGGTTTCAGTCAAGAAAATTAACTTCACATTCTGCATTTATAACTCTTGGTTGTTTTGTTATTCTTTGCACCTTATATATTAAAAAGAGCCCCAGTTATTGCTATTCAAGACGTGATTTGTAGTTTGTATTTACTGTACAGCTATTAGCAACCTCATCTTTCCTGGGCACAAATCATCAGGACTAGGCTATGACAATTAGCAAGTGTATTTGAAGCGCAATTTTCAGTATTTATATATTTTATATTTAGAGTCTCTCACTCCCATTATGAGTTCTTCCAGAGTGGTAATGATCTGGTGTCCCATATGAAGTGAGACAGTGACCATTGTCCAGATCTAAACAATATATCAATGTCAATGAACAGTGCACTGCAGCCATTATATTTGTCTTTTGTTAAAACAGACAAAAATTTCATTGGCATCAGGACTGCCTTCTGATGTAACGATAGTTCTTAGGTGTAGTTCCTCTGTGTCAAGGTAAAAGCCATCTGCGAAGACTACAGGAAGCTTAACTACTGTTATCTGCTTGCAGCATTCCAAGACAAAAAGAAAACATCTGTGTTTTATTAATTTGATACCTTTTACACACAATGAATAATCTCTACTTTTTCCTAGGGAAAGAATGAAGAAAAGTATTTCTTAAACTTGTTTTTTATTTAATGATAAGATGTTCTTTCCTGTTTCTTTATGCAAATATTTTGCATTTTGAAAATGCATCTTGATATCTTTTGAATACTCATTGAGCACTCATTTAAACGACAGTGATATTTGCTGTTACATTTTTAGTATTATGCACCAGACATTAAGAGATAAAAGTTGTTATATTTTTTGCCGTGTAAATCCACGAAGAATTTATACAGGCAAGAGGCAGAGAGTCACCGTGTTTGGATTGTATCTGGTCAGACCTAGGCTTGTGTCTCGGTGACCACGAGGTGGGGCACTACGTTAACATACTGCGGGTGAAGCTGCTCTAGCTGAGTTGTTTATTAAGTTAGGAATGTTTTAAAGTAACATGAGAAGAGATTAAAAAATAGATATATAGTTCTAGTATTTCATTTTACTTTATTGCCAGGAGCACTAAGCACAACACTGAATGCGACATCTCAGAAAAGGTTTCATACCCAAACATTTCCAAACTAGATGGAAAAAAAAAAAAAAAGTTGGCACAGACAGACCTAATAACTATAAAAGGAGCAACAACATTCTTAGAAAAATAACAATTCAGCTTATTGTGCTCTCTTTCAGTTCACCCTTGATCGCATTCCCAGAAGCCGTGAGGTTAGACAATCTTGGACCTCCTCTGTGGTAACAACCCTGTACTCCATACTTTACTCCCTTCCTTTGACCTACAAACTGAAACCAGATTTGGTAGGTAAAGTAAATTTTAACTTATCGAGAATTTGCTAATCTGGGTCATAAAGCATTTGGAATATCAAGACATTGTAGACTGTGTCTCATACATATGGTTAGGTGTACAGTTCACAGGAAAAGTATTTTTGAATGTAAAATTAAAGCTGAAAGAGGTATAGCAGCAGTACACCAAAAAAGAGAGAACACATCGTACTGCTGGTGAATTAGAGTAGCAAATACCAGTTTCCCCTCTCAAAGTTTATGGGTAATGTCAGAGAGCGTGTCACCCTCTTGTTAATCCTGGTAGAGCTAGCACAAACAAGATTGCAGGTTCTTGATAGTATCTCTTCATGATTGCAACAGCATAAACTGCCTGAAAGCCTGGTTGTCCTGCTGGCTGGTCTTGCCCCTGAAACGGTAAGACCAGTCTGGAACAAGCAGGTTCAGACCAGCAGAAATATATACAGATTCAGTTCTTGTGCTTACATGGACTTTTCATCTACATGTATATTTATTTACTCTTTGACTGACATTCATTATCTCACCTAATGACGAAAAACATCACTGCTGTAATGGCAACTCCTCAGCACTTTAGTAACTTTTTCAAGCTGTTCACAAAACTGCGCTCTCATGCTAATTACAACATCTATTTAAAAATGTTCCACTATCAAGTCAGAAGCATTCAGGATTGTCAGATTATAGAATTAAAATAGAGATATCCAATCAATAAAGTTTTGTGTTAATTCAGGACTTGAAATGTAGTGCACTGGACTCCCAGGTTTAAGTCCTACAACTCTGTTTAACATCATTGTTGGCGACATGGACAGTGGGATTGAGCGCACCCTCAGCAAGTTCACTGACGGCACCAAGCTGTGTGGTGCGGTCGACACACTGGAGGGAAGGGATGTGCCATCCAGAGGGACCCAGACAGGCTGGAGAGATGAGCCTGGGCAAACCTCATGAAGTTCAACAACGCCAACTGCAAGGTCCTGCACATGGGTCAGGGCAATCCCACACACAAACACAGGCTGGGTAGTGAGTGGATTGAGAGCAGCCCTAAGGACAAGGACTTGGGGGTGCTGGTGGACAGAAAACTGACTGTGAGCCAGGAACGTGCACTCACAGTCCAGAAACCCAACTGCATCTCGGGCTGCATCAAGAGAAGTGTGTCCAGCAGGTTGAGGAAGGGCATTCTCCCCCTCTACTCCTCTCTCATGAGACCCCACCTGGAGTCCTGTGTCCAGCTCTGGGGCCCCCAACATAAGAAGGACATGGAGCTGCTTGAGCAGGTCCAGAGGAGGCCACGAAGATGATCAGGGGGCTGGAGCACCTCCCCTGTGAGGACAGGCTGAGAGAGTTGGGGGTGTTCAGCCTGGAGAAGAGAAGGTTCTGGGGAGACCTTATAGCGGCCTTCCAGTACTTAAAGGGGGCTACAGGAAAGGTGGGGAGGGGCTCTTTATCAGGGAGTGTAGCGATAGGGTAAGGGGTAATGGCTTTAAACTGAAAGAGGAGCGAAAGAAGGAAGAAATTCTCTACTGTGAGGGTGGTGAGACACTGGCACAGGTTGCCCAGAGAAGCTGTGGCTGCCCCCTCCCTGGCAGTGTTCAAGGCCAGGTTGGACGTGGCTTTGACCAACCTGGGCTGGTGGGAGGTGTCCCTGCCCATGGCAGGGGGGTTGGAACTAGGTGATCTTTAAGGTCCCTTCCAACCCAAACCATTCTACGATTCCATGATTCTTTAAGAGAAATTTTGGTTAAAGCTGTTTTTTTGCTAGAGTTTTTGTCATCTTAAGGAGTCAGTTATCCAAACTTGAATTTTTAAAACAACATTATTTTAGCAGAATTTTAAATTAATATTTTATAGGGTTTTAAATATTTTAATAACACGAGTAAAAACTTAGGCAGTTACAAGGTATTTTTCATAATGTAGTAGCAGCATATATATACCCACAGAGGATGTTTGTAAGCAGACTTTTTTAGCTCTCACCGTGAACTGTATGGCTAATTCTAAAGAGGCTTATATATATTTGTGATAATTTTAATATTTAGAGAAGCTGCTGTGTATATCTGATCTCACTGGCTTCAGTAGTACTGCTCTGTTCCTATCAGATCAAAAGCTACTTGCTGGAGTTTTCAGAGCAGTTTGTGTGCAGAACAAGAGAAGTAGCTTTTTGCAGTTCTTGTTCTTCAAGTCTGTTCTGAAAACTGGAGACAAGGTCAGGAGGGAGAAGGAGATGGCATACTATTCTTCTTACAGTGATTTTAATTTGTGGGGGAAATAGTAGAGGGATGCTTACATGAAAGAGACATCTTAGAGCAAACATGAATAACAGATGTTTAGGAATTGCTTTGCCATACCACTGGTTTACGTTAATGTATATACTTTTTAAAACTTATTATTGCAAAATAAATTGACAGGAAAATGTCACTGTGTAGCTTAATATATTACCAAAAGTGTCAGCAGGACACATCACAGGAGAAGAGCAGGAAGTTACAAGCCTAATTCCGTGGTTTCTCTGTTTACAAGAGGAATTTAAAGTGACAGTGGGATTTGCACACAGAATTATCAGAAACAGTGTTGGAGTCGATAAACTGTGATAAACTGTCAAAAGCCTAATGCTTCTGAAAAACACTTGTCGTTGTAAAATTAAGGATACATTTTTAGCAAGGCCCTTAAGCCCTGTGTAGCCTTTAAGGGAGCCACTGACTCAAAATACTATCCAAACTGTTCTTATCCTGATTAGAGAAGGGCTGGAGGGGAGGGAGTTCCCCAGTATTTTTTTGCAAGGTACCATCCTCAACCACAATAGCAGCTGGTACTGCCACTGGCAGAAGCATCACTGGCCCTATGCCAAATCTTACACCACTTGAAAGCTGCTTGCATACTACTACTTGTATGCCTATCTTAGTTTAAGATTTCTGTAAAATGTAATAGAGCGCTGTAAAGATTTTTAAACACTTACCAAAGAAGAGGGATTCAGGGATTAAAATGCCTCACATTGCCAGTGAAAATATTCTGTGCGGTATGTGAAGCAACTGGTAATATTTAATTGCCCTTGGAAGAAAATGTTTACGGTGAATTGCAACTCCACCTACTCTTGGCAAAATGTAACGCTTGGTAATTTAAAGGCATAGAAAGTGTGGGACAAACGCTGGCGTTTACAGGACTCATCTATAACTTTTGGCATGGAAAACAACAGCCAAGTTTAGAAGCAAGCACAGTATTACATCGTGCTGAGAGCTTCATATTTTTAAACAGTAGAGCTTATGGGTACTGTACATTTTCTGTACTGTACAACCTAGGCAACTGGTTCTGTGTAGCTGCAGGAAGGAAACACAACTTTGAGTTGCTTCTAAGTCATTTGTATGTATGAGTGATCCCCAAACGCTCACTTTTAGGCTCGTCAGAAATGTGTGCATGTTTGAAGGAATGACTGAAGTCAGCTCCAGACACCCAAGAGCTAGAGAAAAGCAGAAACGTTGCAGTCGCAGTTTTCAAGGAATGCAGGACAAGAGAAGTACTGCAAAGGCAGCCCGAAACTATTAGGTGCACAAAGGCAAGATTTGGAGCAGATAGGTTGAGGCTGGCATAATTAGCATGCCTGTGGAGCCAAAATAGCTGTAAAGGGGAAACAGCAAACCTAGCTGCACAGGATTTACTTTATATGTGCTTATTTACATGAGCACTGTGTCCCCTTTGTATCTCACACTCATCTTCTGGCAAAGCTTCTTAGTTTACTTTGCATGAGAAAGCACAGTTCTATCTAATCCTCCTTCAAGATAGTGAGTTCAGAAAGAACTGAACAACTTCCAAGAGACCTTTGCTGTCCTGCAGGACTTGACCCACACTTGAAATGGGCCCCCAGAGAGTTTAAGAAATGTAAGTTAGTTTAGTTGTTCAGTTTGAGATCATCTTCAAGAGGTCCTTTCTGAGTTATGAACATCTGTGCTCTGCAAAGTTAAATCCCTTTACAGATATTAAACCAAGTAACAAAATTAAGATGTCAGAAGTGATGATCGGCTTGTGTTCCTGCAGCCAAGAATTACAGAAATATAGGTGTCAGAGTGTTTTGTAGGCACATGTATGCTGGGCAGTTTTTACATGTCAACCTTAGATAGTCTTCCTATGCAGAGGCCTAAAATTCTAGGAAAGCAAGGCTTGTGACACCACACTCTGCCTACAGCTTTCTTCCCCCAGAAAAGGTTTTAAAGCCATTCATCAGTTGCAGCCAGATTTAATATGCAGTCATGGCCTCCAAGACTGCAAATTCCTACCATGAAAACAGGAAGCTGGTCAGAGAAGAGAGACTTTTATTGCCTTCATTGAGAGAAGGGCTGAAAAGAAACATAAAACCAGAATAAGATGTGAGAAGGTCTCCTATCTAAGAAAAGATGCAAATCCATCTTAGTTACAGAAAATTAGACAAGCTGCGTAGAGATTTTTCCTGAAGATAGATAAAGTTATTAAACCTTGCATAATTATTTACACCCAAGAGGCAATAAACTTATGTTACAACCTTCCTATAATAGGAAGTCAGTCAGTCAGTAAGTACAAGTTCAGAGGAAACCAGTCAGAACTATTGTCCTTGTCTCGGCCAATTTGCCAACTCTGAAACCAGGTCTTTAGGTGATCTAGGCCTTTAGCAGGGTCATGATTATTCCAGTCATTCTGGCATACCTGAAATTCAAACTGAAAACAAAGGACGTGCGTGCACCACACAGCAAGCAAGCTGTACGGAGATTGCATCCAGTCTTTGTTTTCAGCCATAGATGGGCTATGTAATTGGGTCAGTGATTTTCTCTCTTTAATGTAATTAAATTTCACCTAGAATTGTGCAGAAATGCTGCATAAAGCTCCATTCATTAGTAGATGATTGTGCATCCTGGATTCCTAGGACCAGACTTTTTTTGCTTTTCTTCTCAGCAGCTCCTACTGCCTCAGTCCTCTACAGAGCCTGAAATAAGCAGATATTTTCAGACCACTGCTATTTGGAAAAACCTGGGTTAAATCAGGCAAAGGCGGCAGTCCTTCCACATTAGGGCCTCCTTCCCGTGGGAAGCCTGTAGTAAGAAGTTTACATTTGCACAGCAAGTACAACAAGCTCTGCCATCTCCCTCCCCACCAGCTGTCTGTTGAACGAGTCTCTCCCATTTAAACTTTAGAAGCCTGAAACCTGCACAGCTGATTATGCTTCTAGCAGTCAACTGATTCTTTTATGACTGCACATCCCATCATATGTGCCTGGTCCCCCAGCTGGTTAAATTCACTACAACAAGCTTCTAGAGTTGTTATGGAAGTGTTCACAGAGTAAGCTATATGAAAGGAGATCTTTATTTCATTTAGCTAAGATTTTCCATTCTTTGTGCCCTGCCCAAAATGTCTTAAGTTCATAGCACTTTAACAGATTACTATGACAAATAATAAGTTATTGTCCCTTATATCATGGTTCTTATTAGAACTTTGTGGGAAGCTACAAAATCTGAGTGGTGGCATTTTTTCTCTGTTCACTTCATAACAACTGAACTTTGTATAATGCAGTATTAAGACTATCTGGTGCATTCTTTTGTACACTGACCCTTTCTCCACTATTTATAATTCTTTTGAATCAGATTGACAGTATGTCTGATGTACTGTTGTTCTTCTAGGATCAAAACAGTCAAAACAAGCAGGAGTAAGAACATCGGATTAAGACCTTCAGTGCTACAAATGGTGTAGTCTAAAAAAAACCCTAACAAAGTTAAACCATGCAGATTTGTGTTTAACTTCTCAGTGTTAATGAACGTATGAGTCTTATTCACCCCTCCTTTACCTTGTGCACTATGTACAGCTACCCTGCAGCCACAAGTGGAATTACCCTCTGCCAAGCATAGATAAATGTCTAAAGCTATTCAAATGAGTTAGTTTAAGTCAGGTTGTAGCTCTGCTCTTTCTGTGACTGCCAGTTAGACACGCCTATAGACACTACATTTCAGAGGGAGGATGGAAGTAACAGTAAAGATGAACTGAGATCTTAGCTTAGATTTAAGCAGTGTTTAAAGACTGATCAGTCTTAACTCATCAGCTGTCAGGTTCATTATGAACCTAATCAACACCCTTTCATGTATGTTATAAAGAATGGTTTCAAGTAAACAGTCTTGCTAAATCTGACCACTGAAGCATACCACTGGTAAGCAGATACAGATTGCTAACACCTCTACGTTTTGCACTGTGAAGACATTTCAGGCAGGTATTTGATGTGGATTCTTGCTATACCAGCTGCAGTGATTAGGCAGTAGCCTTAATGATTATATACATATAAAATATCAATTTTAGCTAACCTAAAATACCACTTTCAAGTTCCGGTTAAATGAATGCTTGATTAATGAAAAGCACATTGAGTTTTGCAATTAAAGGCTGATTTTAGGCCACTATTAGTAATATGTATGATTATATTTAATAGTCTTTGGATTTAGTTTCTCCTTTCCTTTTGAGTAGAAGCAGGCCACTGTAATAAGCAGTACTTTTTGATATCAGGAGATGAGATAAGCCCTTATTTTTAAATAGGCTCTAAAAAGTTAGATGGTATTTCTCGTGGTGATCTGACCAAGAGACTTTAGTCAGGTTCAGACTCAGCCAAGGTGGCACTTAAAACAACAGCTTGCTGAAAGATAGCTAGTAACTTCTGTTTGTAGCTACAAATGTAGTTCGGTAACTACCATTTCATTTACTTGGCAAAAGCGTTTTACTGAATTGTTTTATGACCAACTTTTTCATCCACACAAAGTCAAATTTCCTTTACTTCCTACTAATTTATCAGCAGCAATAAACCAGACCCACTCCATGGTAACGTAGATAGCGAGTTAGTTTATTCTTCAGCCTGCATCTGCATTGGTAATCTTGTTCCTTTTTTAACTAACCTTCTATCCATCTCTCACATTTTATCACAAGACCCACTGGTGCCACTATTTCTTGACACAAACTTCTGGCAGACGTCACAGTGTTTGGTTGGTCCCACTGACATTCTGGGTGTTAATTTAATGTTTTAGTAATCAGCACTAACATTCTCACAGACCTGAGCCTTAGTACCACTTCCACACCTGCCATTATTTCCAATTGATTGGTTCTATGTTTCTCATTTTACATTTGGCAGTTAGGCTGGGGAGTATGCTGAGCTCACATGTCCCCTTCTCCTTCTATATACACCTGCAGAATCATCATACACATGGATGGAAACTACCACTCCAAAGACCTTTTAACCCCAGTGACAGACCTGCCACCTTTCTCCTGAAATACAGGGGCAGTTAAGTAGGGTAGATACCTAAGGTTAGCTTCATTAAAAAAAAAAAAAAAAAAAAAAAAGCCAGGCCTCCATCCAAATCTAGATTCTCAAACTTTCCTCACTAAGATGTTGCCTAACCTGTGAAGCTCTTAATGACCCCAGTTATCTTTCTTTTCATCAGTGAAGCCCCTAGGCACACCCAGAAACAGACCCTAGCTGTTTAAGTCTTTACAGTGTCAAATAGCCATCTGCATAGCTAAGTCTTAAGCACTGCTGAGATCAGAAACTAGGAGCTTCCCTCACTGCTTTGCATGTGGATGCTGATCCAAATCACATCAGCTGGGCCCCTGAGGACACCAGCATGCTAACTCTGGGTTAGGCCACTAAATGCCTAAAAGGCAGAAGTGACAACACCTAGTGCCATTAGAATTAAATCCTGTTGTTAAATCTAGTTCCTAGTGGTTTTGTGGAAGCTCTACTTTTCTCCCATAGAAAAAGCCACTAGGTAGGATTTTTTTCTCTCTCTCCCCAAGTGCTTTTATAAAGTGAGAGCTGGGGAACCAAGGGAGTGGGTGATGCTTTCCAATATATTTCATTCTATGATGAAAATAATACTCAGAAAAAAAGTAGTGCACACTAGAAACCCAACTGCACAGTGTGCTAATGTAAGTCCTTGCTCGTCCACTTCTCTCTTCCCCATTCTGGCATTCACTGACCTTACTTATACTAGTTAGGTAATCTGCCTGTAGGACCACACATGTCTCTGCTTGTTTTGAGGAGCACCTCACCTGCTGTGTGTGCTGTATGATAATAACGATGGGAATCGTACCAACAAGGTGCACAGAAGTGGACTAGAAGGGTTTTCATGGCAATACTACAAGCTATAGCTGCTGGCCAGCCTGAACACAAGCTGTTGCTATAGAACACTATCACTATCTTTTTGCACCCCTGCAGGTACGTTCAGTCAGCAAATAAGGTATGAAGTTTTAACTGGTTTTATGTACAGGTTGTGGAGGGAAGTGAACTGGATAAGATCTTCATTCTTCAAAAAGAATAAGCCAGTAGGTAATGACCTTTAAGTTGTTCAAACAGAACCTGAAATTCTTCTTTCTCCCCACCAATAGCAATAATAAGGAATTGTGGGGAAAGGTTCCTGCTTTTCTTTTTTAAACCTAAAAAATGGTTTTACAATTATAAGCTAGTTTTCCTCAAGGTTCAAAACATGCTAAAGAGCTAGACTAGCAAAAGCTTTAACAACAACATTCCTTCCCACAGGCTTAAGTATTTGAGCTAAGGAGAATGTTTCTCTCTTAAATCATCAGATTTCTCTTGTTTTCTGATTACCAAATAGGTTTATATTCCCTAGAAGAGATCTTGTTTCTACCGTAACTGCAGTATCTCTGTGTAGATGAACAATGTATCTCTTGAAACCTTTTAGAGTTAAGCATTTATGAAAAAAAGTAACAATTTTTCTCCGTTTGCCAGCCAGGCTTAAGTTGATGCCAGGTTCCTAGCAGAGATTGATTCTTAATGAATATGACCTGCCATGTCTGAACATGCTAAAAAAATAATTATATTCAAAAGAAAATAGCATGTAGGTTTTATCTGATTCTCAGAGTATGCTACTGAATCAATATGCATGCTAATAAAAGCAATACTCGCCGTACCTGGAGATCTTCACTGCGAAAGATATACAGGAATTTTGATGCATCCTCTGTGGGGAGTAAATTATTGTTTTCCTGGTGTTAAAGTAGAAAATATTGATGTGAGAGAAAAGTGAGTGCTGTGCCTCAAATCCTGTGGTGAGTCAACACCAGAGCTATGAGTACAACCCAGGTTTCTTGACTCTCCAGACTTGCATCTTCAGATTTGAGGTATTTGTTCACTGGTGCTTTTATTAATCTAATTTTACAGTTAGAGCATCTTCAATATTAAGAGAGCAGGTTCCACAACTGCCAGGCTGTAAAGCTTGCAGTTGTTTTTTCCCACAGACCTGGGGACTGTTCAGGATACACTGAGCAGCCAGCAGGACCAGGTCCTTGGAAATCACAGGGCAGTAAATGGGAACAGCTGAGACTGGGAAGCCAGATTACAGCTGCCTTTGTAGGTAGCTCTCAGTACTTCTATAGGTGAAGGAAAAAAATGTTCAGCTGGATACTTCACCTTAACAGGTCATTGGTGTGAAGTTTTCAAAATAGTAAAATAATACTAAAGCCAAGCAAGGGCAGAAGAGCTCATGGGATGCTGTAATTTACATAGCAGAATACAAATGAATTCATTCTCTCTTCGTGTGCCACAGAAACAAACCACCTCCCCCCAGCAAAACAAAAAACCACACAAAAACATTTGTTATTCCACCCTGAAATCATAAAAGGCAATGAAGTCCTGAAATGTCAAAACCCCTGTTCCTACCTGATGAATGCAGAAGTCCAAAACTAGCCCTGACAAAAATGAGTATGTTAAAATTTTTTTCATTTTTTTTCAGTTTTCCTTTTGATGTTCAAGGACCTCTGCTCAGCTTTTACAAACAGTGACTGTTCAGTTTCCCTGTCACTGGAATAATTCTCTGCTCCATTTCCCTTGTTTCTGAAAGATCCTTCAGGTTATTCTGTGGTCAGATTTGTAGCAAAGGATGCTTTCTTTCTGTCAAGACAGTGTCTTCTGCCCCCTGTTAGTTTTCTGTATTCATATGTCATCAACTTGTGTTTAGTTACTTGTGCTACCTTTGTGAAAGGTTTATTGTTTTTGACTGCCATTGTTTCTAGAATTTCTTAAAGCTGATCTTTGTAAAGTTTCCATGTATTGTAACTTGCTATGGCACTTTTTTGTTGTTGTTGTTATGTAAGTCCAGCTACCAACAACACAACATTTGGCCATCTGTCATCAACTAAGAACATGCAATGAAAATAAAAATATAACACATAGATTACAATCCCTTTAATTTACGTTCTTCATTTGGAACATTACCATGATGATCTTTGAAGACTCATTCCAAAGCCAGAATTCACTTTGCCTAGCAAGGTGGAAACTTGTCAAACTTAGTCCAAATCAAGGAACTTTCTGCTGAAAACACCTTTGGCTGAGGAGTTTTGTCAGGTCTGTTGATGGTCAGAGCTGAGTGAGATTGGGTTATGCTCCTTCTTTTCCTTCATAGAGGAATTAAAGGATTTGTTTGGGGTTTTTTTGTTTTTAAATGAAGACTTATTTGCAAACAGGCAAGCTTTTTTCTCAAGTCCCTTCTATATGAATATAGCAGTACGGTCATGTTCTAAAACTCCTTTTTCTTCTGTACTAACTTCTTCTCAATTGTAATTCAGACTGGTTTCCCACTTCCTCTCTTCCATGCTTTCTTCTTTTTTTATCCCCTTTCCCTTTCCTTTCCTTCCTTAAAATATCAGGAATAGCTATTGAAATTTCCTTGGCTTTTCTGACAGACCTCAGAGATATCTCTGGGCTTTTATGTCTTAACAGGCTGAACAGTTACTTTTTGTTCCAAAATATTAAATAGCCATTGAAATTAAGTATTTATTAACAAAAGGTGAGTTTTAGCAGTCCAGCAAAAACACAAACAAAATAAAATTATTAATAAATTACTGCTTTTAGGCCCACACTTGTTTCTGAGAAGCAGAAAATACCTAATTGGTTTTTTCCTATATTGTTAAAAAAGTAGGTCTGTTTATTTGCATAAATATACAAATATCATGCAATTAACCCAACTTGAGTCATTTTTATATCACTTCACTTGCCTTTGCCTCTTTTAGTAGTTCTCTGTCACCACCATCTAGTCCCTTATGCTTACAGTTCTTTAGCACTGTGGGAAAGGGAGCATTACCAGGACTAAGGTGGCCTGAGCTCTGTCCTAGACATACTCCAGGAGGTAACTTCATAGCTGGCAAGCAGCAGTCTTCGGTTCATATGTTCACACCACCCTGCAGCAGCAATCAGCATTCCCACATCACAAGCCTGCCCAACCACAGAAAGCTGGGTGGTTTTTCTGCTGTTGTCCAGGTGGCAAAGGCCAGTATCTGTGTAAGTCATTAAAGAGAACAGCAGGTGTTGACAGCTTCTTATGCAAAGCAAATCTCACATTAGTTTTCCACTTTCTACTAAGTTTAGGGGGTCTTATGTTGTCCTCCCTTTCACTGTTGTAGTTTAGAAACATAAGCAGTACTCAAATACTTGTTCATTAAAGATATACAGCAAATGTATATTTACATATTTATGAGAAAACCTGCAAGTTTTCTACATTACTAATTTTTGCTTTAACCAGTGGCCTGACATTTAATCCCAGTGAAGCTGTGAGCTATGCTTTCAGTGTTTTAGCTGATAAATGTCACTCTGCTACAGTGCTGCATTCACCCACTCTAAAGCAGCTTTTATCAGCAGTGGTGCCATTTGCCAGTGTTCCCAGTGTGCCAGACTGCTGGCTTAGCTTTTCTTTCAACAGCTGTAGAAAATAACTGGAACAGAAAGGCAAGAGCTATTCAATTTTTTTATGAAAGTGTTTAATATGAAATCAGATTTATAGAGCGAGTTGCTCAGTATAAATGTTGTATTCCGATCCTTTACTTTTAAACCACCATTAATATGCAGATTGATTAGTTTATTGTACTGTTTAAAAGTCTGGTTACATTGAATTGGTAGAGGAATTTAGCATGTAGGATTTAGTTTATAGGCCTAGCTGTGAAGCCAGGCAGCCAGTGAGCCAATTTAAGACTTAGCTGGACATTTCTTTGCATTAGAGGCAAACGTAAATGGTGTAGAGACCTGCAGCACTGCCTTCTGGAACACTCCCTTACAACTTGTTGGCAGCAAAGTTGGATAGCCCAGTGACCAAGAGAGTCCTCGGGCAGTTGCAGCTCAAGAGGTCACAAAGGTGACACAAAAACTTTCTTTGGCCCCTTCTTTCCCCCCTTCTGCTGCCTCACCAAGGAAAGCTGAACCAAATAAACCAGAGATCTTTGGAGACATATCTCATGCAACACAAATATTCTACAGGCAGCCTTGTAGCTAAAGTAAATAGATATTGGTAAACACTTACCCTGAATAGCTGGTTGACCTTGCAGAGGCCCTGGTCCCTTCTTGCCCAATAGATGCCTGCTCCGTCTCCACAGTATACTAATGATTGCCACTGGATTCTCTGAGAGATGCATGTATTCTGCTGGAGGAGAAAAAACAAAGTCTTGGTCTTTTCAAGGTGGAAGACATCAATCATTCTACAAAATCTACTTTTGAACAGTGTTTTGAAATTCACTAGTAGGACAGCTCATGTCCTCTTACATGTTTAAGGAAGGCTGTAGATGATTCAGTTCCTTTCCACCATCAGCAGGTTTGTATATTGGCAGGAGCTGGACAGCAGCATTTCTATCTTATAGATTCTACAATGGTTCCTCTTTATAATGTGCATACTTGTTTTCTCAGAAGTTCCCCCTGTACCCCATGATGAATGTATAATGTTGGATTCCAAGCAGAAGGAACACTGGTCTCCCTTCCTGCTGATGGTGTAAGAGGGAGTAAGTAAGACTGGTCAGACCAGATTTTTGGACGGGAATTGCCACTCCAATACGTGAACAACTGCATCAGTTCTAGGTACAACATGCCTCTAGACACACATTGAAGGCTAAGTGAAGGTTAATTTTTAATGATCAGAAAGACTGATTAATAGTTCTGACTTAGAGATCACGACCCCAAAGTCAGATAGGCATCTATTTGTCTGTTGGCTTCAGCAGGTTTATACCAGAGTCTCTTTCAGGGGACAATTCCTAAACCCAAACATTTTAGAACAAGAACATCTATAGTCAGAGTATTTTATGGGCATTTTGCATCAGAGATCCTATTGAGCCACATCTACTTTGTCTTGTTTGAACTGGTGTGTGTGGAAGGGGAAGGAGCAGAGGACATGAGTTTATGATCAGATCATGTTTCTTAGAGATGCCTAGTCCATAGTTTTCCTGATCCTTTTTCCCGCATGCAAGTACTTTTGCATGAATCAAGGGACCTCTGAGAAGCAGCTTACAAGTTATAAAGTCAGCAGAAGATATAAATTGAGTGTATCATATCAAAACCAGTATTCTATTATGATTTTAATTTTGATTATTGCTTTTCTGTTTTGCACCTCAGCAAAGTCGTAACAGCAACTCAGTGTGGCCTTTAGAGCTACATACAGATTCACAAATAGTCCCATTTACTATTATTTCATTACGTGATTTTTTGTAAGTACACTTAGTTTGGCATTCATTCGAGCACATACCTTTGTGTATACAGCTAGACACAAGAATAAAAAAGACCAAAAAGGCTGGAGCTGCTAGCCAAGTTTAATAAAGGGGGGGGGGGGGGGGGGGGGCTGAAGTATATGGCACAGTGGCTTGATAAAGACCATGACTGTAATAATTCAGCTTTTTATAAAACCTGTTCTACAATTCTCAACTTCTGGGCTGCAGAGAATGTTAGGATGTCTACCTGACCTAAACCATATCTGCGAACAATCCAAGTTGTTTCCTATTTTTTCAAGTCAGATTGTGGAAAGTTTCACCGATGTGAAACTCTCTCCTTGCTTTAGACAACTGGGTTGAGCTTTCATAGTAGGTGGAAGCTAAGAGTGCAGAGCCAGTACAAGAGTCCAAAAGGAAGACAGATGGAAGGGCACCTGGAAATAGGGATGCAGAGGGAGATGAATACCAAAGAAAAACAGGGAAGAGAGGGTGGGTGGGTGACATTTCAGAGGGCTGGGTAGAGTACAGAGAAACATTGAAATGAAAAACACTGGGGAAAAGGCAGGGGAGAGGACTGTATTGCAGCAGAAAAAGGTCTTGGGGAGCAATGAAGATGAGACAATATTTGTACTCCAGGTAACTCTGCTAAAGGAAAGAGAAAGTGGCGTTTCTGTTTAGCAGGTGTGCATTTTTATCTGTTCACTTAAAGCTGAATTTTGAATCTGAAATGAGTAGTCAGACTGAATATTCAACTCACAAAAAAAAATAGTAAATAACTTTTTTGGACTGTTTTGGTGCTTCTTAAGCACTTGTCTGAAACAGACCAGATTCTGCAGCACCAACCTTGGTGGGTTTTGCCTGCAAACACAGGAGAACAATCCAAGTTTCCAATGCCTATGTTTACACTACTGTAACAAATGTTATTACAATTAGGGACACCTAAACATGCTTTAATTTAGGTATCAATAGACATGTACCAGTAGCACAGTTAACATCAGGGTAAATTAATCAGACTTGTCAAGAAATAGGGCAAAATACATGCTTTAGTTCGTAGGTATGGAAAAGTCTCTGAAATGCTAAAATACAGCGTGTGTGGTTGGTTGATGTCCTTGTTTGCCAAGGCAAATGTATAAAAAAACAGATCGTCATTCTCAGCAGATTGTAGAGTAGGTTTTAAAATCCCAGCATGGATTTACTTGAAATTAGGTTCAGCAGAAGGTTTGAAATCATAGTATACTACTCTGATTTCAAAAATGTAGTATGTAAAGTTGCTGAGTTCAGCTTCTTTGCTTCTTAGCTGTATAAGCACTAATATAAAAGAACTCCACTGTTGCAATTTTCTTATACAAGTATATGTGACTGTTGATGCCCCACAATTTCAAGATTAAAACAGTATACAGCATGTTGCTTGTAAGGGACTTCCATAAAATGTCATCAAGTCTTCAATGAATAAATAGTCCAATTAAGATCAACAATAAAATCAGAGTAATTTTGTATACAGTATTACATTCTGTTGATTCTAATCAGAAAACACTGCATTACAGTCATCATATTCCCAAGCTAGACTTCTGGGGCCATCTTAAAGGCAAAGGAAAGTATAGGTGAGAGAGTTTTGTGACTCAGTAACACCAAACCTGCTGCTTTTAACTGAGGCAAGGTGCTGTTAGCATGTTTATCAATGGAATCTTGCCATGAAGCAGGGAAGGAAACATTCTGAAATGATTGCTACAGCCCTGAAACAGAAACTCTGATTATTTTTTTCCTCCACTAGTATAATCTTTCACAAGCTGGTGAACTTGGAACAAAAAAATGTGAGTTTATAGGATATAGAGCCATGATTTTATAAAAGAACTCTTTATTTCCACATAACCTCCAGCTGTGCAGAAAAGTGCTGATTGCATGGCAGTGGTTAAATTTAGTAAGAAATTCCTTGCCTGAAATAAATTTTGATACCCAAGTAGAATGCCTAGTACACCCTGGTTTAAACCTACTTTTAAGCAATCAGTTTTTCAATTTACCAATGTCTAAGATTAAAAGACCACTTTCTTCCACTGTTAACATTTAGAAGTGAATTTGAGATTGTCTGCTACAGGACATGACATGTATTTACTAAAACACCTTCCTTCTGTATGCTTGTTTCTATGTACTAGTGTTTATTAAAAGGAAAAAAAATATCTAGTGATGCATATCAGCTGGTAGATTCTGATGAAGGTCCTAATTCATCAGCACATTTTTCCTGAACTCTTAAGTATTTTGCTGACTTAAGCCAAAGTTCAAGAGGTTTATAACTGGATCCCAGGTTTAGTAATCCTAATAAAACTTCTTTGGCCTTATTATGCCTTAATCTGTGCACAAATCTCATGACTGATACAACACAAAGCTGTGACTGAGACTGGAAGCTGTTTTAATTGTATATCCATAAGTCAAGGAATTGTACTTCCTTCACAGAAATTAACTGTGTCATTTCAGAGCTCTTCTCCTCCTTGACATGTAAAGAAAGATGACCTTTTCTGGCAGCTACTTTGAAATAACGTCGTTTGTTTGCCCCATTCTCCCCCCCCCCCCCTTTTTTTTTTTCATATTCACTTGCCTAATCTGTTTTTTAAATTACCTTTGGAAATAATTATTTTTGTAAATGTAATGTTACATAAATATACACCACTTAATTCTTTACTGTATGAAATAACTCACATTTTACTTTAATAAACTGTTTCATTTCTTTTAGATACTGTGCAATGGACCGGGAACATGTGTTCCTGTCTGTATATCTGCTCTTCTTCTTGGGCTTCTAGGAATAAAGAGAGTAATCATTGTGTATGTAGAGAGCATCTGCCGTGTGGAAACTTTATCCCTGTCTGGGAAGATTCTTTACTACTTTTCAGATTATTTCATCGTTCAGTGGCCTGATCTAAAGGAAAAATATCCCAAGTCAGTATATCTTGGTCGAATAGTGTAACAACAGAAGACAAACCTTACCTAAAATAAACTCTGCAAGCTTCTCACTGAAGAAATGAATTCATGTAATGATTTATTTTCAAGGATTCCTGTTAAGAAATTAGGCTGGTACTGAAAAAGGAGACAATAATAAAGCTATCTCTATATTTAAGTACATTTTTATGTAGTTGTATTTATTGCCATCATGTAGGTCTGTTCACTAATTCTCCATAATGGCCTTAAGTCTATGCTGTCTCTGTTTTCATCTAGTTTTCCTGCTATGTGAATGGCAATTTTTGTCTACAAATAAATATGGGAATTTGTATGAATGTAACGTTTCCTGTAAGGAAACTTTGTGTAGTTTTCTAAATTGTAAGAAACAAAGTCTTGTTCTAGCACAACAGACTTTATTTCCTGTATGCTAGCAGTGAAGTCCCTTGTGAATCCTCAGAGTATAAAGGAAACAGTTATATTAAGTTGGCTTCATGACAGTTTGTACTCTACACTCTTCCAAAACCCCCAGAGCATTAAACCAGCATCATTTTTCTCTGGGCTTGTCAAAGCTGTCCTTATAATCTGTAGTGTACCTTTTGAAAACTGCTGCTCACTTCTTAAGATAAATAAAAAGGTGACAAGTGTCATGCTACAGGCACAGTACTTAAGATTTAAGAAGTACTTTCTTCAAAGCTTACGTGCAAAAATCCTTAGCAGGTTTACATGACAGAGCAAACTGTCACTTGGGAAAATTGAACTGATTCAAGCTCTAAAATATAGAAAAGGGAAAAAAAAAAAAAGTGTTACTATCAGTAATAGGGGAAGGAACAGAGTTTCCCCTCTCTTTTCCTGATACAGTGAATTTGACTTTCAGTATATCCTGTTTTCTCATTTTAAGCACCTTACTTTCAGCAGTACAATACACACTCAAGATTTTGCCATGGAAAATAGTATTCTGTACATTGGAACAACTTTTAAAAGGTATTTTGTTGGAGCTAAGTATGTGAAAGTCACTTTAGCATTTCACATTCATCTGGCAAAACATCATTCTCCATGCTGTTCCACCTATAAAGCAATATAAACACATCTGTCATCTCTACACACACAGAGCTATGTGTCTGGCTACAGAAACATATACAAAGACGAAAGCTCAAAGAAAAGTAGAAACACCCTACAGACTGCACAGCCTGACTCTGGTGAGGCAAATAGCAGCTCCTTGCTCTGCCACAGGATGAGACTCACTCTCTGAAGCCTTTTCCTCAGTGTCGGATCTCAAAATATTGCAGCAGCTATTCTGGTAGGGAATGGGGGAGTGGAATTCAGCTGAATCAAAACAGAGGTTCCTGCTGTTAGGAAACAAGAGTCTAGAGAAACAGTCTGCTTTAAGCAGAAAATCATTAGAAATCAGAAAACATGCAGAAAACTACTGTCATGGCATTGTGAGGCCCTGTGGGGAAGCCAGCCGTTATAACCTGTCCAACAGGCTTAATAATCCTCAGCATAAGTAGAGGCCTTTGATGTGGTCACATGCGAGTTCAGAGCTGAGAGTTTTTGTGAGTTTTAACCTAGATTATGTCTGACATTAAAGAGCAGTTAATAGGCTAAGACTATGTGGGAAGGACTCTGTGCAGTACATACTCAGGTCCTTGAAAATGACCTGGTTCAAGTAAATCTGATGCATGCAAGGGTTTTTTTTCCCTGAACTGGAGTGAGGACTACCTTATCAGGACTTTCTGCACAGTTGCAGATAGTTTGGTAAACTGGAGATACATTGGACTTTATTATGGCTAATGGTAGTTTATTTTAGATTAGCCCTCTCTGCACTGAATCTTGCTTTGAATCCTGCTTTATGTTTTTCAAGGGAACTAGAGTAGAGGGCAATGAGGATGGAAGCAGCCTCTTCCCCTGCTCCTGGAAAGGGGCAACAGCACAGGATCAACACCCTGAGGCTTAGAGAAGCATGAGAAGAGAAAGGCAATGAATGCTTCCATTCATGCGCCACATCCCGTGCCTGAATAGCCCGCTGGCCTGGCAACGAGGCAGAAGACTCCTAGGCCGCCTCCTCCATAAACACAGCCAAGGCTCAAACAGCACTGAGTTTACATGCTGCTTCTGTTTACAGGGCAGGATTTGGGGGTTTGATGCACTTTCAAACTATGGGTTCACAAACTTTGTGAGTCTGCCTTTGAACGCTGGGGAGTTTCAGGATTTTTCTTCCACCTGTCACCTTCATGGCAATGACTACTGCTACAGGAAAACACTTGCCTGTTCAGACTTGTAACCTCCCATGTAAACACTTGAAAGGTAACAGTAGATTTCTTCACAAGATGCTGTTCGGAAAAACTGAACTGCCCCAGGCTATCTGATATGGAGGAATCTCATTTTCAAGGACTTGGAAAGACTTTTCCCCCTTTCCTTCACTACCAGCCTTCGGAGAAGTAAAGATGAGAGTATCTCTGCCTGTGTTCCCCCAACAGCATGTTTTTTACTCTGTTTGGCCAACCCAGGAGACAAGGTTTAAATAGCGCGTATAAAGTGTTTTTTAATCTAGATAATTGGCTATGAGAGAGTGGGACGGTACCCATTTCCTTATATTTGTTGCTATTTCCCTTACTGATTACTGGCTCCAGTGCCAACTTGAGCTAAAGACACTTACTTTCCAGCAGTTTATAATTAGTCTTAGCAAGTGAAGACTTGGATTAGAAATGACCCAGAAGTCTGTAAAGTTGAAGCAGCTAAAACTACTCAGGAGAGCTCAGAAACGGAAAGATCACAGCCTCACTCTGCCCAAAGCCTTCAATAAAACACTGCATTAGAACCATAGGGGATGGAACACAGAAAAGAGTTCCTGGCTTGAATTCTCTTAAAGGAAGTTTTGTTATCAACTAAATTGACTTTTCCTTGAAAAGATTATCTCAAATAACTGCTAGTTCTCTCCAAAAGCACAGTGGAACTGAAGTAAACTAGCATTTTGTTACTGAGTAGCTCTTATCTTTTGTTTTTAGTAAGTGGGTACAACCAACTATCATTGTTCTAGGGGAAAATTGCATTCTTCCTGCTCCCAGCATGAAACAGAAAACAGCACTCCCAGAGTCTATCCAAAGACTCAAAGGTCGCTGACTGGATTCCTTATGTTTAGATTCTTGGGTTTTGCTGTGTCTCATTCTTTCCCTTAAATACTAACATTGTGGCAAACACATTTGTGTTATGTACATGAGGGACATTTGGAGTGAAATACACTACCTCTTTTTTCTCCATTTCCAAAAGAGGAAAACATAATATCTTATGGATTTAAAGCAAAAATAGGACAGAAATATATTCTTAAAGAAAACAAATATGACTTTATGGAAATATCATCATCAAAATTGGCAAAGATTCAAAAGAGAACAGAAGGCATCCAGAAATTCCTTCCCTGAGTCCTAGCCTGGAAGCCAAATTCTAAATGAGTTTCAGTTATCAGATTGTTCTATCTAGATATGCATTAGCTGATAAATATTAATTATTCAAGAGTTGCTTTTCTTTTTGGTTGTCTTCTAATGGAGAGTATATATTGCATGTTCATTAAAAAACAGGTTAATTTTGTTATAGCAAAGGAGGAAGGGAAGATAAAAGAGGAGCGCCAGTTGGACTGTAATAAAATAACAATATGAGAAGTTGACTCTTGATAAAGACAGCTTAGAAGATTATTTCCACGTTATGCCAAAAGAAAGCTAAACAGACTGATCTGAAAGCTAAACAGACAGATCTACTCTCAGCCAATAATTCAAATTTCTTACAACTCTGCAGTGACCATTCTGATAAAGTTATGCTGTTCTGTAACATTTTGCAAGCCATAAAGGATTTCTGGGGACAGTAGTCAAAGTCTCAAAAGTAACTTCTGAAGTTGTACTCACACAATTTTTCAGACACCTGTTTTTCATTCAAAAACAACCTGTCATAACAGATTATAGTTAATGCCTTGAAACAAAAGTTGCTCTAAACAAATAGCACATTGACCATTTTAGAGATACAAACACAAATCATGTTTGGAAAGCAAAAAGATCCTCTTATATCTGTGCAAGGCCACAGAACATAAACAGATCTGGTGAGACCATCTTTTCCATCCTTTTTCACCCCCAAATGAGTCTGACAGTGTGCCTTAGCCATTGTGCTATCAGAAATCACATCCAAGCAGCATCCTGTTTTCCTGAGACAGGAGAGAAAGTAGGCTGTCTACATGGAAGAGTATCTCAGAGACAGTGAGGTGGTGGCATTTGCACAAAAACCTTTGCTTGTTTCAGCACCAAGTGGCACAATCCAATCGAACACATTTTTGCCCCACACTGCAGTCCTTGGCAAATAGCACAAAAGGCCTGCTGTCACCATTTCTCTCTAAGGACTGCATCTCCTACATCTTCATGATGGAAATGACTGGTTTTAACAGAGCATTGCTAGATGTCTTCACAGTTGCTCAAACACGTTGTGTACACAGTACTTGTATTTCCTTTCAAATCACATTCGTGTTGCCTTTCCCTCTACTGATCACACTTGAAACCAAGTCAGCATGGTACACTATGAAGTTACAGTACTGCAGCAGAGTGAACACACATGTACAAGGACTGTAGCCATGGCCATCCCACATCGCTTCTGGCAGTTTGCAGTGGTGCACTTAGTAAAAGCCTGATACAGACTACTGCTAGGTCATGCATCTCATAAATGTTGAAGCTTTCAAAAAAAAAATCACTTTTTTCTTTGATTTGAAACTTACTGTGCAAATCAGAAACATACATTTTAATCTAACACTGGCTATTTTAAGACAGTACAGCAGGGATAAGCAATAAAATTCTCTTCATAAACATTTTCTATAACAGATTGCAATACCCCTCTCAACCTTGTATAGATTAGAGCAGATTACATTCATATTGTCCCTGTAATGCATGTTACATATTCACTATTAGTTTGGACACAAGCAGAGTCTTCCCTTCCAGTCAAGCAAGGGACATAAACAACCATGGTGTACGTAAGAGCTTTGATCACTGGGGTATGTATCAGAGACTTACCAGTGTTAGGAACAAATCATACAACCCTTAATCTACATTTTCAGACTGACATCGGGAAACTAGTTCATGAAATCATGAGCTGGTTGTTGAATGTAGTGTTTAAGATATCCGTTCCCTAGGTCCTTAGTTTTTAATTATCAGTACAGCAAAAATAGTCTTCCATTAATTAGTAATGCTGTGTGAATGAAGGATAGTTTACATGTGATGGACACACCAAGATCATTTAACTGAAGCTTATTTAATGTGAGTAGAGTAATGCACTGGAAGGGTGGTGTCTGTATTATGGGACAGAAAAACACAGTTCAGAAATTTTACAACAGAAAATGAGGACTTTTTAAAAAACGTACATTTAAAGAAAACCAAGTTGTATTCTTGTACTAGATCTGAGAGTCACAGAAGTTAGAAAACTGCTAGTACTGGTCACTGGTAAGGCAGAGCACAAGCAAGCACTGTGTAAGGTGTTTGAAGCTGCATGGCTCTCAGTCAGTACTTTGCTACTCCTCCCCTTTTGCTGGCCCATGCTGAGACCACATAGTGTACCAATGAACAGTTGTTCCAAGAGGTGGGTGAGGATCTAGGAAAGTAATCAGAGCCCTTCTGGTTGTTTGCAGCACAATTTGAACCTAGACCTTTCTGAAACTTGGATTTGATTTTTTATAATTACCATACTTCCTTATAGCATAATGATAGTCTCATGACCTGTACTGTTGAAATCAATAGGAAATACTTTGAGGCAGAGGTCATCTTGCAGAAAGCAGCTTCATAAGGGACAGGATTTTGCACGAGAATTCAAGAAAACCAGTAGCTTTCACTGTAATAGCTTGGGACAGCATTTTGCATCTGCATTGCTGTTTCAATGGTAATAGAGAAGGAGGTGACAGGGATGCGCGATACAAGAAGAGCAACCTTTGTTGACAGGCTTATTTGAACTCAGGTGACTATTCTGCACACTTTAAAATTTCACATTTAGTATTTCTTATATCTTTTTTACGTCTTCACCCAAAAATTCTTTTACATGTTTTATAACACTTAATGGATCAGACAGAAATATGCATGCAACAGAAAGAAACAATTTCACATTTAGGTGTGCCAGTGATAGGCTTTAACCATGCATGTATCTATAAAAATATGTATTTGTTGATTGATAACATCGGTTTTACACATACCTTTTGTTATCTTTGCTCATACCTGAGGAACAAATCTGAACAAGATGTTTTACATGTTTGATACTGTCTAACCAGAAAGAAACTGGGGGCAATAATATTTAACAGACAAAAATGGGGAGGTGAGGGGTCTCTGCAAGGAATGTTTCATGTTTAAAGAAGTTATAGCACCTTATTGATTAAGACATTCTTATTAAACAAGTATATTGTAAACTGATGCTTCGTGAATGGTATCACAGACACTAGTCCGGTATTACTAGATCTATGTCACTGTTCCACCCAGAATATTTCATTGGGGTTTGGAGGACCTTTTCTTTTTTTTCATCCTTGGGGTGGGATGAGGTGTGTTTTGGTGGGTGTGAGTCTGGTTTGTTTAATTTTTTTTAATACAGAAATCAGGTATTCATGACCATGCAATGAGATGACCTTCTGGACAGTATTGGATTTAGACAGGTACTCAAAGAGATTTTGTATAAATTTCAGAAAGAGAGAGAAAGGGAATATTCATAGATAAATGAAGTTGTCCTTGCATTATGCAGCAGATAATTTAAAGGAGTGCATAACACAAAGTTACAGGTTGAGGGTTTTTTTATACTGAGATTTAAGTATTTTAAACCATGCATTAAAGTTGTTATGCATAATCCTGCCTCTTCTGTGCATTGGTGCACAGTAAGTTCTTAAAATCAAAAACCCCTCTACTTGGTTTAAGAAAGAGTGGACATTTGTAATTTTATATCAACAGTCAGATCTGCTCAGTTAGCATTACTGTAAAATCTACTTTCAGCTGCCAGTAGTTTGGCAATTAGTGTTTCCTGCTTTATTGTTATACAGTGCAATTGAACTCCACTGCTTTTCATTTATGATCCAGCTCGGGATGTCAGCTGACACTGAAATGAATGTCCTAACCTCCAATTCAGTGGCTTAAAGGATATCTCCCCAACAATCACTGCCAAGATGAGTCCAGAAATTATTATTCAGCAGCAGTAAACAGGGCCTGTTTTTGCAGGCAACCATTTGTAAAAAAGCAAGCATGACAGCTGGGAATCACAGATAATGTTCTTTTATATACACACTGAAAAGCAAAATATTTAAGAGTAACTCTGCAGTATTTGTAAAGAAGCACTTAAGTGATATCTTAACAGCTCTACATTAATATTTGTAATAATTTCTTAAAAAAGTAATCCAGCTGAAAAAGGGTATACTAAATCAGATTTTGCAGTGTATTTAGGTACAAAAGATATACTTCCAAAAATTATTGGTGTAGAGATCTCTTCTCTCCTGTCACTTACAGGCAGAAGTTGGCCACTGACAAGCAAAGGTAGTTATCTCAGAGCACAATCACAATTCTAAGTATATTTTAATTTAACTCCAGACTAGAAATAATTCCTGAAAATCTTCATCTAACTTTTTCCTTGAACAATAAGAATGGGGGTAAAATAGGAAGGTTGAGAAAATAGAGAGATGCTTCCACATAACGTGCTATTTTAGGAAAGACTGAACAGATAATTCTGCGAGGAAAAAAATTATCACTGCTGCCTTGCTGCCCTATCTCCCCCACGCCCCCCCCCCCCCGGCTTCTTTCAGGTTTATTGAAGTTTCAGAATATATAACACAAAGCAATTAAGGTTTTATACTGTGTAGGCTGAATTTACTACTGGTCTGTTACACTGAACTGTGCTGACTGATGTAATGAGTATTTCTAGAATATCATGCTCATTTGTCAAGTTTTTCCTCTGAAGAAATTTTACTATACAATGCAGGTACGAAATAAAATTGTTTCTGCTTACTTACAGTTTTTAACCTCCATAACTAGAATCTTCCTTTGTGTTTACAAGTAAACATTACCAGTACTTTCTACTTGCATGCAGCTCTTGCTCTGCCCCACACACCCTCCTTTTGGAGATACATCAAGAGACAAAGCACATGTGAGAACTGCAGGTACACAACAGTACCATCCCCAATGCTGCATTTGCTACTGAGTAAGCATGCCTAGCACACACAAAAATACATCATATCAATAGCACTGAGTTTTAAACCATAGATATTATTGGCATTAAAACTTAAGCACATAATTACTTTAGATATTAAATCTTTGTTCCAGTTTGGGGGGTGGGGGGGCGAAGGGAAAGAGGGAAAAAAATAATACTTCTCCACAGCACCAAAAAAAAAACCAAAAAAAACCCAAGAAAGAACAAAAAACCCCACATTCAACATCTTTTGGAAATTCTGAAGTTTTGTGGGATGCAATACAAGCATAAAGTGGACAAGATTAATGATCTGGGATAAAGTAGCTACAAAACTCAGGATTCTGTATTCTGGTACAGTGTCAGTTATCTGAGCATCAGCTATTCCTAATTCCCTTCTCTCCCCCCAAGTCTGAATCACATCCTCTGACATCTACTGAAGTACATTCATAGTGACATGGATTATTTGGAACCTCTCTTATCCAAACAGATTTGGGATCCTTACTATTGTAACAAGTGAGTCTCCCTGCCATGGTAGCCAGCCTCTGGCTAAATGCCACTGTATCTCAGCTAGTCACTCATCATGTGCAACACTCAGCAGCCTTTTCTCCTTTGCACCATTTCAGTCCCAGATAACACTGTGAAGTGCTCTGAATATCACTTGCTGTGTATTGTTTTGCTCTTGAAATTAACTTCTAAGTAAAGCTTTACCATGGAAATTCAAAGAAGCATAATGAACTAAACTTTATTAGGCAAAAACTAAAAAGGCAAAAATCATCAGTTTTCTCAAGTTTGAAAGAATACATGTCAGAGGTGGGAAATATTTCTGATGAGAATTTAGTCTCATTTAGAAAATACTGCCTAGATAATTAAAATTTTAAGAAGTCACAGAATTAGGCAGCAAGGAAAAGATTTCTGTTCCTTTTATCTATATTCAAATTTTTACTATTGAGACAAGAGTATTTCTGGATAATTAACCAGCCTTTTAAAATATCAGCACTACTCAAACATATTCTTGTTTCAGTAAGTGAGCACAAAGATTTTAGCCATCAAAAAACCTGACCCATTCACAGGTCAATATGTTTTAATTATTTTGTGTTTGGTATCCAAATGAGTAAGTTTGAATTATGCAACATGAAGTTGCATTGAAAGTTACCACATACTATTTTAAAATCAATTCTGTCCTGAAGTTATTATTGGGGAACACAATGGAGGATGAAGAGAAAAATTGGTTGAAATATGTGAATTTGTCCAGATCCTGTTAAGAGTTGCCCTCAAACAGAAAAATGAGAACATGCTCAAGTGGCATAAAAAACAAGTTTTGGGATTCAGGGAGGGAGGTAAAGTCTTCAAATCAATCTCAGATCACTCTGAGCAGGTATCAGCCCCCATCCACATCCTGGAGAGCCAGAAATTACCTCCTCAAAATACATATGTGGGAAGTTAAAGTGGAAGCTAAAAGCCAATAATTACAGAAGCATAAAATATCACAAAGTTACTGTTTTCTCCCTTCCACTAATTCCCTAGTAGGGTGATCTCCTCTGAAACAGAGCAGAAAACTGACTCATGAATGTTAATAGAAAAATAAGGAAAGTTTCAGGCTTCAAAGTCAATAGAATTAACCCATTAGATCATTCATTTTTGCATCTGCTTACAGTTTAAGAAGAGTGGGACACTTACTCAATATAAAGTCTTGATAATGTTAAGGTGTTCGACCAGTGGCCCCTTCCCATTGAGGCAAAGGTGCCCCGTGGCTTTGAGTGCTCCCTTGGTCCCCAGAGCAGCATGCTCCCAGGCTAACATCACCGGCTAGTGTGTGATGACCAACGTTATCAAGACCACTCGATATTTCTCACTGTCACTACAGTATTACAGTTCAGGTACAGTTTGTTTGTTGGCGATAGGTGTGTGTGTATGCACTTCCTCTACTCCCTGCCACAGGGAGGGAAAATTCTGGTGTATGCTGGTCAGTCAGTCCAGCTCTCTGATGTCCAGGGCTGCCAAGGAAGCAGCTCAGTGAACTTCAGGAGCAATAGTGAGACTATTTTAAGTCTTAAGAAGACCCATCAGAAGCAAAATAATTAAGAAGGAAAAAGCCTCCATTTTTAGGGGGCTAGTGTTCTCTTTAACAGGAGCAAGAAGATACAGTACCAAGTTACTTGCCTAACAAAGTCTGCCTTAAGTAGACATATGAAAGCTGAGTTGGTTTTTTTTTTCTTCACAAGCATGAAAGAAAACAAAGAAGAAGGAGGAAGACACACAAATGTCGTCTCCCTCACAAGGAGCACTTCTGGTAATGCACACTTTCCCTGTAGGCATTTCCTTTGTGTGTTTTGCTATGTTGTTCTTGTAGATAAACATCACTGTGAAACAAAACTGCTGGCTGTTAATATTTAGCTTGTTGACAAACAGAATCAAACTCTTCAGTACCTGTATGCTGGTGACACAGACTGTCTGTGAATGTTTTAGGTCCTACTGATGGAGAAGTGAAGCCTACCAAATACGAGGGAGAAATGACTCTGACCTACCTGCTGCAAGCCAACAAACTTACTTGCTCTTATGATGCTTGAGGAAGAAAATCGTGAAATATGTCAGGCATTTTGATTGCACAGCAAGTAATCTGAAGTCCTTTGTTGCCTTCTGCTTGTGTACTGGTTTTAGCAAGTTAAAAACCAATACCAGCAGCAAGCCTTTCACTCAGTCAGGGGGTAAGCAGGGCAGGCACATGACAACACAGGACCCCCAACACTCCCCTACAATTGGGTTGCAAGTAAGCTACATTTTTAGTCTTTTTCTTTTACATTAGCTCTATCCAGGAACATACTTTGGCATTCAACTATTCTCTATCTATACCCCACTGATAAGAACGTAACTATCACATTTTAAGGGAAGGTCACGGATCTGAAAAATAGAAAAGCACAAAACTCTGCCTTAATTTTATCAACGGCTAGCACCACCAGATAACAAACCCCCCCTCTATTTTCATAAGAAGATTGAGGACAGGAGAAGACATCAGTGTTTTAGAATCAATGAAAAAGTGATGGATTAAGAAGCAAGCATTTAGACATTTTCACAATCTGAATATATTGTTTTGTTTTAAATAAAGCTTAATCTCTACAAATCAAACACAGATAAAATAACTTGCTGAAGTGAAAGACGTATCATCAATGCGAATAACGTTTATGTCCTTAAAAATTGGACATAAATGGGAGTCTTTCCCAAAAATAAGACTCGGGCTCCCAGTCTTACAACTGCCAGAACTGATGCTTAAAAACCCTTCTCAAATCAGGGGTTTTCACCACTACCCTCTTTCCAGAAAAGACTGGGTTTATATTTCTTTTTTTTCCTACTGCAGTATTTTAGGTTTGGTCCTATGCAATTCTCTGAGCATTTTGGCATCATGTGCCTTTCTGAAGGCATCTCCATATAAGGGAATTTACTCAAGCAATGTAGGGAAAACACAGAACACAGATATCAGATAATAATTCCATCAAGGCTGAGTATGGCCCCATGATTCAGTTTGTGGTATTTGTAAGAAGTCTGTGTACTTAGTTTTTCCAGATGTTGATTTTAAGACACTTGTAAGCCAACCTTTTAGGTAGAATTAATGACTGCCAAGAAAATGTTGTCTTCTGTAGTCTGGTACAGAGGCAAGAGGAGCGCACTACAAACACTTCATAGCGCTCATAATTGTTCTGCAAGGCAAAAGGATCTCTCTTGGGATGAAAACAGTCTGTTAAAACAGTCGAGAAGAAATACAGCACACATACAACATGGCATGTTTAATTAAAGAGGACAGTACTGCGTATCCCCCAAAATCTTCCAAAACAATTAGCAGTATGAGCACAGCAATGTTTTAAGTAGGTATTTGAGGTAACATATGAACAGATGTTATACAAGCTTACCCAGGACACTGACCATTTTCAAAAGAAATCCTTAATAAATGAAAGAACAAGAGCTGTTTTGGGTACTGCTAAGGCTCACCATTGGCTTTTCTGTAGAGTTCTTATTTTGCAGTTTCTCCAGTGCTACTGCATGCTGTACTTACATTTGGTCTCAACACACATCAACCAGCAGGAAGATGCAAGTCTTACCAGAGTCACAAGTTGTATCTAGCCTACAGCAGTTTTAATAACTTCAGTCACATAAGTTAATTAGGCTAAAATATTACTGAGCTTTTGTGTCACCAGCACCCTGGGACAGGACATTTCACAACATCAGGACTAGTTAACACACTGACGTGGGGCAGGACAGCCTAAGAGAGACTCCCTCAAATTTAAGGGAATTGCAAAAGGGCTTAATTAGCTCATTGCCTCTTACTTAAAGCACTTCAAAGGGGAGCTAAAGCTCCTTGCCTCACCAGGTTAGTACTCACTCACTAGTACTTTTTCCCCTTGATCCTTAGAAGGGGACATGGTTGTAAGAGAGCTTGGAGCATCCTTCCTTCCTTAAAGCATGAGGTTACTGGAAAACACTTTCATTAGCCAGCCCCCCCATCGGTTACCTGCAGGCCAGTGAGCTCCATCAATAGCAGTGCAGTGCAGGACCTGGCTCCTCACCAATCATCCCCTGCCCATACCAACCTAGCGTGACTCCCTGCTCCAGATTCCTCCTGCACTCCAGTACTTTCAAGTACTGTAGCTCTCAGCTCCCACCCAGGAACCTACTCCTCTGCTCTGAGCAAAATCACACCCACACCTGTGACCACAAACACACACCCAGTGTGTGGTCACATCTTCTCCTACTCAGCTGCTACTACTACCTTCCTCAGTTCAGAATCCTACTCCCCTCCCTCAGACCAGCCACACCACTCAGCAAAGCCTTCCTCTTTCCCTTATATATCACCCTTTGGAGCTGGTACTGGCAAATTAACTTCCTGTACACAGTTTAGTTCTTCTGAACAAACTCTCTTTAGTCTTCAGGGAAATCATCCCACTCCTCCTCAGCTGAGCCAGGTGATTAAACCAAGGCCCTTTATCAGGATCAGATGAGTAGGAACAAGACGATGATCCATCTCAGACATGTCTAGGCCCTACTCCACGTGTAGAACTCGCCAGTCACCCCCTTACACATCTTCAATCATCGACGCTCAGTATGGCTCCGACACAAGAGCGGAACACAGAAATCACATTGTGTATTTGATAGTTTTCCATTGAGCCACATTAATTCTATAGATTACAGTGGAATTACACAAGGGATAATTTAGGCTCAGGGAGTTTAATAGGACTACACATATGCTTACAATAATTCACATGCAAGAATGTTTGTAAGATTATGGTCCATGTTTCCAAGAAAACAGACTGTCTCTTCAGAGTTCTTTTTCCTTAGTTTCCAACAGAAATCATCAGTGCGTGTTTATGATATTACATGTGGTTCCTGAAGAAGTTATTACAATGTCACAAAGAGGATTATGATTTCAGGTGGGGAATAATTCTCGTACAAATCTTCTTTCCATACAAACAGCCTTAGTAATAAGGAATGTAGAAAAATAGGGCAAAGATAAGAGATTTACACATAATGAGCCAGATTGCCCAGTATGCTCCAGCTGCTTTGTACTGTAATGATGGGTTTAAATTTGCTTTGTGTTGTCAGAGTGATGCAAAACAGAATGTGTTTTTAACTATGCTCAAATATTTCTTATACAACCTTTTCCCGTGGGGCCTGAGCATATTACTGATCACAGAATAAATGGCAGCAATCACTCCAAAAGATTGGTAACTTTTTAATCAGGTGTTCAGTATCAGCATAAAAACACCCAATGGTATTTGTGCCCTGCTCCGATGAGGTAAAAAATAAAAATGCTAAATGATTTATTTGAGGATAATTTAAACCTGATTGTCCAGCAAGAAAATATTATGCCATATATTTGTCTGTTACTAATCAGGACCACTTTTTTTCAAAATTGATGAAACATATAATTTATGGAGCTGAGAAAAACATACCAACTGTAAATGTCTCAAACTTCCCAAGCCACTGTGTACTGTAGCAAAAAAAGATTGAGAGCATTAACAAATAAGGTCCTGATGCAACTTTACTTAAGTCGATGGAAACGTTTCTAAGGACTTTGGAGGATACTGAATCCAGCCCTAAATCATATGTTCGCTGAGGTCATGAAAGATGAGTTTATCCCAACATGAATGTCTGAAAACTAATGAACTTTCATTATGTTTACATAAACCGCCATTTCCCTCACCCCATTCTTCAGTTTCCTGCTTCTCTTGAACAGTTTCCTTTTCCCAATGGGTAGTTCAGGCAGTTCTGCTTCCTTTAATTAGGAACAGCCCTGGCTGTTTTCGTTAGAGGCTGTGCAGCGATGGAGCGGTTTGAGCTGAGCTGATCCACAGCACCCACAGTATAAAACAGCCTCCTGACTGCCCTGCGAGTCCCTCAGGACTGTTACAGCCTGAGGAGGCTCCCACCGCAAGTCTTTTGGAAGAGCCCCGCTGGTTTCAGAGTTAGACCAGACACTTAGTCCTGCATTTTTGCTATGAAATAGGAGCACAGACCAGGCATTTCTGGGTATGGCAAGTAGGTGGCTAGGTGGGTCACAGCTTCAGCAGCAGGTCTTACAGACTGCTGTTCCTAACCCAACGAGTCCTGTCAGTGGATCATCTTCTGATTATTACTGTTTTCAAATCTGTTAAAATTTAACTCTACTTGAAAGGTTACTTTCTATGCCCAGGGTTACAGTAACGCTGAAGGAAACACTGTGCTGTATTTTCAGGTCAGTACTTCACTCAGCGAATCAACTGCTGGATCTGCACTCGCTTTCAAGGGTGGCTTCAGTGCCGAAGCTGCCAGGAACGAACGCTCCCCGGGCTGGCTCTGGTGTAATCCCGCTGGTATGCCCAGCATGCAGACCTTCTGTACGCCCGGCGCTCTCCAAAGAGGGACGGGCCTCTCGCTGCGGAGCAGGCTGGCAGCCCTGCCCAGCGGCGCCCAGCTGGGCCCGCGTCCCTTCGGTTCGGTAGTGCCTGGGCGCGGGAGGGCTCGGCGGTGACCCGCACCGGGACCGGCGGTGCTGGCCCTCGCAGGGAGCCGTGCCCACCACACGGCGCGGAGGGACGATGAGCTCCAGATGAGCCCATCGTCCCGCTCCATCTCACTGCAAGGACTTGTGCACGTTTCTTCTGCCCCCTTTTTGCTGCTCCAGGCGTTTTTCAAAGTTCCCTGTCACTCTGCACCCTTTTAAAGGAATCTCAGGAGTAGTTCAAGCCGTCCGGCAGTGCAAGAGCGGCTGAGGCCCTTTCCAGCAGCCAGCCCTCCCCGCGGCCCGTCACCCCTCAGGCCGGGCTCTCCGGGCGCTCCTCTCCGCCGGCGGGCGGGAGCCGCGGTCCCACACCGCCGGGAAGGGCCTGAGGAAAAGGCATCGCCCCGCCACGGAGACCCACCGCCCTGCCCCGCCCCCTCCCGGCTCCTCAGCTGCTTCGCCGGTGCTGTCAGCCCGGACCGGCGCGGGGGGGCTTTCCGCCGCACACCGGCAGCTCGCTATCCGGGGCCGGGGCCGGGGCCGGGGCTCCCCTCCCCGCGGGGGCGCCGCCAGCGGTAGGAATCCGGGGCGGCGGCGGCGCATTCCGCGGCAGCTCCCGGCGGCGCTTCCCCGCGGCGGCCGTCGGTGGCAGCGGATTCCTTCCCGCTGACGTCCCCCCGCTCCGCGCCCCGCCCGGCCCGGACCCCCTGGGCGGCACCGGGCGGCGGGCGGGGCGGGGCGTGGCCGGGCGTGGCGGGCGCCCCTCCCCCGCGGCCGCGCGCCCCCTCCCCAGGCGGGCCGGGAGGGGCCGGCGCAGCCCCGCGCCCGGATTGGCGCGCGGGCGGCTCCAAAGGCCGCGGGGCCGGGCCGCGGGGGAGGGACTAGAACTTTCCGCGGCCGCGGGCGGACTCTCGCCTCAGCCCGGAGCCGCCAGCGCCTGCGACCAGCGCCCCCAGGCAGCGGGGAGACCGCCGACATGACCCACTTCAACAAGGGGCCCTCCTACGGTCTGTCCGCCGAGGTCAAGAACAAGGTACGGGCGGTGGCGGCGCGGGGCTCGACCGGGCTTTGTCCGCCCCGGGGCGGGACGGGCCGGGACGTGACGCTTCGCTGCCTCTGGCTGCCGGCGGGGGCCCCCCGCCCGCCTCGCGCGGTGGCGGCACGGGAAGGATGGGAAGGATGCTCCCGCCGCTGCCCCCGGGACGCCGCTGCCCTCCCTGGCCCCGCTCGGGAAACTCGTTGCCGCGGCGGGGACGGGAGAGAGTTTGTCGGCGCCGGGCGGACCCGTGCGCGGCGCCGCATCCCGCGCTGCCGGCCGGGCTGCACCTGCCCGCCCCGGGAGCCCTGGCGCGGGACGTCCCGCTCGGCCCCGCGGGCGCCGTCCTCTCCCCTCCCGCCGGGACCGGGCGGGGCGCGGCGCGGGTGGGCGCGGAGCGGAGCGGCACCGAAGAGACGCGCGGCGCGTCCCGGCCCCCCGCGCGGCGCATTCCAGCCGCATGACATCATGGGCACGGGCGGCGCGCGGCCAATCAGCGCGGGCCCCGCACAGACCGCGCATTGTCTGCCCCGCGCGGCCCCGCCCCGCTCCGCCCCGCCCGGCGGGGGCACACAAAGGCGCGCGGGGGCCCCGCGCCTGGCGGGGAGCGGGCGCGCGGGGTCCGCGGCTCGGCGCTGGCGGGGCCTTCCCGGAGAGACCCGCCCCGCCGGCAGCAGCGCGGGGAGCGGCCGCTGCCGTGACAGGGGCTTGTCACAGCACCCGGTGCGGTGGTTTAAAACGGCAGAAGAAGTCATCGCTGGCGGTAGCCGCCGGAGATGCGTGCGCCTTTTGTGCGTTATTTTACTGAGTTGCTCTGGCTTGGCTTTGATTTTCCTCGTGTTCCGTGGAACAAAAGGTGCTTATGTTAGTGTCCTCTTCCACAGGCTGTTCTCTTGCAGCCAGCAACTACCTGGCAAGAGGAAAAACCTTTGCAATAAAAATTACGGCACTAAACAACTGGGGACAAGTTGCTGCTCTCCGACTTTATTCACAGGCTTAAATACTAAACGTGGTATTTAGTAACTCGTTATTTCACGCGTCTGGTTTCAGGCTTCAGCACATCCCCAAATCCTGTTTTACTTGTGGCCGAGCGGGAGGAGGGAGAAAAGTAGTTCACTTTAAACATTGTAATTTATGCAGAAAGTCTAAGTTAATGTGTTGGGAGCTTTACAACATACACTTTTTCTGTATTGGCTTTCTCAGGATAGTTGTGGGGTTCTGCTACTAAGTTTGATGACATCATGTAGCCAAATGTCTTCCAGAGCAATTGCTTCCAGTGTCTAAACTCAGTGATTTATCTGCACCGTTACAATCTACATAAAAGACAACAAACCGTATGCTATGTATATGAATTAGGAAGAAAGTAACTGCTCTCCTACTTTAAAAAATATTGACAGACTCATGTAGGTTAACAGTGATCGATTTATGGGGACAAGATGGGAAGAAGTTCTTTGTTCGTTCTTTCAGTTTCTTACTGTCATCAGCTTTCTTAGGGCCTCCTGAGAGGAACTGTTCCAAGCCCGAGGGTTTGAAACTGGTGTATTTCACGCCTTTATGCAAAGGGCCTTCTACTTTATCTTGCTAAGTGTCTGTTATTTCACTCACTTTCTCTTATGTCTTCAATGCAAATGTTGCAGAGGGGTGGATGTTCTGTGGCAGCTTCGGTTTACTTGTATGCAGGCTTCTGCTGCAGTCCTTGGGAATGGCAATGCAGCACTGCCATAAAAAATATTCAAATATGCTAAAGACAAATGAACTCATCTCCTTTAAAAAAACCAAGCAAACAGAAAAAACAACCAACAAAAACTCCAGCATAATATATAGCTTTGAACTTTGAGAATGTTACTCTTACTGTAAGTGATCAAATTTCAAAGAAGTTACATTATAGACAGATACACTGCGTACCTCCTATCTAGTATCTTGCATGGATCTGTGTATTAGATATATTTCTGTTTCTCTATATAATTCTAGAGGATCAGAGAGAAATGTCTCTGTAAAGATCAGAAATTCCTTTTTCCAGATCCTTCCATCTCATAAAGATTTGAAGAACAACATCTAATTTCCAAATCTTGGTGGATCATTTTTGGTATTGATCTTAATCACGGTTTCTGAAACACTGACCTTCCTGCAAACTATTGCGTTGGTTTTTGGTTTTGGTTTTTTTTAACGTGGTGTTCGTGTAATGTTTCTAAGTGGCTATGGTACCTCCCTGCTTGAATGATGGAGAATGTTAGATACCCTTGTTTGAAATTTTCAGTGCTAATCTCCAAGCAGTGTTTTTCTGCAGAAAAGACGTGTTGACAGCTATGCTGCCTGAGGGCCCAGCTGTGCTGGACAGAAAAGTCTCTTGGTTTTGGTTTTTATTCTTTATTTTCTCATTTGGCATTGTATTAGTGTTCAGAGAGACCTTTTGTCTGCTGTGGTATTTGAATAGATGAATATAACATGTCCTGATGCTTTATAAGAATTTTTTTATTTAATTGATGTACAAGATTCCATCTCTAAGCTTAAAATCTTTGTTTAGTTAGGTGTTTAGGGCTTTTTTTTTTTTTCTTGTCCTTTTGAGGCTCCACCCTTCTCTTGTTTTGCTCCTTACCTTTGTTCACACTGATAAGGTGTCCGGTCTCTGTTATGGATCTCTCTTCCTTGGATGGAATTTGTATACTGGTTCCCAGCTGTAAAGAAACTTGTCTGCATGAGAAATGTGTAGGTAGTCAAACTAGTATAATCTCTTTGAGGCTGATTTTGTGTTTACTTGAGATCACAGAAGATATTTGATCCAAAACAAATATTCAGTGAGGAGCCCTTTAAGCTGTTTGAAATGGGTAGTTTCTTCTGCTGGCAATAAATAATTTCCTTCTTAAGCAATGGAGAGAGTTTCTGCAGTGCATGAGGTTAACATTGGTTGAGATGGTGATGCAATTAGATAAAGCTACAAACTAATGTTAAATTTGTCTCTGATTTACCACTGAGGAAGGTAAGAAATTAGAAGAAGCTTTTGCTCCATTGTCTCACTGCATAAGGTGTGGAGCAAACAGGGAACGCGGGGCAGGAGAAGGAGAGGTTCCAGTTCTTTCAGCTGCTTCCTATTGATTCCACCCTTCCCCTGCAAATGGTAGTTGTATTGGGCAGGCATTTATCTTTTCCCTCCTCTTATGTTTGATACACTGCCAGTTTCATCTCCCTGTGAAAGGAAGGAGGGACAGAAATATGGTCTGTGTGGGGAGTTAAACTGCACAGCATTTGGCTATACCGTGTCTTGACTCTCATCTCTGATCTTCCTTCCAAGCCATCTCTCTGTCAGGAAGCTGGCACTGGTCAGTACCATTTTCCAAACTGTTTAAAGACAGCAGAGTAACTGAGGTGAGTTAGTCTGTCCTTGCAGCTGCCACCCTGAAAGGTCAAGCAGTTAGTGATATGGAAAAGGAAAGGAAACAAACTTTTTAAACTGGAGGCTGTTAGACAAATGAAGCCTGTAAACAAAATATCTCCTGTTTTGCAAGTGTACAGAAGGGCACTAGTACTTCCTGCTTTTCTTCTTGAGGGCAAATGCAGATTAATGAAAATTTAAGTCTGTGGTGGATAATGCTAACCACTCATAGGAATGATTATTCTGTTCCTCCCGAAACTGCTACAGAGAAAATTCTTGTGCGTATTTCACTTACTACGGGCCAAATAAACATATTTAAATACTTTGTCCAGAAATTACTCTTTTATGAATACTTTTAACTGGGAACCATATTCGAATCATTAACTTTCAGATTTTTAAATTTGAGTTTTAATAGCTAGATGAAGTTCTGGCTGCCTGTAGTTGGACTGTTAGGCCTTCTCCTTCCTGTTTCTCAGCCTTCCTTTCAAAACTGTAACAATACCCTTTTCCTTCTTAAAATGTAACTGTTCCTACTATGTACTTGGTTTACCCTTCCATACTTCCTGTATACTATTCTCCTTTAGCAGACCTTTAGGTTTACTGACTGAATTTTATGAACCTTAGGTAAGAATGTTTGCTGCTGATAAAGTGTATTTCTATTAATGTCTGAAATGATGTAATAAAAATGGAGACTGTAGTGGGTAAAGGCAATGAAAACTTACACTTTAAGAGCAGAGGTAGGTATCTTCTGTCATAATAACTGACAGTATAGGATCTCTGCATCCCCATCTCATAGATGTCTATATAGCTTTCAAAGAATTAATATCTTTAAGTTACAGGGTTTGAATGAAAGTCAATTAAAATAAAATCACACCGCGTGACCTCTTCCATGATGTAAATCTTCAGTTTGTTGCATGGAGAATAGAAATGCAGTGTTTTGCTGCTGTCAGAAATATTACAATAGAAATATATACACTTGAGATTTGACAAAGGGAATTTCAGAGGAAATAGCAGAAAGATTTTACAAGGTCAAGCATTGAACTTCAGTTTGCTCAAATTAATTTGTGGTTTCTGATAGTTGATCATTGCTCTTGAAGTTGACATTTACTATCTAAATATCAGTTCCAATGTGCATAGCACTGAAATATTGCTCTTTGTGTCCAATTTCTGTATTTTTTCCAAAACCTGAATTTTATTCCAGCTGGACCCAGGCTTTAGTAGCAGATCTGCAGTTCAAATGAACAACTTCACAGCTTTGTCTTCTGGAAATCTCTCAGTGTGTTAGTCTTCAAGCATCCTATTTTTATAATAGCTGTTCCCAAACCTCCTTTATAATTGTAATACACAGAGATTAGTGAAATGCTGAGTGAAAACTTCTGCTATAGGTTTAAGTTGGGAACAACTAGATGCACAGAAAGCATTCAACATAAGACGATCGTACTTAATGGTACAGTTTTGATAACTGAGTCAATAGCAAAATTGTCCACAAAACATAAAAATGACAGTGGAATAATTCCATAGCTAAACTTACAGTCTGTTGATGTTTGGCACAATAACTACATGTAACACTTAAAAGACAGTGATGTAAACAATGAAAACTTGTATTTTGTCAGTCTTAAGATGCTTTTTTAATGTATTAGCAACCAAATGATGAGAATTCTCCAAGTTATTTACAATATCCCCGCTGGTTACTTCTTTCTGATGCTTAGTTTTACCTTGACTGACAATACTACATTTCAGTAACTTGGGTTCAACAACAGTTCCTAGAACATGGTCCTGCTGCCTGTTCCCTCCACATCCAAATCATGGTGTGCTCCTTTTCCGGGCAGAAGCCTCTTACACTTCTGAAGAACATCTTTGCCACCTCAATTGCTGAAACATGAGTTTAGCCTTTTGCTGGAAATTTTGCAGAGGATTTTTTTTTTTAAATAAAGCTAGTGTTTCACTGGGTTTCTTAAGCTATATTTACGTATTAATTTGTATTCTCCTAGTGTCAGATCCCGTGTGTGAAGAGTTTTCATATTGATTGAGAAGCAGTATTAATGCAATAGCCCTAATCAATAGCTACGTGTCTTGGTTAGTTTTTTTTTTTTTTTTAAAAGGAGGAGGGTATTCCAGCAGTGAAGAGAGTCTTAGTTGTGGTGTCTCCATTCATCTTCCTCCTTTGCTGTCTACCTCAGTGTGTCTGCTCTGTCTATCTTGATGTGTCTAATCAATTTTCCTCTTTCACTGTTACTATCTCAGGATAGGTCTGCTGTTCTGAGCACTAATAGGGTATAGGTTTCCAATTCTGTGGCTACTTCAATAGAAGTATTAATACTACAGCATTAATAAGTAGACCTACTAACAACTGCAAACTGATGTTGATGAAACCTATGTAACATTGAGTTGACAGTTCATACCTACGATACATCCGTTTTTATGATAAGCAGAAGCAAGTAATTTGTCATGGAAGTACTTCCCTTGCCAGCAACTTGGATGTTAGCACCCCTGTCATCTGCTTAAAGTCTCCTGTGTTTGTCAGCCAGTATTGCCCATTCTGGACACTTGCCCAAGCCCACAAACAAGGACACTTGTCTTCGGGAACCTTTGCAAAACCTCACTAGGTAGACATACCCTATAATCCATTTCACTTGCCTGTAGACCCCGAGTAGGTGAGATGAAACCAACTGTGAAAGTGGCTGCCCTAGTGGCATTTGTCAGCTGTTGCTGTAAACCACTGACGTAGGAGTTAATTCCTTTTTTCAGTGGTTTAAACCCCCAGTAAACCTTGACATGTCATTGCCAAGTTGACAGTTGTCTTTTGGAGTCCTCGTATGTCTCAAAACTGTCACTTGGAACAGTGCACAGCCATTCTTGAACTGCAAGACATGTATTGCTGTCCCATGTTAAGCCCTGTGTGAAGGATGTAATTTCCAGTTTTGTCTCTTGGCTTACACCTTTTTTTCTAGGAGGAAGGTGATGAATGGCATGGCATAGCTGGAATTATCTACCACTGCCTCATGCACATCAAAGCAGAAGTGGAGCACTAGGCCAGTCTGCTCCTGTGCATGCATGAGGACAGCACAGATAGAAACTGCCAGTGCTGCTGCCAGCAAAGCATGGTGCCTGAGTGAATTAAGAGTGAAGATGTTTGCTGTAAACTTCTGTTATGTTTAACCTTGGGAAGCACATTATGTCTGCACTTTCAAATTTAAAGCACTTTTTGTGACTTTATAAAATGTATTATAGCGACCTTGGTTCTGGTAGATTAATAAACTTTTTAATAAAACTTACTGGTGATAGAAAAACATAAAACTTGCTGAGGTTAATGTTTAAGGGTATGGGATAAATGTCAAGACTTGCATCCTTTGTGTGCAAGCTCACAGTATACCTCCTCTGGCCAGAACACCTCTGAAGAAAGCAAATAAAGTTTGACAGAGTCATAATGATTAAATGGGATTAGTAGCCTCAGAAAATAGATAGAATTTGCACTACAGTAATTCCTGCTTGTTTAAAAAGTACAAGTGAATGTGCTTCTTGTGCAGTTTTGGAGTTAGTTTAAAATTTAGAGAAACATACCTATTACATTCCTGTTGCTGAGTCAATACCCTTAAAAGATGATGCATGCATGCATGCATTGTTTTGGGATAATGGCACATCAGTGATTTTTTTTTCTCACTTCAGCATTTTTTGTAAGAACATTAATTTGGAGGCTTTTTCTTGTCTCCAAATATTTTATAATTTGCCTTGGAGAATAAGGGATAGAAACTTCTTTGTACTCAGAATTCTTAGCTTCTGTAGCTACGTAACACCATATACACTGTGCATCTGACACATCCTTTTAAGGCAAACTTTGTAGAGATTCCCATCCCTTATGGAACTGTACAGGAAAGGCCTTCAGTAAAAATGGGCTTGAGGCCAGGACACGTAGGGCAATTTGAAACAGATTTTTTCAAAGTGAGATCATGTGAAAATCCTTCTTTTTTCTTTAAGAGGGACGCTTTGGCTTAAAAATTGCTTTTTCTAAGTATCTGATTCTAAACAATGATTAAGTCGTATAGCTATATTCAGCAACAAATGCTCTCTTTTGCGTAAATATTTTTGGTTTTACAGTAATGCCTCAGAGTAATTTATGTTGTTGTCTCTGTATACAGTTTTTCTCAAAACTAGTTTTGACTTTCTTCAGGTGTGCGGTTCTATGTTGTTTTTTTTCTTTAAAAAACAAACAAAAACCCCCTCAACACCCACCCCCCCACCCCTTTTTTTTTTTTTTTTCCCCCTCCTTGAGCCAGTGTAGAGTTTAATAGATATTAGGAGGGGAGACATAATTAAACTTCTTGTTACTTATATAAAACTGTCTCTTACCTGAAGCAGATACAATTCTGGATGTATAAATTACAAAGACTTGAAGGCATTAGTCACACTGGAGGAGCTGGCAGTAAGAAAAGACCATTAGAGCAAGGCATGAAGTGCTGCTGTCACAGCTAGGGTCTAGTACCCTGTTTGGACTCTCACCAAACTGCCTTCCCCATGCAGCTGGGCCAAGCATGCCTTAAGCCTTGGGAGTCTGAACTTGTTCTGGTCACTGATCCTTGCTCGCTCCTGAAAACTGGACTTTAACTGTTCGGTGCCTTTGCTGCTTCCCTTTCAAGTCTTCACCTGGTCTTCTAAGGTCTAAACAGGATTTTTTTTTTTTTTTTTTGAGGACTTTATTTAGACAGATGTCCTTTTGGTTACAGAGTAATCCTTAAGAGGTATAGTGAAGTGAAACTGTATGTGGCTTGTACATACACCCTGCAGGACTTGAACACCAAGTCTTTTCCTAGATTTGGGCAAAACCTAAAAATTTCTGCACTTCCTTGCTGTTCTGAAATGCTTTCATGAAGTTACAGTCTGATCTACTACAAGCCCTAGCTGGCTGAATGATAGATGGATTCCTAACAAATCTTCCTACCCAGCTTTGCATGTTTGGACCATGGCTCTTCCCAGAATAAAACCAGACATTACTACTATAAAAACCTTACTTTGCTTTATTGCTAAGAAAGCTCTCCTGTTATATTGCTTTCCTGTTGGTATTTCCACTGCTGCAGCCTCTTATTTATAGACAGAGATCATTATCTTCATATTCATGGTTTTGCTTGAATAAGAGTAATATATTTGAAAAGTATTTTTCTGTTGCCCCTAATCAATTGACTACATGCTAAAAGCCTTCTAAGGCAAAACAGACACATGCATTTGAGATGGGATTTGGTTATATTCAGATGTTTGTGGTGAAAGCCAACCCAACTCTGCCTCACTGCTAATGTGGGCCCCACCAGATTATTTCACTTCTGTGCTGAGCATGGACAGAGCATGAGTCAGAGCTCAGGCCAGCACCCAAGAAGTGGAAGGATGTGCTGGAACAGGACCTGTACTTCAGCTTCTGTTGAGATTCCTACCACCTGCCCAGCCTGAGCTGCCACTGCTTTGGTTAACTTCATAACACTACATGGGATCAATTTCAACTTACGTTATATATCATATCTGAAAGTCAATACATGGTTAAGTCAATGAAGCATATGTAGTTCAGACACCTATCTAGTGTTCCAAGGCTAAATATTCTTTGCTTATTTTTGCAAGAAGCTGTCCTCTTACCTTGCTGACACCATTGTATTAATGGTGCCCCAATAAAACCAAAAAGTACAAGTAACTTTCTAAGAAAAGAGAGACTTGCCTTTTTACTATGGTCTGCTTTAATAGCATCCTTTAGCATGAATAAATGATGATATAAAAGGGTTTGTGATTGGAAAAGTACTTCTGTTTGAAAGAATCTAGCAGGTTTTAATCAAAAAAAAAAAAAAGAACAGAAAAGCTGTGAGGTTAAACATTAGAGATAAAGAACTGGTCTTTGAATGGATTGAAAAGAATTAGAACAAAACATAACTAACAGAGTTCAGTCAGGGCACCTGAGCACTTAGTCCTACAGAAGAATAATGGAACCTTAAATAATTGAGGATTGGGACCTCTCTTGCACATCATTTGCAATACAGCATTGCCCACACATACTGCTGCTTGTGTGTGTATTTCAAACCTACAGTGAATTCAGGTGTGCAGTATAACTTACCTTGTGGTAACCTGAGTTTTGGATGCAGTGGCTATGTGTATCCTCTACCCACCCCACCAGTGCTAACTGTTCTTTTTGCTCATGCTCAAGTGCTCAAAAATGTTGGTTTAGAAGGGTAGTAATCTGTAGTAACTTCTAATCAGAACCTCTTATGAGTTTGACTGTCTTTTCTACTTCAGCAGTAGTGCTTTCCTCTTAACAATTAGTACTTGTTGTAAACTTCAGTATAGCAGGCTTATGGCTTGATTTTTAAATAACTTAAGCTGCATTTTCATTAAATAAAAGGTTGATTTTAAAGTTCATCTAATCATATTTTTTTATTAAAATACCTGTCCAGCTGTCTGCTATGCAGCTTTTGTGATTCTATAACTGCCTGTAGGAGCTATATAAATTTCAAATACTCTGTCTTACTATTCCTTAGACTTTCTTCAGTAATCAGCTAAATTTCAGTGGTAGGCCTTTAAAGATTTTATTACAAAATGAAGTAAACGTTTTCTGATGTATGTTTGGTCATCACTTTTTTTTCTTTTTAATATCACATTAATTGTAGATCATATTCCTCTTAGAACTCTTTTTATGTGGTTAAAGCCAACTTGCCAGGATGGCAATATCCAAAAATATTTCTGATGTTTCTTGGAATATAATCAACATTATGCATTACCTGCTGAACTTTAACCGATCAGAGACATACCCAGGAAAGGAAGGGGTGAGGTGGAGGGCAGGGAGCAGCAGAAGCAGATTATTATGTTTCATTCTTTATGCCAGATTCATTCTTTCAATTTTTTTGGTGGTGGTAAAGCAAAACAATAGCAGCTGATAGGCAAGATATTCTAAAGCCTACAGTGTGAAATCTGCATTTCTCATGCTTCTGCTAAGAAAACTACCTTAACCAGAAAAATGTGCTGTGTGTGAATTCAGATTTTGATCTATTAACTGTATGAAAGATAAATCTAGGCAGACTTTGCTATCTAGTAGAAACTAAGGAACTTCTCAATAAATCACTTCTTTCACCTAAATTACAAAAAACACATTTTGTGTTCTGAATCATTTTGTGCAAGGATGAAATGATGGTAAGAATGAGAGAAATCTGTATTTTCCTTATGAATACTTATCACAGGCACCTCAATTAGCCTGTTGAGCTAATGTGAGTTTATGGAATTAAGTCAAAGAAGGCTGACAGGTGACCAAATAGGATCAGAGCAGTCAGTGGGAAACCCTGAGCACTATTAACTGGGCAACCCCAGTTACCTTGGGATCAGCCGTGTCCTATGGTTTATTTTTCAGTCAAGCCTATGTCTGGGATCACAAGAGGCAGTGAGCAGTCAAGTGTCTGAGTTTATTGGGTGTGGGCAAAAGAGGTGTGAAAGCAGCAGAGTCTTGAAGTTTACTTTTGAAAAAAGTGGTGAGAAAACGCAGCATGGACTGTGCCTTTGCTGGAGAGGCAGAGGGAATGTACATTTTGAGTAACATCTAGCAAAGCTTGCATTTGATAGGCTTCAGTTTTCTTCAGCTAACTTTTGAGAGATATGTATTAGTTACTAATTAGCCACTTGCTGCTGTAAAACATAATTCCTCTGGTTTTGGTAAGTGAAGCTGGTCTGAAGAGAAGAAAAGAGGTGTGGAGAGAGACTCAGACTAAAATATTCAGATTTTCTGGTTCTATTTGGAAGGTGAAGTCAGAAGACTTGTCAACACATTTGGCCCCTGGGGAAGGGTCACAGAGTCACAGTACAGTTTGCTTGCAATGTCATGTATTTTAAAAGTGAGAGAAAGATTTAAGAATGAGAAAAAGAAGTAAACTTGAAAGACTATATAATTTCCTGGATTGCTGAGGTAGCAATAGATTTTAAAAAGTACTTTCGGAAAGATACATCGTCACTGATGTCACTGTTTCTCTGCAGGCTCTGTCTAGCCTTTGAGAACTACTGTTCCACCAGAGTTATAGTAGACGTCATCTCAGGAAACGCTTCCTGGGTTACTACTAGGAAAACTAGATCATTTTCAGATTTTTTTTTTTTTTTTTTCTGCTCATGCACCAGGGTACCAGTATTTCCATCACAGTGCTCAGCATGTTGTTTAAGGAGACATCTCTGTTAGTGATGTCAGAGCCTGCCTGGATCTGCTGTGTCATATCAGAGCTCAAGCCAGTCATACTGGGTGTGGGTTTCAAAGCAAGGAGAGTCTGTTCTCCTCAGGGAGTAACACTTTTGTGCATTGGGTTGGATCAACACTGTCTTAGCTGAGAAGAAACTTCATATCCCAGTACTTTCTTCAAATGAAAACAAGGATGATTTCAAATAATAGGTAGTGAGTATTGCTGGAACCATGTTCTGTGAAGAAAAATATACAATATACAGACTAAAGATACAGTTCAAAGGGACTTGATATCAAGAAGTATAACGTATGCTGGCATGACCAGAAGGTGCTACAGCTGAAAGTGGAAGCTGACGACTGAGGAGAATTGGAGTTATAAGTCAAAAAACTGTGACTATGGCAAGAAATTATAAGAACAAGGAATGTGAGAAAAACTGAGAACAGATTTGAATGGGTGTGAGCATTGTAGTAACACAGCTGCAGAGGATGAGGGGGAACCAGTATTCAAAGGGCAGGTGTACATCTGAGTTGTTAGTGCACTCTGGAGGAAAGAGATTGTAATGTTTGCTTCTTGAATAGTTTGCAAGCTTGTCACAAAATCGTACTGGATAGCCAGGGAGCAGAACACTTAGTTCATCCAGCCTGCTGATCTGGCAGCAAACACCATGCATGACTACAGGCATCTTACTTGTAAGATGACTTGGAAACTTTGAGACATGGCTTGTTCTTACTTCACAGAGTTTAAACTGGTGCCTATAGGAGTAGTGCCAGGAATTTTGAATTAATGCTTGTCCATCCCTCCTTTGAAGACTGTGGCCTAAATTTTGATTTACAGAGAAAACAGTGAGATGTTGGCAAGTCATCAGTTATGCTACACATAACAAAAAACCACTGTTGAATATTAAGCAAAATGGATACAGCTGTAAAATTTTTGTGCTAAGTAGCATAGTGAGATTTAGTGAGATCTTTCAATATTAGTGTTAACACAGTGTGTTCTCTGCCTTTCTGTAAACAGTCCATAATGAGAGAAAACAACACAAATTGAAATAGCAGGACATACTTAATGGTGGCTTTCAGTTTTTGCCCTTTGGCTTTCATCTGGACTTTTACCTTCCCTTTACCTTTGGATTTTTCATGCACAAATATGCCTCTTCTGACGTTTGCTTTTGTATGCAATCCTGGTCAACATACATTAAATTAACAGGGAATTTTACTTTGTCCTTAAGATGTTAGTGGCTTGGTAGCTCAAATGGCAAGAAGCTCCACTTGACAATAACCTTGGTACTCTGTCACTCCCTTTTCTAACACACTTTCAGTAAAAAAATCAAAACCTTGTATTTTCCCACTGTCTTAGGTTCTCTGTCTCAACTTAAAGGGTATGCTATTTATTTATTCTATGACTAAATAACCACTCTGTTGACAGACAACTTGAACTGTTCTGCAGAAAAATACTGATTATGTCCTTGTCGCTCTCCCTCACCTCTGAAACTGAAGATTAGACATGTACAATCTATTTACACCACAGAATTTTAAACAAAGTTTTAACTTATTTGTATAATTAAATAAAATAATACATCTAGAAAACCTTTCTTCCTGCTTATGAAAAGAACTCTTACTGTTCTGTGCCTTTTTCTTGGTCATTCACATAACCAGTAAGTTCTTAACACTATTTTTTTGTCCCAGAGATTTTGCTGTGTAAATTTTAGATGTGAGATTCAGAGCTGTGTTCTGGAATAGCAGGTGATGAACAGAATGGGGCAACTCAGGTGCCAGAAGCTGGAATTTTGGAAACTAATTTCGAACTGACCGTATAGTCTTGCCTCACTCCAACTTCTGAGGACTAAGGGCTTCCAAGAGCATCTGCTTTGATACCAGAAGACAATTATGCTTTCATCTTTCTCCATACAATCATAAAGCCTTAAAATGGGGAGGAGAAAGGTCTTATGGCAAACTACTGCCAAGCAAATGATAAAGAAGTATCAGCATTGGTATATTCGGCCTCTGCAAGACAAATTGCTCCTGAGAGTAGTACTTATTTAAATGCAAAGGATGTTTATAGGCACCACTGAAACAACAAAAATTCAGTTTCACTCAGATAGTTCTGAATTAATAAAAACTGAAAAGGTGCTGTAGGAACAAATTGCTGCTTAAAATTTAGGTCTTAAAAGCTAGAGTTTTCCCATAGTTATCTTATTTGCTTTCAGTAGTTTATGACCTAGATGTGTAAAACTAATATTAAAACCCCTGGCTAGACATGGATTGAATTCAGTATGAGATGAATATGCTGCCATACTTATTAGAAATCCAGTAAGCTTTCTCTCCTCGATCTTTTTTTGACTGAATACTAGTAATTTTTTGTCACTGTAAACAAGGATATAGGCCACACCACATTTCTCCCTATGAAGAATAACAACATCTAAATCTTAGAGCTTTATTTTTCTGTTCACTTCAGTGAAAAAATGTGTGTAACCTCTTCATGTACTATGTTGGAATAAAGTCCTGGCTATTTCTCTTGCTGTACATGGCCCTGTACTTTACTTACCTTCTAAAGCAGTGACATACAGCCTATCTTGCTGCACTTTTATATACATATAAATCTAGGGGGTTTTGACAAACACAGTTCCTATGATAGAGTTGTTTACTCACTTTGACAAGCATATGCTCTTATTGTTAAAACTTTTGACCAGAGAGCAGTTTCATCAAATTCTTACTAGTACTTAAATTTAGTGTGCTGCATGTTAAATATTTGACTCCTGCTGTGGTGGCATAAATCCTGAAGCTTTAGTCAAAAGTTTCATCAGAACTAAGAAATGTGAGCTATTATGACATGATGGACGACTTTGAAAGCTTTATCTTTTATAACTGCTTTTTAACTTACTAAGTTTTCTGTTTGTTATTCCCAAAAAAATAGTAAATAGTAAAATAGTAAAAAACTATGCAGTGTGCTTAAACTCTTTCTTGAGATACTGTTACAGTATTTTTCCAGTGTAGCAGCAATATAGACAGCTGAACTCTTAAACTGGAGATTTGGCGTGTATGTAGCTCTTAGTGTACAGTGTGTACTTTGTAATTTGGAAAAGATTATTATAAAAGGACAATTGAAAGTCCATATGATATCATTTATGGTGTGAAATACTGGTTAACATCATCACTCAAGCTTAACATGCTACAGGCACGCTGAGTAGCTTCAAGGGACACAGACAGATCATTAAAGTTGGCCAACATAACTTCAGTTGTTTCCAGGAATCCATACACTTCACAAAAACAGTGATGACTGCTGTTCTTGTACTAGAGATAGAGGGAGGGTTTTTACACTGTAAGAAGTCCCAAACAGGAAACTCCTACCTGAACAGAACAAGATGCAAGAATAGGGTATGAAGTTGCCAAGGGAATCAAGTTTAACCCAGGGATTCTAGCCTGAGGTATATATTGGCGTGTTTGTATATCAGCTTGTAATGGGCAGGTAACACCTACTCTTTTCTTCCCACAACCTTAGATCACCTGTAATTTTGACCACTTGTATAAACTTTAGTTTCCTTTCAAAGATATTTCTAACTATTAAATCTGTATCTCTGAAGCATCAGCAAAAAGCATCAGCTTTTATATAAAGCAACTTTATATAAGATTTGTCAGAACAAAGTAAAGAAATTAACAGTTGGCTTCCTGCTATCTGGTTTTAAGCTTTTATAAAATCATTATATCTATTGCTACAATTGAATCTTTTTTACAGTGTTCTGAAACTGTAGGTTTTTTCATGGCACTGATGATGTATACTTTGAATTAAGCTGCTTAGCTACTGCTTTCATCTTTAGTAGATGGTGTTTTCTTTTGCTGTGGACTTGTAAGATTTAAGTATCTTCCATGAAAGCTGAGTACTGAAAAAGGATAAAATGTTGGCATGTTGATTAGTAGTAATGGAAAAAGCCATAAAACTTTTTTCATTTATATCAAAACTTTCAGCTTCCCCTCGTAGATAGCAATCAAAGGAAAACTGGGACAACTCAGATTGACATGTGGAAAATACGAAGTATTCACTTAGTGTTACATAACTTCTGATTGTGCTATGAGGAGTAAAAGAGGTAAGAATTCAGAGTAGGCATAATGCCTTTCTTCTGGCAGTACCTGATCTGTCACTCTCCCTGTTTAACCATTCTTGTCACATGTTTAAAACCAGGTTCTAAAGCTTCCACATCTCTAGCTTTTCAGGTAGCTTGAGTACAATTTCCAGACAAACTATCACCACTCCTCACTTTATGTAACCTAGTTTCTCACCAGTTCAAAAATCGGAACAAAAACTTTGCCATAATTAAGTCAAACTGCACAGTAGTAAAGACAATTCAAAAAACTAACAGATTTAATAATAATGCTTTTAGTGGCAATGTTTCCTCATGTGTATAAGCACGTTTTATTTCCTATCTCTGTATAAGCACTGTAGTGATACCCCAAGACCATTTAAAACCTCTTGAAAAACTCAAGATTTGAACACATGGTAAAGCACTCCAACATAAAGTACATATTCTTCAGGAGAAGTGATAAAATTCCATCCGATTACTTCTAGGTTCCCCAAACAATGGGGGCAGCAATTCAATATTCAGCCCAGTTGTAATCTTCACATATGGAATGCACTTAGTATTAACTGAGGAAAATTTTTGCCATTTTTTTTTCCTTTATATGCTTGTCAAGAAAGATTAAAATAGTCACACTTGCAGAAGTCTTTAGGGTTCTTACTCTTACTGCCTTCCATATTTACTTTTTTTTTAAAACATGGGGAGGGAGGAGATAGAGTAACCTTTAAAATGGGTCTCTTGGTGGCATGATCATGGATGTTATTTCCTCTTTAAAAAAAACCCAGCAATTACCAGTGCTAAAAATAAATTAAGTTGTAGAAAAATAAGTTGTAGAAAGACAATTCCAACTGCAGAACGACTAACTATGACTTAGCATTGTCATTAAGCTACACTGAAGCAGAAACTGCTTGAATTTTCAGAAAGCACAATGTTCATTACATTTCTAACCAACTAAAGAATTGTGGAAGAGATTAGCTTAAGCCTCTTTGTGTACCCACATGCATGTTAGAATGGCAATTGTAACATAGTATAGACAGCAACATATAAATGACCAGCCTAAATTATCTGTCATCTTTTGACTGGAATATCAGAGCATACCAAGTTCTGACCTTTCTACGAATCCTGTTTCTTCAACTGCTGTGCAGTAGTATGTTATCTACTGTATGGCTTGTCTGTACATGTAACTTAAGATTTTGTGGGTCAGATCACTTTTGTAAGATCTCTGTAGGTTCTCTAATGTGCAAGAGTGTGATGCTATGTTTCATTTTTTTGGGGATGTTTTGGGATCTTTCTCCTTTGCACAGATACTTTACTGTCACACAAAATAATAGAGTCAGTTATGTCCAAGACTGCTGCTCTTCTATAAGTTTGAATAATTTAGTTGAGTTCTGCCAAATGTTCCTGGGGAGACAAATTAAGGCTGTGATCACATCGGCCTTGTTTCCATAGGAAATAAAAATAGCCATGAAAAGTAGTTTGTCAGCTAATTACCAGGTTAGGAAGGAGAAAGATGATAACCAACTTCCTCATAAACCATTTTCAAGATGGTAACCTTTCTGGTAGCCTCTCAGAAAAGGGCTTACCCACCCTTTACTGTTATTACCATCACTATAAATGAAGAATGTTGTTGTGCTGCTTCGGATGCTAAATTTAAGTAAGGAAGGTGCAAGAGGACTGTCTGTCACCCAAGAAACAAAAATGCAGCAGCTTCCTCTATGAGGCTGTGAACTTAAGCTAGCTTTTCTAGTCTGCTTCTCATCTTGGCTATCTAATAACCAAAAGGTGTGATTAAAAAAAGAAGTCATGATACTTTCCTCACAATAGGCAGTATTACCTGCGCTCTCTTCCTTTTTTCTTCAATAAGAAAAGGGGTATCTTGATTATTTCAGACTAGTTTTGGTCCAAGCACTGAGGTACTTGTCATCTTGTGCAGAATATTGCACAAAATTTTACACCTTAATCAGATCTGAATAAGGGAATGGGTTGGTCCATTATCCTGATCTGTAACTAAGGCACCATAGCACCACTATTACAAATAGTCTAAGAAAATAAGTATTACTCAGTCAAGTTTTTGAAGTAAAGCCAAAAATACAGGAATTTTCCATTCCCCTTAGAAGAAAAATAGAGAACAGAATACTGGAATTTTTAGTTTGGTAAATTTGGAGTTGGGAATTACTACACCAGCCAAAATGTAGCAATTGCCTCTATCCAAGTAATTCAAATAGGTTGGAATTATAATCTCCTGCAGTATAAATAGCTGCTAATATCTGGCCTTTCTGGGCTGAAATCTATATGCAAAAAGTCTGAAATTTACATTTTGATCTGAATGTAAATGGCTTTACATGACTTTCTTGTTCAGCATTTGTAAGCAACTGATGGTGGCTAAGTTGATTTTTCCATTAGAAATACTGCAAGTGCATTCTGTGCTTGCCTGTCAGGTTTCTCACCGTAGCTTCCTCATTCCCTGTCTTGGTTGCTGACCCATGCAGGGCAGCTTCTAACAAAGGTCCACACTACTGGAGGTTAATTATGCTGTAAAATCTTGTGCTCACATAATTTGTTTTATTTGCAGAAAAAGTAGCAATGCTTTCAATGATATAACCCCTTTCCTCCAACTCACTAATATCACTAAGTATTGCAAAAGTAACAGGTTTAGGCTGAAGGAAGTTTGGACTGCTTTTCAGTGTCTTCAGGGGAGGGCAACAAAGGGCAGAGAAAGTGAAACATAGACCCCATTAGCTGCAGGCATTGAAGTTTACTGGTTTTAAGAATTCCGTTCATGTGGATTGATTCCTAGTGAGTGAAGTATAAACCGACACACTGAGTAGTGAAGTCTGAACATCTGAAAAAGTCACCTTGCTAACAACTGTGGGACTCTGTATGATGCCTTTAACTTCAAAGTCCATTGGAGGTTTTCTCTTTGCAATTAAAACATGAGATCACAATTCACTCCATCAGAGTCTTCCAGCAAGTCCAAAGAAAAGAGAAATAGCAGGCATACTAAAGCTTAAGTTTAAAAATGCCACACAAACCATGCCTAGAATCCCCAGCAAGATAACTCTTAATGTTGTACCAACAAGGAGAAAACTTACTAGGTCATCTCCATTAATCATAATCTAGATAAAAAAGCAAACCCACCATAATCTTTGGCTGAATAACTTCAAATCTATTATATAAAGTTCCCATGTAGAAATCTACATCTGAGTATGAGGCATGGCATGGCAATTCAGAATTCTTGTGTTTATAACACACTATTTCACTTACTTCCTGCTGAAGTACAACTTGGGTAGAATATTTTCTCCAAAGAATCCTCATTTTTCTACCTCTGTCAAAAGACTATTCACAAGCTCCAGCAATTCTTACAGTAGGAAGAACTGTTAAGTACTTCAAAGTGCTAGTTCCAAATAAACGTTTAGTAGAGCCATAACCATTATAGTAAAGGGGATAAAAGACTTACATCTGTACTCTGATGTTTAAAATACAGCAATAAAATTACTGGATAAATGCTATAGCATACTCTCTGAAATGGATGGGGAGGGAAAGAGTTGCAGTTTTCTCTCAAAGTAACTTTATAACTGCTTGTGTTACAGATTGCCCTGAAATATGACCCCCAGATAGAAGAAGATCTGCGTAACTGGATAGAAGAGGTTACAGGGCTGAGCATTGGTGCAAACTTTCAACTGGGATTAAAAGATGGCATAATCTTATGCGAGTAAGCATTTATGAAGTAACCTTATTTTTAGCAGTTTTCCACTTTTGAAGAACTAAGGAGGGACTTTCTGAAGACTCCCCTTCAAACACATCAACAATAATAGTCAAAGATAGCTGATAGTAGGGTGGGAGAGAGCTTCTTTGAAACTGTGGAAAAGAATGAAAACTTAAATCTCCTTTATATTTGAACAAAAATTTCTGAGTATTTCTAAATTTAACAGTGAAGCTCTTTTCTATAATAATCAAATGGCACACAAAAATTCTTATGGTCTGTTAGACTTTTTAGACCTGAGACCTGAGCTAAGCACTCTGTATAAACCAAAAAATTAACCATTTTGATGAAACTAATGCAACTAATAAAGCATGAGTGAAAATATTCTGTAATGCCTGCACAGATGGTATAAGGATGAGATTTATTGTTTAAGCATTTCCCTTTTTTTCACCTCCCCAGGCTTATAAATAAGCTGCAGCCAGGATCAGTGAAGAAAATTAATCAATCAAAACTAAATTGGCACCAGGTAAAACAAAAAAACCCCAAAACTACACCTCTAACCCCTCCAACCCCCAAACAGTTTTTTTGTTCTGTATTAACAAATTCGCTGTGAATGTGGTACACCTTAAATCTTAGTAGCACCAAGTTTTGTTTGATGCATACACAACAGCTGAGGATACTGCATACATTAACAGCATTTAACAGGAAGCAACTATAGGTGAGATGGCTCATAAATGGCAGTTGAGTATACATATTTAATAGTAGTGCTTTAGCTGTTAGGTGAAATTTCAGATGGAAGAAGAACATAGAGTCCTACAGCAAGGCCTTTTTCAAATTAAAAAAAAAGTTGTTTTTTATTAAATTACAACTGGAGTTTTCCATCTAGGCAGTGCTGCAAGGTGTTAGGTCAACAGCTTGCCTGTACCTGGGCATCACTGTATGAAGTGTCTTGAGAAAGAAGCTCGAAAGGATGGGGAGGTAAAGGACCTGAACAGTCTCAGAAATGGTTGTGTAACAAAGCTCAGAAAACTATATGGTACAAACTACATTATATATTTTTATTTCAGTATATCCAGATTCAATTTCTGATGAATGCTCTATCTAGCATTTGTCCCCTACAAGGGACTATGAAAGGCAACGTGCATTTAGAACAAATATTGCAAGGGTTGCTTGTTAGAGTTGACTGCCTTTACTGTTGCTGGGTCCGGCTTAATACTGCTATGTCAGCCTCTTGGTTTTGTTGGCTTTGAACACTTCTAAATACAGTGAAGGATTTTTATTTTTTAAAAAAGTTTTAATACCTCTTAAGACTTCGGAAGGAAAGATGAGATTCAGTCCTTACTCCTTGTACTTCATATTGCTTTCCAATTTCTACAGTGCACAGTGCTATAAAGTGCTAATAAACCCCAAAAGCTTAGTTGAGTTTGTCCCAGGAGGTGAGCAAAGTAATACTTTGAAACTAAGTTAAATGTTCTTACTATCCACATAGTTATGATTTTATTTTACTCAAAATTATCAGCGACTAAAGTCAAATAGCACAGACACTATATTGAATTTTCCAATTTGAAGCACATTTTAGATTAGTATTTCTCTGAGAAGGGACACAGTTGAGGCAGTTCGGTCATCAAAGCCCTCTCTAACAAAGTATATGGTACTCACTGATGGAGAGATGCCAGACTAGATAAACCCTTAGATTAATTTCTAAAGTCAATGTTAAAACTGAGAAATAATCTCAGGCTTCCCACCAGTCACTCTTAACCATGCCAACTGTTTTGTCCAGTTTGCACAAGGCAAGGGACTTGTGTAAAACAAGCAAAACAAACAAACCAACCAACACCAGAAAGCTTTAAAATTACTTAGTTTCTGAATGGAAACACTGAGTAGAAAACTGGCTTTTTTGTTTCTGTTTAGCTGGAGAACATTGGGAATTTTATCAAAGCTATCCAAGTGTACGGCATGAAGCCACATGATATTTTTGAAGCAAATGATCTCTTTGAAAATGGAAATATGACTCAAGTACAGACTACCCTAGTGGCGCTAGCAGGTCTGGTAAGTATTTGAACCCCTGGAATTGGCACAAATCCACATGCCAATCCAGATGCACCCTCACCACTCATGTAAGTACAGAAAACAGCATCCAGCCTGTCAGGAGGGAAGAGATACTACTATGAATCTGAGATAGTGCGGAGGGCTGTGTCCTGCCACATGCCTCCAGGGAAGGCTTGGAGTTCAGAGTTAGGATTCTTGACTGCAGATGCCTTGCTCTGGAGCTGCATGTGCATACGCAGAACCGGGGAGGCTCGCAGGAGAACACCCTTCTGACAAGATACTTGAGTAGCTTTGAAGTGCCACTTTCCAATGGCACAGGGAACCGCTGCCTTCTCTTGCCCCTGGCACAGAGTTTCTTGTAAGAGAGAAATCTGCTTGTGGCATCACTTGAGGGTCCAAGGTCAGGGCTGTAAAGCCAGTGTTTCAGTAGCAGAAAATATACTTTAAGCACTGAATACTTTATTTTTCCTCTCCCTAAATAGGCAAAAACTAAAGGTTTTCATACTACAATTGATATTGGTGTCAAATATGCAGAGAAACAAGCACGAAGTTTTGATGCAGGAAAACTAAAAGCTGGTCAAAGTGTAATTGGCCTGCAGGTAAGTATGAAATTCAAGTTTGCAGTTAATCTGTTATATTTCAGAACTTCCCTGTTTTGATTAATTGATCTATTGTTTATGCAAAACCAGCTGCAAAATTGTAATATGTTCTTATCATGGAAGGAGGTACAAGGTTTTAATTCTTGTAAGCAATTGATTTGCTTTATAAACTCAAGTGACTGCTTGGAAGGTTTTTCTGTTTGTTTTAAATCTGCAATAAGAGTGATAAGGAGGAAAGGAACAACTAATATTAGCAGTTTCACCTCTGTCCTCTGAAGCGGTTTTAAAGTAGGAGTCTTTGGATAGCTAAAGCTCCTTATATGGTGGAAACTTTTTTTCTTTCCACTTTACTTAATAGTCATAAAACCCAAAATAACAGGCATAAAATCTTAAAATTCCTGCGGTAGAGAAGTTGTGGCAGTGTAATTGAATCATTACTGTCCAAGGTAAAAGTTAGTATTACATTCTGATGCATACATCTATTCTAATTGCAGTACAGTTGGGCAGATGCCAGTCACTGAAATGCCTTAGGATGACAGTTGCCTTTATTTTTCCTTTTGAAGCTCAGTATGGAGAAAGAGTAATTTATTACAGGTAGTGGTCCAACTACATGAGGAAAGCATGCACTGTAATTACTTTTTCTGTCAGCCGTCACAGTTACCAACCATATTTGTTTCCTTAGACTGTGCTTACTGTACAAATAAAAATCCCTTTTTCTGTCCACCTCTTCCTTCCCCCAACAAAGATGGGCACCAACAAGTGTGCCAGTCAGGCAGGCATGACTGCTTATGGAACTAGAAGACACCTCTATGATCCAAAAATGCAAACTGATAAGCCATTTGACCAGACGACAATTAGCCTACAGATGGGCACTAACAAAGGAGCCAGTCAGGTAAGCAGGACTGCGTGTGACACTTGTGGAGCGGATACAGCTCTCAACCTGGGAGAGCTCGGTGGGATAGGAGTGAGCGCCTGTGAGTTGCGTGCAGCAGCAGAGAGAGGGTACAGTTCAGCTGTGCTTTTATGCAGTAATTGAAGAACTTGAATTTCTTATCACTAACCAGTGTGTTCTGTGCTGAGTATCTGAAGGCATAAAAATGACCTGGTGCTTCTAGAATTTCCGCCTGGCTGTGTTACACCAGAAGAAAACAGTAACTTCATTTCAAGTACTAACTAGAGAGAAGCAAAAGAGAAATTGCTTCCTGGGCACTACCTCAGCCCAGACACTTAGTGTATTCTTTCCAAAAGAGGAAACTAAACTGGACCTTTCCACAAGGACTTTCTTCTGTGACTTACCTACTGGTGAATATATGCTGCTGTGCTGTTTTGTTATACTTTAACCCTACTTTCTAGCACTTCTAGGAAGGCGTACTGGTTGTAATCATAAATCTAGTAATCACAGCTCTTGACCTTCTTACTGAACCTCTACAATCCTGTTTTCTTAGGCTGGTATGCTGGCACCAGGTACCAGGAGAGACATCTATGATCAGAAGCACATATTACAACCTGTGGATAACTCAACTATTTCATTACAAATGGGTACCAACAAAGTAGCTTCACAGAAGGGAATGAGTGTGTATGGGCTTGGACGACAAGTATATGACCCCAAGTACTGTGCTGCACCAACAGAACCCGTCATTCATAACGGCAGCCAAGGAACAGGAACTAACGGGTCAGAAATCAGCGATAGCGATTATCAGGCAGAATACCCAGATGACTATCACGGAGAGTACCAAGATGACTATCAAAGAGATTACCATGGTCAGTACAGTGACCAGGGCATTGATTATTAGCCTTGCATCAAAAGTTCAGTATTAGTCAATTATTTTATTCAGTAAGAACGAAACTAGCCTTGTGGAATTGTTACCTGTCTTTCCTACACACTATGCTTAATGTACCTTAAGAAATATTGCCTTACATACATTCCTTTTTCCTTTCTCTGCCCTTTCCCTGTCTAGTTGCCTTTAGTGCTGTAACAGTTGTAGTCTACAGCATAAACAATAACTGCATATGAAGTAAAAGGAATACTGTGAAAGGGGGAGTGCTGTTGTACAGCCAGGTTGTCTAATAAGGAGCTATGCATTTTCACAATCTCTACTTATGTAGGTATTTACATACCACATTAAGCCTTCAATTTTACATATTTACAGCTTTTCTATTTTCCAAATGAGATAGAAGAATTTCATGCTTAAAGATAAATGTGGTCTTTGCCAGTTAAATCGAAGACATCGCATTAGTGATTTAAATATCATCACTATGTTTCTAAGGTATTGTTTGCTAATGGTAAGTCCTGCATTAGACATAAGTGTGGATTTGTGATTGTGTATTCATTCCATTATCAACACTGACCAAACTTAGAAATAGTTGTCTTACTAAAAAGGGAGCTTGTACAAACTCTTGAGCCAACAGAAGTCCCATGGTTGATGGTGCATTTACCTTTTATTGTGCCATAATATATCCATGTAGAAATGCTTTTTCTTCCTTGAACTGTATTTATTGCCACACTTCTCAAACTGATCCCAGTGTATTTTTATAAATAAATATTTTTTCTTAAAGGTATGTAGAAGATCCTGTCTCATTTATTATGCTACCATTCTTAAAGATCAGATATCACAAAAATTATTCCCAAATCAGCATCACCTTTGCCTGTGTTAAGGGTAACATAGAACTGTTGTCTGCTGCAGTTTGGGTTCTGTCTTTCCATGTGATTTAATCTAACAACCTTGTAAAAATCTCCTGGGAGTGAGTGACAGTGACTTAACAAGAAAGGAATGTAGCTCCTTGAAAGCGGAGCTCACTTCCCCTCTACATCACTGTGAGGTTATGACCAGAGATGCTTAGCTGTTCACCAAATCCCTGCCCTCTTCTCAAGGCAAATGAGAAAGTGCACATATTTAACACTGCCTCTGCTTCAGCCTATAGCCTTCAAACCATCACTTTGAGAACTCCAAACACCCTTGCTTTAGAGTATGTAAAGAAATATCCCAGTCTTTGGGCCTGCTGATCTGCAATCTGAGTTCTTTAGTTACCAAGAGCAGAGCTTTGTTCTTAAATGGAAAATGCTTTCCTCCTCACCATGCAATGCAGACAGGCTGTACTAATTTACCTGGGATGTCTTTAACAGGAGGAAAAAAAAAGAGCGTGTTGTCAGTAGGGGCCACTGTTGCTGATCCCAACTTCTGTAAAAAAACTAAAGGTATCTTAAAAGTGCAGATTAAACTTACTTACATTAACATATGTTTTATACTTGCAAGTTCTGGACTTGTGAAGGATTCTTCCCTCAAGGCTAGAAATTATTTGTGCTTTGCTCCATTAGTTTCTGTTATCTTTGGGTGTGATGTGCTGACGTGACTTTCAACTAAGCTATCTGTTGAATAAGTCTTAAGCTTATTTATTTCACAGAATTTAAATTTGAAAGGACCTCTGGAGGTCACTTGTCTAAGCCCTGCATCCGAGGCAAAGAATTATTACTAAGATGTCTGCTAAGACCTGCTTTTGCTGAACTATACTATGCTGCTCCCCTTCAAAATAATAGTATTTAACAATCTAGCACAAAGGTATTGAATGCTGACAAACAGTGCTATGATCAACAACAAAAGTTTTGTTGCTTTCATGGTTTGGAATAAAAGCAGGGTCTCTTTTTGAAAGCCTGAACCATGCCCTCCTGCTCTTTCTGAATCCAAAGCTTAAACTTTAAGCTGCTTGCACACATTTATTATGTGTGTACTTGAGCAGAGGAAACAAAACAACACACAAACTGTTCTTAGTATGCCTCTTTCATCCACAAAGGTATCCAGTGGAATCATAATTGCCTTAAGTGAGAGTTTGAAGTAGACATCAAGCAAGACCAAAAGCAAACTGCCTTGCTTAAAACAATAAGCTGTAATACTTAGCTCTTTCCTGCTATACAGACACCAGTAGTCCCCATCTCCTGTTTTTAAGGAATATAGTTATAAAAGTACCTTTCACTCTTCTGAATCCAGTCTTCCATAGCTGCAGGAAAGAAGAGTCTACACAGTATTGGATTGCTTTACAGGGCAGATGTTGAAATACCAGAAGTGGCTCAGACAAGCATCAGAACCTGAAGTAGTGCTACGTACTGACATGAGTTGTGCCTACCCCCAACACCTCCTTCCAGCCTGCTTTATATCTGCCTGACCACACTAACCTGCAGGGGAAGACAGCAACGAGAAAGGAGGGCTAAATAGCATCAGCTTGTGCTATTATTGTGCTTGTTTATCCCTCTAACTCAGGTGAGGACTCCTGCCACACAGGAATGTGCTACACTTGGAGATTGTTGACACAATTGCTAGTGGAATGTCTGTAAGATTTGAAAGACCTGTGTTGCACCTGAAAGCTATAAAACTATGCATTGTGTACAAAATTTAATTAAAAGGTATACATTTGGAACTCTTGTAAAAAATATACATGATTCTCAAAACATACTATCACAGCTGTAATTGGACTATGGGCAGTACAGCAGTGCTTAAATAAAACACTCAAATACTGCTTAATTGGGATTTTTCAGTACCTTCCTTCCGTGTCTAAAAGTCCTTTCTCCACCCAGGAACTGCAGTGAAGGCAATGGCACTGCATTGTAGTTGCAGTCAACAGAATAACAGAATTGTTGAGATTGGAAGGGACCACTGGAGGTCATCTAGCAACTGTCAGAAAATGAGGACATACTTATATAAAAATGTCCCTCCCTCTCTTCCACCAGAGAGTTCCTGACTCAGGGACTAAAACATGCAGTGTGAGTATCAAATACAAACAGGACAAAAAACAATGTGTAATAAGAATTCTTTTAGCTTCCCAGCAAACCTGCTATGCTTTGTAAATTGGTAAACATAATTTTTACATTGTGGAGACACTACTACTTGGAAGTAATCTTACTGGAACCTGTGGCAGAGGAGAAGTTTTGCCCATCTAAGTACCAGTACCTGCACACTTTCTCATGGTTATAGAGCTACTGCTTATTCAGCGTGATTTTCAGTTCCCACAGCATCCACAAGCCAAGCACCAGAAGTACTTAAGTGTACAGCTGTAAATAAGAGGCAGTGACGAGCAGTCAGTAGATGATCAGCTTCACCTGCCAGACAGAAAGTAATTAATCTATTTCTTTCCTCTTTTCATCATCTATCCCATATTCCTCAGCTTCTTGAAGTGGCTTATATTGAAGTAGACAAAGTTAATTAAATGAATAAAAAGCAAGTACTTCTTAGCATTACCTAGCAGATAACTAGTTGCCTTTCAACAGCAGGAGATCAGATACACTATTTAGCTGAAACAGATTCATCCTTCAGGCCACCACTGAGCTTTTTCTGTATGTCACTTCCAAATTGTGACTAATCAAAGGTTTATCAATCTATCCATTATGGCAGCTTATGAGTCACTTACCTGCAGTAATGTCTCATTTCCTATACTGATGTGTACTTTAGTGAAATCCCTGGCTGGAGTCATCTTGCCACCTCAAAATCTCTCCTCAAACAAAATGTTAAAGGAGCTTTTCAACCAAGAGAGTAAAATCATGTACCCCTGAGTAAAATCTAAAAGTACCTCATACTCGGAACGAGGGGAAGCCCATGGAAGTGTATCATAACCAGGGTCCAGGTATAAAGTTTAAACAAACTTCGAAATCGCTCACAAGAAAATGCCGACAGACTGTTACCAAGTTATTTTTTAAGGAGTGTCTTATGTCCCTCTTCTGACTAGAGCCATGACAGTTTCTTCACTACGTTCCTCCATGATATTTTATGTTTCACACCCATATTACAGCTAACGTTTCTATAAAATACTATTTATAACATCCTTTTATCTCATTCCTGTCCAGCCACTGCTCATCTGCTACTTCGTCAAGCTTGAAATCCAGATATAATTTTTTCTGCTTCCTTTGTCTTTTCAATTGCAAAGGGAAGGTACTTGCTTATTTTTATTTACAAAAAAAGGACTATTCCACATCTGCACTTTGGAAAGGAGCCAGGGGAAAGTTTTTAATACTAACTTTGTTACTTTTTGGTAAAAAACATTCCCCAAAGAGTACAATTAAAAGAAAGACACCTTCCTCATAACCATTAATTATCTTGACTACAGAAAATTTCTCTCAATGTAATTTCTATCAGTGAGCTCACTACTGTTCCTGAACTGGTTGCACTGCCTGTTCAGATATACAGAATAAATCAGGAAACAATCATCTCAGAGTGCCTCCTCTACAAATGTTTGTTTACTGATCCAGGGATGACTGGCCCGGTGTTCTCAGAGAAGGACGAAAAAAAACCCCTGACACACCAAAAAGCTAAAAAGGACAGCTCAGTGACCTTGTTGACTTAGTATTTTCAGTCTGACAACAAAGAAATTTAGAGTTTGTTTATTGATAACTTTCGGACCATTGTAACAAGTATATTAATAAAAATCAGATGTGCTGACACACAAAATACATTATTCATACAAACAGATGTGCGTCATTTTACCAGTGCAGAAGGTACAACAGAATACTCTGTCCTGGGGTATTGGTAACCTTTTTTTTTTTTTTTTCTATGACTGTTTTTGCTATTGCTGGTCTGCCTTCATACTTCCTGGTGCAATTCACATTCAGGTCTACAAAGAGAAAAAAAAAAAAGAGTCAAATAATGTGCAACACTAATCCTGTTACTGCATTTAAATGTCGTAAGAGTAAGCTGGGAAAATAAGGTTCTTTCGTGTCTCAAATCCACAATCCTCTCCGGGGAATAACCCTGCCCCACCCCCAGTTTCTGTGCTCAACAAAAAATTACTGAAGAATGCGGTAACAGACCCAATCAACAAAAAAAAATCGAGTACAACTATCCCTCACTGCAGCAATAAACTGAAGTAAGTGGTGCTCTGCCTAGAGCAGAACACCCACAAGATTGCATGAGAGTTTGCTAAAGACTGATACCTCTTGAAAGCAGATGAAGAAAAATCACCATCTGTTACACTCATGTAAGAAGTAGCTAGAGGGACACCAGACACTAGTAGTGTCCAGCACACATAGGTGCTGAGTAGCCGTTGCTGCAGATTCTTTCTGCGGCAGCCTAGGTTTTGCCCCCCTCAATGCTGGGGGAAAAATCAGCTCGGATCTGAACTTGCTGGGGCAGCTTCTCAAGTTGGGCCATTTGCAATATTTTTTCAGATGTCAGTGAGCGTTTACTCAGGACTTTCCCAAGCCTGGGTGTGGGGGAACACTCCCTTCTGGCATCTCAGCTTTTTTTACCCCAGTGTAAAACAGAGTAAATAAATATATACACTGATAGAAAAGAAAGAAAAAGGGTGGGGGTGGAGAGGGAAGGCCTCTAAGCTCTGGTCTTACAGATCTGGAACTTCAGCAGTTCCAACATGAAATCTAGCAGCCTACTTTTGACTTTCCTAGAGCAGACATGTGAAGGACCATCTGAACAGGATTTATCTCCTATCTCCCTGCCATTGTCCAATCTTTCTCTTCCTTTGCTGGGCACATTGGGGAATGGGGAGAAAGATGAAAACAAATATTTGATCCATCCATTTAGCATCAGCAGAGGGTTTCCTGAGAAGGGAAAGGAATAGAAGGAAAAACAGGATACCAAGTACAGCATGTTGGTTGCTGTGAAACATCAGGAGCTACATGACATAGCCTACATCCATTCTTCTTGCGGCGTAAAGGCAAACACATTAGCTGGCAGATAAATACATATCTCACAGTCCTATCTCACCATAGGTTGGAGCTCTGTCCCATCTTCGTTGTCCTGGAAAGGTCTCATGCTTCTGTGGTTTTGCCCTTCTGTTAACTTGTTACTCTGACTCACAAAAGTCTACAAGCAAGAACCAGGGTGAGATCATTTGGGAATGCAAACCATTATGTAAATAAAAATACCTGCTAAAGGAAGACAGTTAGCCCTGGGCTAAGAAACTGTAGCTGGTTCCTACTGGATGACACTGAGTGATACCGGGAGGGACTCTGCAGAGGCAGCAAGGGTGATGAATGCAACTGAGAAGGATGAATCAAGACTCTCTGTTACATCCCCTACTACAGGAATGAAGACTCTGGCTGGCTGAAATCCCTCACCCAGCTCTCCACCCACTACTGCGTATTGTCCTGAGGGCCAGGGAGCCTCCCTTCCACCCCCAGATGTTTGTAACATAGACGTCTCACATCACATGCCTTCATGTGTTGGAAAACTCCAAGTTCTTGCCTACATAAGAAAACTTACTCTTTATCAGGCAATGAGGAGGAGTTTGGATGTGCTGCCCCCAGTTTTTCCATACAAGGTTATACAGTCTGCCCTGCTTAGAAGACTCCTTTACCCCTGTGGGAAGTCCTCTCTTCACTGGAAGACCTAGGGCATGGCTAATTACAAGGAATTAAGGCCAGTGTTAAAGAGAAACTACCACAAAGTTTGGAAGTGGCCTGTTTGTTTCATGAAGGAGAGTTGGCTTAAGAACTATTTTAGCAGTTGGCAAAACAGAGGGAGAAGAACAGAGGTCAAGGCTTCAGTTTTCCATTCAGTAACATATTCCTATTCGGGACATGTGCTAAAGTACTGTTCTGAATTGAAGCCAAAGAATATCTATCTGCTTTCTTCTGCACAAAGGGTTAAGCCTATCTTTAGGCTGCCTTTTTGTTTGTTTGTTTTCAACTAAATTCTATGAACATTACGGGGAATCTAACAGCTGCATTAAAAAAAAAAAAAAAGCAGATTAATTCTTCCGACACTGTCCTGAAGAAATCCATCCAGAATATTCGTATCATATGAGCTATTCTGGCTGCTGAGTTTGTTTTTGTGAATCACTAAGATTTTCTTTGTCGCATGGTTTATAAAGGAAAAGACAGAACTGGCAAAAACAGCATGAAAGGAAGAAAATCTGCATCTTCAGATATTCTTAAAATGAAAGGAATGGCATATATACATTCAAATGCTTCGGATAACTAAAGCTTTCCATCACTATTAGCTACATTATGATTCTCCATGGAAATACTTGTAATACAATACAGTAATTATGAGGGTAAAGTCACAGAACAATCACTCCAGAAGAAGAATTTAATCAAGAGACAGAAGACAGTATTTTGGCAAAAGAATCTGTATAGGTATGAAGCAGAGCAACTCGAGTTTGCATGAAGTTTGTTCAGAACTACGGCATCCGCAGGATGACCTGCTGCTGGCAACAAGAAGCTCCTTGTTTACTTTTGCTCATCACTGTACAGTAAGTCACAACAAATACAACCATCTAATCTTAGGGCACCCCATGGATCGGGGTCTGCAGCTAGCTCATCTATTCATTCATAGTTTTTAATTACCAACAATATATTGAACATATAACTAATAAAGGCCTAAAAAGTCAGCTGTTACTCAGAGGGTATGATCTAAAAGAAGGCAGCAGATCATAGCTAGCATAGAGGAGTCAGAGGGAGCCATTTACTTCAGTTTATAAATTCACATATGATTTGTGTCCCTGAGCCCATCCTGTTCTAAGGTGTTGGCAAGGAAATAGCATGGATTGTGTGTTCAAATTACTAGGTCTTGGGGAACAAAAAAGTCCCAAAAGCTGACAATGGCTCAAGTATCTTTGCTGTTATCACTGGGGTTTACCAGCAGTTCTTGATCTACGAAGTACGGCTTCTCTGCAGATCCATCATTTGTTTCCATATCAATAGCAAAGCAAAGGAACATGACATCTGCTGTCACTTCAAACACAGACAGAAAGCTGTGAGACATCATGTACGCAAAAAATCCAACCAGCAACAGAGGAACCACCCAAGCTTGCAACTCCCGATGGTAGTTAAATGCCATCAATCCTCCAAAACCAGTAAAACATACAACAAACACCTGTAAAGGGCAGCGAGAGGGAAATGCAGCCTCATTAATCATGTAGAAATGTTTCTTAAAAAAACCCCAACCACCCAAACCCTAAGGCAAATACATTACAGCCAATATTTTAACAGCACATCTCATCTGGGAGACAGCTATGCAGTTTCTGGGATCATGTACTTGTCACACTTTGCATTCAATTCAACATGTAAACTCTGTAGGGCAGAAGGCAATCTTTTACTAGGTATTTTCCAAAGACTCATTGCAATAGGGAACTGTAACAGTGGCACCAACGACACTACTATAATACAACTAAATAACTCTGCAAAGAAAAGAATTAAATTCTGCAAACATTATCTTCCCTCCCAAACATATTTTACAGCATTAACAACACTGAGTTTAATAAACTCTGTTTACTTTAGGCATAAAAAGAGAATCAAACCCTGTTTTTTCATTTCATTCTTACAGAACAGTACTTTTCTTACTCTTACCTTTCCTAGAAATAGGATAAAATCTCCAAAACAGCTAATGGAGGCAAGTTTGGGAGAATTCTTTGCCAAAATAAAGACAGCATCCTTTGCTGATGTACAAAAATTTGTCCCATTTATGGCTGTAGTTGTGTATGCATGCTGAAATTAGAGAAGACAATAATGCAGAAAGAGAGAAAAGACTCCTAACCTAGATTTTAATTCAGCAAAATGCAAAGCCTTAAACTCTATCTAGAAATACTCACTTCATGAATAGAGTTATTTTACATAATATGGCAATTTTAGTTTAAATGACTGTTGTAACTATGCTTCTAACCTCAAATAGCCTTTCTACACAATTTCCACTATTAGCAAGTGCTAGAATAGTGACTGAATATATTTCTGAACCTCCAACTTCTTTTAAAACACCAAAGTTCTCTACCCTAATTTTTGTTAATGAACACAAAACATTTACCACAGAACACCTACTTACCTGAAGTCACACTATCCAAATTTAATTGCTTATTTTCTGTGAATCTATCTCTGCTGGCAAACAATGTAAGTGGAACAATCAAGTTATATAGTTATCAAGTAATTTAAAAGTTGGTGATTAAAAAGCTTTTATATGTGGCCCCTTCAAACTACTCATATGATACTGAAATTCAAGCTTATGGCTATAGCCATAAAATAAACCTTTTAATGAATGATGAAACCAATTGTGAAAATAACTGGAAAAGAACAGCTAAAGGATCCTGGACTAGGCCAGTGAGTGTTATATCACAAAAAAACACCCCAGAATTTCAACAGACAGTAGGGGTACTCACAGTTTTTTGATGAATTGAGAATTTTACAAGATTTCTCTTCATGGAAATTTGCCAAGACAGGTGGGGAGGACAGAATATTTACCTTCATGGACTGTATTATTTTAGCACTTTTTGTGTATAACTTGACATGTATGTCCCGTTTATGGAACTCAATGAGGTTTTGAAACTGTGTCCAAAATATAAGCTAAGAAAAACAGCACTCAAGATACCTGAAATGTATGCTGAACTTTACCAGTCTTATGAATAGTTTCGTATGCTGAACTTTACCAGCAAGTCTTACGAAGTCTTTACTCAAAATATCAGAAGGTGGATTATACCACAAACATCAGTCACATCTGGTACAGTCAGCAAGAACCACAGTGTGCGTACTGTTCTGAAGGAATTTACACACCCCAACATGTACTTGGTGCTTAGATTACTTTCTGCTTCACCCGGAAGCGAAACAAAAACCACTTGGTTTGATGAAAGTGAATTATGCTGACACTACAAAACACTTCCTGTTCAAAAATCTGTTTTTTCTTACTTACAAATCAAAATGCAAAATAGCTTCAGATATCTGAAGGCAGAGAAAATTTATTTCTGCATAGTCCAGTTTTGCCCCATAGCAATTTCTGTAACATACTGTAGTGTAGCAAAGCTATACTGACATTATCTTAAAATACTACAGAGAAAGAAAGAAAATAAATGCAGAGATCATTTGTCCCCTTATTGGGGATATTATTTATTTTATATATGACAGAGGATTTTTTTTTTCTCTGATAGGAAGAAAAAAAAGAGCAGTAAGCAGTGACATCCTCTAAATGTTGTACTTACATAGTAGCAAATACATCCATAGATGAAAAAAATATAAAGACAGACCATGGATTTATTGCCTACTCTAACAAAATCAAAAGACTCCACTGAACTCTACAGAAACATGTAGAGTATCTGCATAAAAATCTGTTTAACAAGCAAGTTCACTTCATTCCTAAATAGGAAAAAATGCTTTCTTGCTCACTTCATTTATACTGACGCTGTTTCTTTCTCTGGGGAGTACTGGAACAGGCCGGCAGAGAGGTTGCCCCTGCGCTCAGTCAGGCACCGACTACAATAACTTTACCTTCTTGGTTGCCTACACATCTGCAATAGAAGCATCCTTGTCCTACTCTTCTTCCTCAACCTTGAAAGGTTTGTGAGCATCCTGCCACCATCCTGTGTGAGGAAACTTGACGCCTGCAAGCTTGCCCACTGCAGCAGCAGGTGAGCCAGCAGTTCGGTACGGCCAGCGCTAGCCTGGCTGGGCCACTGTCTCTCCAGGACATGGGCATAGGGTACATGGCCTCAAGTCAAGCTCTCTCTCTGTCTTCTGTCTGTAGCTGTCACTGCATATTTCAAACATGGATAAACCTATCTTTGAAACATGCTGGGAGTTAAGTCTGTTTCATCATTCCCATTAACAGACAGGAAATTGAGACACAAAGTGGAAAAGAGTTTTCTAAGTTTGTTTCTGTCCCTTAAGAACTAAATTCATACAGCAGATCCTGATCCGGTGAGGTCAGTATAAATTTTGCCAATAAATTAAACAGAGATTCTGTATTCATTATAAATAGCAAAAAATGTCCTGTTTAAATAATTAAAAAGAATGTTGAAAATACATTGCACTTGTACAAACATTGTTTCCAAACTTAAAATAAATAACCATTTGTTTGCGCTCTTGAATTAGCCACTTTGGCATCCAAGGAATGTGCAACAAAAAGAATTTCTGATATTTATTAACTAGAACAGTTATCTTGGAAAGACTGAAAATAATGCTGGAGACTGAATACTACCTGCATAGGGATTTGTCATGTTACAAACCAGTTGATAAGAAATGGCATTTATAACAATTACAGCTTTAACAAATCATGTAATTATCAACTAGTCATAACATCCACGCAAGAAAGGCAGCCAGGTAATAATCCAGTATCATAAAAGTAATAAGAGAAACACAGAAATGAGTGAACTGCTGAAGGCTACAAAACTAGTCATTGACATAGGTGAAGCAAGAATGTGACTAGTATAAACTGAGGACTTAGCCAGATGATCTCTACCTTTTGGCAAAAATACATTTCTGAGGGGAAAAAAAAAAAAAAAAAAAAGGTAAAAAGGTATTTGAAGGGTTTCTTGTTCAGCCTAGACTGTGGCTCCATACAATTTCCTCACTATTCTCAAATTTCCCATACAGAACCCATACCCTGATCCCACCCAGCCACATAGAAATCTACATGTTCTAACTAACAAAATACATGTCTAACATTTAAGCAAATGTATCTTGACACAAGACTCAGAGTTGCACAGAAATGATCTCAAATGATTTCTCATTCTTACCCACCACAGAACACCTAAACCATGCAAGCTATTACCAATATTTGCAAATCGTTTTGGACTAAGAAGCTTAGGTATCCCATTAATTTTCCCATTGCAGGGTATGTGCAACAACCCAATTCCTGTCAAAGAAAAGATAGTTGCAAAGGCTAAGATGGCAGGCCATGGTCAGTTAAGAACCTGCTATCATTTAGTAACGGGTTATTTAAATGTGTGTTTTTCCACAGAATATATTCTCTTTTCCCATGCACTAAAGCTTTAGCGGACTTGAAAATGTTTGAGAGAAGGGCAGCAGGAATGATCCAAAAGGTATGGAATGTCTTCTGTCTGGGGAACAACTGAATACACCAGGCTCTTCTGTCTGGAAAATAGATGACTGAAGGAGGATGCAGTAAGAGGGCTACAAAATCATGAGAAATGCAGAGAGGGTAGGTAGGGTTATACAGCTCACTGTTTCTTCCAGAACAAAAGCTAGGCAGGGGGAGGATCACATGAAGTAGTAGGAGATAAACTTGAAAAAAAAGATGGTATTTCTTCTCACTGTAAGTCTATAAACTGTGAACTGCTGGACAAAGGATGCTTTAGCTGCTACGAGTTCACTGACCTCAAGGGAGACTGGGAAAGTTCAGAGAAAAGGAATCCACTGAGTTATTAAGCACACAGAAAACATACTGAGCTCAAGAAGTCCTTAGGCTGAAAACAAATTCAGAAACAGCACTGGGACTTGTTCTACGTTAGCCTTCACTCACAGCCATTGTTGGAGATGGGATACTGAGCTAGACAGAGACTCAGTCTGGCCCAGCACAGCTATTATGCTTTTTATCTTTTCTAATAATGTCATTGATAGCACAGCATTGAACAGGAAGCGTGGGAGATAGCGGGTCAGAACAGTTTTTATCCTTGCACCAGCAAGCTGGTACTGTACCACCACCTTTGTGAAGAACACAAGCCTCCTCTGGCTTGGGTCCTGGGAACTAGACACTAATTTCTCAGTGTCAGGATGAATAAATAAGGAATGTGAATGTTTACATATTCCCAAATACCACAGTATGCAAAAAAAGGCGCTATTTAAAGAATACATCCTTCTGTGCCTCACAACACAGAATGTCAAGGGTCTTGGAAAAATTGACCTGCTAGTTCCATGAGAAAGGCGCTGTGGCTCAGATCCAGGCCATAAGTTCCCCAATTGTTGAGAATAATTGCTACTTTGTGTAACAGCTGAATTCAGTCCTCCATTCTAAGACTTGCCTTAATAAAATGAGCTTGGGGAAGAGAGGATTGCCATAGCAACAGAATCATCTTAAAAAAGAAACAGGAGACATGCTGGTCTCACATCCCACTTCAGCTTTTTCTGCTCTGCTGGTATTTTCAGCCTGATCTGATCTTGTTGCTGTCAACTCTCTTGGGGGCTGCCCTGGTTACATACACCCACTGCAACACTGTGCAGCTCAGGCTGGACTTTTAAGTGTCTTAGCTTGCAAGTGTCACAGCTGTCAGGGGAATCCCCTCAGAAAACAAAATCCAGTGGTAGCAAGAGGCAATGACATTTCTGTGGCTGCTGTACAGCTGTTAGTGACTTGGTGAGAAAGCTGTATCATGGCTCTCAGGTAGTGGTGGGAAATTAGAGCAACATTTGCCTACGAGGCCCCACTGAAGAGATGAGGACATGTAAGACTGGAAGGGACTTTCCGCCACTCCAGTCCCTGGCTATTTCAGATGAGCACATTATACAATTTCTTCTCTCAAGGGGAAAGCTCCCTATTTAAACTACTTAGGGCTTTTCCCTCTGCCAGCCCTTACATTTGGAACTATTCCAGACAGTTGTCCCTCCGATCCTTAGGAACCTTCTTCCAACTTCTAGACATTTACTCGTGAACAGTTTACATCTACTCATTCTTCTGCTGATCTTGTCTTGGCTCTTATCCCTCCCTGTTGTTTCTCTTCTTGACACACTCATAAATGGCTAATAGGTTTGCTCTTACTCTTTATTTGTCAAAGTAGACACACTAGAATATTTCTGTCCCCCTCTGTGAGATAAGCCTGAACACCTAACCAGCAACACGTACAATGGTATTTATCCTCCCCTTTCTGGTGCAAGTATTCCATCTCCTACCTTCCAGGACTGAATCTGCCATTTCTGCAGCCTTGTTAACTAAAGGCTATTGTCCTGTGGTTGACAAACACATAGAGAATATTCTCCCCCCCCACCTCCAACCAATAAGCACATCACTAATAAAAGGTTATTTTCTTATTCTTAGACTAATCACCATCTGTAAGAAACCCTTCAATAGCCTCCCAAATTTTACCAATAATCCAACTTTCCTTCATTTCCATTCCACCTTACATTTGCAGTCTGGACTTAATGGAAAAAAACCTTGTCCTTCAACTGTCCTTGCTTCCTATTCTGTGTGTCATCTACTCCCTCCATGGCTGTCATCCAGTGGGTAGGACCAACACAACTTTCTCCTTGGAGGGCAGCTGGGTGTCCTTTCCTGCAGCATCACACTGCCACACCTGGGACTCCACTTCAACCACAGGGGCTGGACCATGAGGATCATGCACTTAAAGTGCCCACTGCGTCATGTTTACATCACTGCTGGAGTTGCTTACAGTGACTTCTGCAGTTAGTGCGACAATGTTCTCATTTGGGATTTCAGAAATAAAATCAAACTGAACATTTCCAGAGAGTTGTTCAGAAATTGCTCTGCTTAAAAGCACCGAATTATTGATCACTTGCTTCATTGCCTTTTATTTTCTTTCTCTCTTTTTTTTCTTTAATGGGATAGGGGAGCGTAGAAAGGTATCAAAGCAAGAATTAGTCAGCCTTGTTCATCTCTATCCCATACAAGGTTCATCCTAGAGAGCAACTAAAGACTTAAGGAATTTTATTTCCTGTTATCACATACATAAAGCCTCTAAATGGAAAACAAACATATTTAAAATGCAATTTCACTGAAAACTGACATTTTAGCCAACTGTATTTCCAAGATGATTGAAAATTTAGTTTAATATCTAGAAAAAAAATTGCCAGTAACATTAAAATGAAATATTGGGTTTGGGAGGAAGAAGAAGTACTTGATGGGGTGATGCACAATGTATTTGGCAGTGCAGAGAACTGTACTTACATTAGCATGCATGAATTTTCATTTTATCTAGGTCACTTCTCCACAAGGCATTTAACTGCAACCTCCTGATAGGCTTCCATCCAAAGTTTAAGAGACAACCAACTACCATGGATATGTGACCATTAGACAGACTTGCTTCTGTTTCTTTACACGAGATAGTTGCTGGCTTTCAGTACCAGTGAAGGGTCTCAGTAACAGCAAATGCAGGCTAACAAGCTGCCAACTTCAGTAATGGCTACCACAGGGCCTGAAAGGCTACACTGCAAGTAACTGTGCTGTTGAAAACAGAGAAACCACATACTGCTCAGCAACGCTTTCAGAAATCCATGTGCTGCACTTTGGAGTGGTTACTTGCCAACTGGCTGCAAATGAACCCAAAGCAGATACAGAAAAGCAAAACTATCCTGAAATAGATATATTTAAAAAAAAAAAAAAAGTCACTGCAACAAAATTATTTAAGGAAAAAAAAAAAAAAAAAGCAAGTGCTTTGATGCATCAAAAGTTAAGACTGCCACTACAATTTAAGAAAGCAGGAGACAGACAAGACCTTGTAGCTCCCAAACCACATTAAAAAACCAATATATTCTTTTTACGGAAGAGAAATTTCAGTCTCCCAGATTTTACTTGAAATGATTGGATATGTTTATCTGGAACATACTGAAACTATCAGAGCCACAAGATGAAAAATCTGTGGTAATTCTGACAAGTGTTGGCAAACACAACTGTCAAGTAAGGATAATGACTTTATACTCACAAAGCACTTTTCATCCAGATAGAACCCAGAGTGCTTTACAATTGTTACTAATGGATTATACACACATATGAATCACTTTGCCCATGACTAAAATGGAACAGCTTAAGGAGTGAACTGTTTAACAGCACATAGCAACACTACACCACAGTTTAGCACAGGATCCAGTTGCAAATCCAAGAGAAATTTAGGAAGGCAGAATGTAATTATCCACATTGCAATCTGCACAGGATACTGGGTTTACATTACTCTTCCTCCAACAATCGCCACTGGAAATATAGCAATGTCAGCATCTAGAGCAGCACGCTGTCATGATGGGAAGATGACTGGGTACCTTCTTGGCCCAGTTTCAGTTAAGTTCCAGGAGAGCTGAACAAAATTTAGCTGAGTCTGCTGAGAATGAGTCACTTCAAGGATTCATGCAACTATCAAAAGAAGTGTTAAATCCCACCTGAAAGATAGCACCGCTGTCCAAAAAGTACTCTTTGGTAACAAGACAGCACCTAGTTGACACTGCATGGGAAGAAAGAAGCTCACGCTCTGTCCTCCAGCACCTGTTTCTCATCTGCAAGTCTCCCAGAGGGAAAACAAGGGGCTCTGTTTAACTCTGATTAAACTTGTGAATGAAGCAGCAGAAAGAATTTAAATCATCTAAGCATTATAAAAACAGGTTGAAGAAAATAATGCAGAAGTGATGGGGAAGGCTTTTTTCTTTTTTTTTTTTTTTAGAGTTTCAGGTAATTATACACTTACTACTATAGTGAAAGTAATGCTGGAGTAAAAGGAAAAAATATAGTAAGAAATGTTAATGCACACAGTGAGCTTTGGAACAACTTTTACAATCAGCTGTTCCACATTTCAGTGATCTCAACTCACATAAAAAACAAAATCTGAACTAAAAAATACTTTAAAATTTTAGAAACATAGGTACAAACAATTCTTCAACCCCTCCCAAGTCCTGCTCTCAAGTCTGTGTTCAATACCTATGTAAAATTTCAAGGCTGTACCCAGCAGCTTTTACTGATCTCAGTAAGAGCTCTTAAGAGTTCAGTACTTCAAGCCATATGTTAAACTGCTTAAAACTGAAGACTTGTCTTTTTTTACCCTTTTTAATTTTCTTTTTTACATTTAGCCATAGTTTTACAAAATTGAAGATGAAGATTTTCAATCTTAGTCAAATAATTTTTTTAAGAAATAGGCTTGAATACATTCTTTATAGGCAAAAAAGGAACAACTATACAGATAAATTAATTATTCTATGAAATGCAATAATCTGAGACCAACGTTTCCCCTTCATACAGATTAATTTTCTATTAAAATCTTACAGCATGTTCTTGCTTTTCTTCTCCTCTAACCGTCGCACAAATTGCCTTGATCTTTGCCAAAACGATGTTCAAACAAACAATTATCTAACAGTAAACATGGTATTTTGATTGTTAGGTTAAAAACCACAACTTGTACAAAACCAGAAATCTGCCTACAATAGATTAGGAAACAGGAAATCTTTTAAGGGAGCAAGAGCTACAATACAGCCTTCTGAAACAAAAGGAAGAACATTACAGTAATTAATTCTTCTTTTAACAAACACATAGGATACAACAGCTGGAGAAAGTAAACACTAGGATGCTGGCTATCTCTCTGAAAGGCAGGAAGCCAAGGGGAAAGGGTGACTAGAAATGGAAAGCTTGGAGTCAAAACGAGATTCCTCATCAAGTCAGTGACCATAAGATCTACCTAAAAAATGTAAGTCTGGAAAATTAATTGTTTAGAACCAGAGATTTCACTGCAGAAGTATTTAATCTAGGCTGAACTAAGTGAAAAACTTTCTCTTAGTATTTGTCCAAGATTAAACTTAATTCATGCACCTACTTTAGAGGAGAAGTCAGACTCGTTATCAGAATTGTCTTGTTTACTTCACTACTACACTCAGCAAGGAGAACAAAGAACACAAAAGTCAGAGTCAGGAATCAGCATGAACATCTGATCTGCTTTCACATTAAGAATACCACAATCACCAGAGCTAACAAAAGGGGACCGACACAGAGAAAAATTAACTATTTACAATGATGTATATAGAACTGGAAAACATTTGGAGAAAAGGATCAGGAAAGAAAAAGTAGGAGTCAAGTATCTGAAAAACTGCTGTATGTCAGAATCATCCATTTCCAATAAAAACACTTTTGAAACAAAACTGCTAACAAAAAAAAGATGTCTTTCAAAGAAAGAGAATATTTTATCATCTGGCTTTTTCATCATGGATCATATTTCCAGATATATTGATAATAGAAATCAGCCGGGAGGTCAAGTTTCTTTATTCAGGACTTTCAGGTGGAAAATACTGTATCCAGTTTAATGACACATCTCCAGGTGGGTTTCTTACTTCTTCATTGCTTCCTTCCACTTGGACCCTTGGTATTTCAGTAGTCTGTCTAACACAACAAAATGTTGTCTTCTTACCTACAGAAATAGCAAGTGGCCCTCTGAAAGCGCTATCTCAAGCTGTATTAATAAGTTTTCTAAAATCTTGCACCTTGTATGTTTGTCAATTCCCTGTTTCTTTGCAACAAGTTCCATCTATATCTGAAGACTTTTTTATTTGTTTAGTTCAGGTGGCCAGCAAAAAGCTTTGGCTGGCATGTTCTGGATGTTGCTTTAGTCGTGCTAAATGGAGCTAGCACGCACGCGCGGTTTCTAGACTACTTATGCAGATGGTTGATAGATGGACAAATGATAGAGTGTACCTGGTTAAAGTATCTTAGGCAACTTTCCTGGCACCAAAACCAGCAGAAACAGCACTTGAACAGGCACTTTGCACATGCACTCTCCTGCAATAAAATGAAATGTTTGGTTACTGGACAGAGAATAAGACTCAAACAAAACTGCCATTTTAGAAAAACTTGTTTTACAGGTGACTGATTCTTCTAATAAAGCATTCTCTTAGGCAGCAGGTACTTCCTTTAGGATTATAGGAACTGTTTTTAACTCAGGACCTTCAGTATTAATGACTGATGAGCTGAGCATAATTTTTTCTTACTGTGGATGGAAGATTCTTCCCTGGGAAAAGAAAGAAAGTGCTGCAAGCAGTTTTGTGAGCTAACAGCTGCTTGGAGAACAAAACAGTACTTTGCAGTGATCAGAGAGTGCACTGACAGATTTTTAACTTCTTTGTTTATCAAAAAACCTTCAGAGTTCTGAAATGACTGGTACCCTAATAAAAATAAAAGACTGGGCAGAAGGACTTCTATGCACATGTGTGTGTACTGACTCACAGCATACATTCATTTTTCAGGATGAGAAGAAAAAGCATGTATTAGAACAGACCATTCATAGGACACTGATCTATATTCATTTCATACTGAAAACAGAGCAGAAAAGCTCAATGTTGTTCCATGGCCCACCTTCCCCCATCACATCATGAGCTCATAACTGTTCATCATATAAAGATTTTACCAAACAAGACAAGAAAAAGACATCTTGGTAGCCATGGTGGCCTTCCAAATTTAACTGGCTGTTTTTCTCAGCGAAAGGAAATTCAGTTTAGTGATACTTGAGTCTTTTTAACCTTCTTTTTCCAGAGGTCACAATGGTTTTTGTTTTGTTTTGGAAAGCAGAGATCTTCCAGTCACTATATGAAAACCTCAGGTCCCCCCAACTACCATTGTGCAGAAACCACAAACCTCCCAACTTTTTTCCAAAGGTCTTGAAAATATTCCAGAAATAATTCCTTTAAAATGGTGACTGTACATGCAAACTCTTGACAGCAGAGAAATACTTTAATCATGTCATGTATTGCCGAAGAGATGATTTTATTAGAATTGTATCAATCTCAGTAAGTACTGTTTATTAAAAACCTAGATCAAGGGACTTCAACTGCAATCTTTTCTTCGATTCTGCTTGAAGACTGCTGTGTAGAAAACATGTTAATTTACCGGCAAGCTTGCAGACCCCTGACTTTTCCTCCTATTCACAGAAAACAGCAGCATTTTTTGCAAGGGTGGTAAAGGCTGAGTGAGCTCTACAAGAATGCAGCACCACTCCTCCATCTTTTAGTACCACTACTATGGCCCTGTATAGAAAGAGCCCCAATGGAAAGAGGCCATAGCCTGTCCCTTCCCCCATGGGAAGGAGCAAGGTTACTTTGTGGGGGGATCCTTCTGCAGACTAGGGACACGAGCTCACCTGAGCACTTTAAAGCCTCTTTAGCAGCAGTTACAGCTATGGGTCATGTCACATCCTCTGCTGAATGCTTGGCATCTAGACCAAAAGGAGCTTGCAGCACACTGCTATAGACACAAATAACCTTTCTAGTTAAATCTTGTACAGCTATTCAGATTGCAAAACCACATACCCAACAAGTCCACTAATTTTGCTTCCTCTAGAGGCAGAAAATACTTTGTCTTCTGCGTAGCACAACTCAGCTCACCTATCATCTTTAAAAAAAAGTTTTTAGCTGACCCAGCTTACCAAGTTTTATAACCAAGGCTTTCATATGAAAGTGACATAAACACAGACACACATCCTTCATGTATTTTATTACAAGGGGATTTTATTAAGCATAAACAAACTATACCCCACACTCATACTCCATAGGTACGGGGGATGGTCAGTGTAAATACCCTGTCATAACTACACGTAACATGCTTCATGGCCAAGGTAAAGTCCAGAGGAAAATACCTACATTTAAAATCTTTGCCTAAAACTTTCTCTAAAATCAGAGCTGTGCAGTCATGACAGCCCTCTCTCCTTGCCAAAGTGCCAGAACTAACTGCAATGGTAAGTTTCCAGCAGGAGGTAAGAGATGCGGAGATGCATGAAAGACAGAAAGAAGGCAAGCAACAAACGAAACAGCCCACCTATATTTTTTATACATCTTAAAGGATGTGGCTTGGGTCCTACACAAATCTCTGGAATAGTTCTTATTTCATACATTCTTGCTATAAACTCATATTACAAGGCAGATGAAATCTTTTCTATATGATATTTTATATGCAATAAGAATGTTCTTAGTTACCTTCGCTTTTTTAAAATTCATGATGCGTGTATTTTAAATAAGAGTATTCTGCCAAATTTTGCCTTTATCTTTCATAAAAAGCTTTGTATATAGATGCTAAATAAAGGTGGGTTTTAATGTAGGTGTTTTCTGCTTTTAAAAGTATCTGAGTTGAAAGAACTAGAGGAAGCACTGATATCTGAGAGGATAAGCTTTCTTAGTGAAGAAAATGAAATAAAATATAAAATCCACATCACATTATCCATTTTTAAGCAAGTATATTCTTCACTTTTGCTGTCACGAATCTCCTCACCTTTTAACTATTATTTTCATAGTGTTACAGAAGTATGTACCTACCTTTTGTTTTAGGATATTGTAAAGGTACAAGAGAACAATTCTTGGTATTCTCAGTATTGTGATCAGAAATGAGCCTTTTACAGCAGTTCCTAGATGATAGCAAAAAAGAACTGATATGGAAGACAGGACTGGGTGAGGTGGTGGGCTATTTTTATTTCTAGAAAGAAAAACAAAAAATGTAAAAATGTTTTAGAAACTTATCTAAGACATACATAGTATATTTTCAGTATTTGGAAACTTAAAGAATTAAGCTGGTATCTCCTTTTCCACTTGAACAATTCCAGTTTTCCTACTGACTTCATCTGAATGATCACCTTAGTCCAAAAGTAAAGCAGCCAAGTTTATAACTTTTATTGGATTAGTTTAATTCTTAAGAAATGACTGTTTTGATGTATTCAGTAATGGAAAAATATCTAGAAAAAACCTACAGTGGAAAATACCAGAAGTGAACACCATCTGAGAATACTTTCTTGAACACCTCTCTCCAGTTTCTGTCACTTCCCTTATTCTCCGCAATCTTTTATCTGACTGTTGTTTCTGCAAGATTTTAGTCTGAAGGAATGAATCTGCTATTTTTTCTTTAATGGTAAAATCAAAATTAGAAAAAATATCACAAGCTCTCACATGTAAAATTGAGATCTATTATCTACTTTTGTTGTTGCAATTTGGTCAAATTTAGTTTTACATTTTGTGCAGATAATTAATACTTTTTTTTCCCCACTGAACAAGATTTATTTTAAAATTGGATACACAGAAATGAATATCATACTGTATGTTTAAAATTATAATCTGGCCTAAAAACCTTGTAATTTTACTGCACACTAACCTGTTTTGTTTTGGAGAAAGAATGTGTTTCCCAAAATTGAAAAGCAAAGACAAAAAAATTGGTCTAAATACAAGTTTTATTTTCTTGGTTCCTTTATAATTTTAATGTCAATCATTTACAGCATGATACAGCTCTTGAGAATTTATATAAAAAGAGGAAAAGGACTTAAAGCAACTCCCCCCAACCCTTTTGAAATGCTGTAAAAAAGTCAATTAGATTAACACTATAAATACCTTTAAAAAATGTTTCAGAGGATTAAAAAAGCCCACTCATCAACAATCATAAAGAGCCCTTCTAAAAAGCAACTCTTAAGCAATTGGCCCAACCCTGAAAAATTTACTTAGGCAACAGAAGCAACAGCAGTTTGACTGAGTAGTTAAGCAAAGCTACGACCTTATACCACAAATAAGATGTCCTGTTTTCATAAGTGATTTTTTCAAAGCCTCTGTTATCTTGAAAACTTAATAGTTTGCACAACAAACTAAAAAAATAAGGCGGCAGTGATAAGAGAGTGACTGATTTGGTCTAAAAAGCTCTACAAATATATTTTTATTAAATCCTCACTTCAGCAATGATTTCAATCATACACATAGGCATCACAATTCTGCAAGAATCCTGAAGTTCATTCAAAACACTAAATACTTTGCAGCTGAGAAGCTGTATTTACGTATGTGAATATACCACAGTATTTTAAATAGGAAATTCCAGTAAAGCAGTTGCTGCATTTATTATTTTTGGTCTTACAACTAGGGGAACAGCTTGGGGGATAGTGTAATTTTATACTGAATAAGGCAGTTTGCTTTTTTTTAAGTCGTAAGGTTTCTGTGTTAGAAACATGTACATCGCAATATAGATGAGTTACTCTATCCATACAGCACCATTGTTTCCTTTTCCCTCATACACTATCTTCCATATGACAGCCTCAGTCAGATCTCAGAATATAGAAGAAGTTTCTTCAAGTTAAATGTTAACCAACGGTGAGAGATACAGAAAGGACAAAGCTTACTTATGTGTTAATAATCTACTTGCTACTGAAGAGAAAAATGAAGAAGAGTTTTGATATTTTTAACAGGACTGATTAACGAGCAGGAATGTCAAAATTTGAAGCTTAGTTTAGATAAATTTCTACACATTTGGATGCTTTTCCACACCTTTTTTTCCTAGCAAAGGCATTCTCACAAGAACAGGGTCTGACAAGGTTTTTTGCTTTGCTTCCAGACTCCAAGTAGGAAACATGGGAAAAGGGCTAGCTAAATACAATGGGTGATGCTTGTGATTAAACAAGCTCAAGACTGGCTCATTCACCTACATCCAATTACCCTTAAGGATGAAGTTTCACCCAGCTTTGTCTATTATACAGTTGCAATCCTGAAATGACTTCAGCACAAGCATACAGTCAGCCATACACACACTGTTTTGTAGGCAGATTGTACTGTGCAGTGAATTCCATGTATTCAGACTTCACTACATGCACACAAGGTATTGGAGATAAACAAGAATCTGCCTGATAAAAGCGGGCGTCAGTAGGGCCACAGCTTACGTTTCCTCTTTGGTATTCCTATTTTATGTTACCACAGGATTGTTTGATTTACACAGAACACTATATTCCAAACTTCTGTGAACCTGTACTCAATACCACATAATGTTTTAATAATTTTCTTTCTTCAGTACTGCCAATTGTCTTTATTTTCTTGTGAGCTCTGTGACACTTGATATCTTTCTTAATACTGAGTTCCTTGAATCAAATGATCACGCATGCAGTTCAGCTTTCATTTTAAAAACACTTTTTTGTGTGAAGAAAAAACGTAATCTTGTCACACCCAAAAGATGCAGACATTTGAAAGGGAATAAAAAGCATTTCTTTAAAAGCCTGTCCTTCTTTTCAGCGCTGAGCTTATAGTTGTCTTCAATCCTGCCTCATGTTTCAAAGACTAAAGAGAGATTTAGTGTAAAATACTTCAGAAGTGTTAAGGAATGATTCCTATTCCTCAAGTAAATAAGAATCACATTTTTTAAACAAATACAATAAATTACAAGATTTGTAATGAAAGATACATTACCAGACCAACAGAGAACACGCAGACTAATTCCAACTGCCCTTTTACCTGCTCTCAAAACCACAAGGGTCAGGTCTGACTACACACATGCTGATGGCTTTTACATGCAGGGCAAAGGGTGCTCATAAATATTTCAGGTGTATTTGAAAAGGGAAGAGTAATCCTTTAAAAATCTGGTCCTAGTTCATCTCTCAATGACTTTGGCACCAATCCATAAACCTGGATTTTTGACTTACTAGGAGATGTATGTATTTCACCTCTCACTGAATCTTTCAGAAGCTGCAGTGCTGAACACGTAGTCAGGTGGAAATACCCATTTCTGCAAATGCTTATATATTCCCTTAATTTCAACCCTGTGCAGCAACATACATGCACTAGTTACTGAATAAGCTCAAACATGGACAGGACAGTGATGTCTGTGATATGGGTCAAGTCACCATACTGCCTTGATTTAATCCCAGAGAGGGGAAAAGCCTCATCTCACTGAAAAAGGTAGATGCACATAGCACCTAAGCACACAAAGATGAAAATAAACCCTCATGTAAAACAGTGATAATAACAAATAAAGCTTTTTAAAACCCTGAGTCCTTTTCACAAGTCATTAAACGTAATCATTAAGCAAAAAAAGTTCTATTTATTTTATTAAATCAATAAAATCTTTCATGTATTCATGTTTCATCTGAAATAAAAGAAAGCAAAACCCATTTTCAGTGGTGGTATTACAGGTCAAACTCTGTCACCTGTAAAGCTAAAGCAGGTAAAATCACTCCCTGCCCTCCTCACTGTGGCTGCTGGCTGCGTAGCACGTTGCTGCGTGTGCTGTGGAAGGAGATTTCCGCAGGAAAAGGCCATGCCGTTTCCTCGGAGCACTTACAAGCAAAGAAGAAAGACTCTCTGTGAGGTATCATAAACAAACTCTTGTGACATGCCTTTATGATGCTGCCCTAGGGAATACATTAAAAACACACAGCAGACAATGTCAGAATTGCTGGAACAGCTTGAGGGAGCCCTTGCCCTTGCCGGTGTGACCGCTCTTGCAGATAACGATCCTCTCCCCGCTTGCGCACTGCTCCGCATCTCTGCGGGTTTGTGCTGACAGCCCAAAGGCCAGGAAGAGGGATCGCCACCACAGAGAAATTGCATTTTCCCTTCCAAGCACAACTCTCTCAACACAGTCCGTGTCACCTGGCAAACAAGAAGAGGGCTTGACAGTAGATGTACAAAATGACTTCAGTACAATTGGGTGCAGGAACCTTCTGTACTCTCTGGCCAGTTCCTGCAGCAGTAAAAAATAGCTGGAAAGCGGAAGACCCTAACAGAGCAGTAAATGTCATCACAGCAGTTTCTACAGGTGCTTCCCTGCTCTGTGTGAAGAAGATATAGACAGAGTCTTTGCCCTGGGGATTTAGATGGTGTATCATACCAAAATGCACTGCAGCACACAACCCAGTCAGTCAGCAAAAGTGCTTCTCTTTCCCGTGCTTTCTCAAGCAAGACAGTTTAAATGAACCCTAGTGCCTCAGCATTCAGCTGCTAAAGCTGAATCAATTGCTAAATCTCGAAGTACATAAATTCGCTTAGAAGAAAAGAGCAGCCCGTTACCCACAGAGCTACAATCATACTAATTACTTGTGTTTAGACCCTCAATAGGAAAAAGGACATAAGAACTGTGAGTTCCTCCTTTTTCAGGTCCTATCATGACATGTGAAATATTAGTGTGAGGCTCTTGTCACTTTACAGATCCCCACCTTTTAAAAGGCCGCATTTTAGGTTTTGTTTGCTCTTTTACTAGCACCAGTTCAGTGGCACAGCTGTTGGCACAGAGAATCCTAGCAGAGACAGGCTCCTCATACACGTGTTAAACACTGCCCTGCCTTGGCTTTTTGGATGGGATGACAAAAAATCCTTTAAAACAATGGTGGGCACTGGCTGTTACCAGGTCTTCTAGCTTTGCTCAGCTGGAGCAGAGCTGCTGTGGGCTGCAGCAGGAAAAGCGTCAGTCCTGCAGGCAGGACCAGTGCTGCTGTCTCTACTGGGTGGAGGGAACAGACCGTTTGGAAACCTTTCAGCAGGAAGCCTTTCTATCAGCAGTGGAAACACCCAGGGATCCATTCTAGACTCCATCAACAGAAACCTGCTCCCTAGGTTTTGGAGAAGCCCGAAGCCTCCCTTCCCAGCTGCCCCAGCCCAACAGTCCCAGGCAGCTACAGCCAGTGCTTCGGGGTCCCCCAGCACTCTCCTGCCAGGCTCCATGATTCACTTGCATATCACCCTCCTCAAGGGCTAATTTTCCAACAAACTGAGATTATCACCCTATTCCTCTAATACAAAATGTTGAAATACTTTAACGTGCCAGAGTTTTTCACAGGTCAGAAAATCTCATTACTGGGTGTAGAGGAACAGAGCAAATAAGGGCAAGAGACCTCATAAAATACTTATGGGGAAAAATGTTTCCAGGATACTACTCTTCACTGTCAAAAAATTCAATGATGTATTGTGAGATTTAAATCTTCCCCCACAATGACAGGATAACGCTGCTCCATTGCATAAACACAATTTAATTTCATTTTACAATATTCAAGTCTAAAAAACAGTACAAATCATGAAAAGTACAGATTTTTCCTCATTTCCTCCACATTTACATTTCAGGTCAATAAAAAAATTCAAGGAAGTGTCTTTATCTCTAAATTCTTAACAGTGGTGTTAAAGCATTTACAGCTAAATGAAAATATATGCACAGGACGAAAAAAATAAGAGTACCAGACCAGGCATTTATGCAGTCAAAACAAATGGAAACCTGGAGCAGGGGTGAACACTTAGGAAGCAGTCAAACTGCCTATGAATACATGAAATTATGAAGGAGCTATATATTGCATCCCCATCTGATGCTAACGCAGTCTCTAGGAAAAGGGTCAAATGCAGCCTGTGCCTTCCAAGTGGCAATTTCACCAAGAGTCAACTGAGCTTTACTGGCTCGTATCAGGTTCACTTTGGCCCAGTTACTCTAGTGGTAGGGGTCAGTCATGTTAATATCATGCACACTGTAAAATCTCACTCAAGATCTTGCAACAAGCAACATTATTTTATGTTAAGCTGGATTTCAAGATACTGACATATATTGCAGTCTATTTGAGACTATTTTGACTAGAAAAAGATTGAAAGTAAATGCTAGAAAATCCCCAGAATGATACCGGAGCAATTCTGCACTCACCTGTTGAAGTAGCAAGTAACCACTGCCCCAGCAATTGTCATTTGCTGACAGGCAAGAATGAATTCACTAGTCCAGATAAGGCCAACAAAATGATACCATGCCATGTAGCAAATTCCAGACAGAGCTCTGTATTCTACTTGTCCTCCTGAAGTAGTCTGTGGTGTACCTAGAGTTGGGATTATACCACTGTATTATTATAACACACCAGACAACAAAAAAATAAAACTACATGTAAATGCTTCTGTATCCTTTTCTTAACTTATATTCAATAAATTATAAAAAAAAATTAATTCAGGTGCTATTTAATTCTATCCATTCTAACAAAGTCAGGGTGCCAAAATTTTGTAAATCAAATAGAATTTTGAAAAATAAAATCTTACAAAAAGCAAGAGTTTGTGTTTAAATCGGGATTGAGACACAGCTGCCAATAAATCCAAGAGGACAGCTATGAATTAGTAAAGATTTCTGAGAAAACACTACTCAAGATTTGAGTAATCAAATAGTTCAGAAGTAATGGAATCTTAATTTTCTTCATTCAGATTTGAAATAAACTCATAGTTAAGAAATGCTTTAGATTTTTTCTATAAGAAGATTGCAGAAGATTATTAAGGATGCATAACGTACCATTGCAATAAACCAAAACTATTATTTAATTACTATTACTAATTAGAATCATGGCAACTAGTTTTCTGTTACCTATACATTGCAATTTTTGTGCAAAATACAGATGCATAAGGGCAGACTCTCCAAAAAAAACCAGACATCTGTATGGCAGTATATGTTCCGATGTTACTACTGTATTCAGGAACATTGACAAATTAACTTATTCAAGCTAAAAAAAATTGCCTCCACTTCCATTAATAACAAAGAATATTCCATATTCAATAGATGGCTTTTCACAAAAGGTGCGGGGTAACTCAGATAACTCAGCAATCAGACCTTTCTCTATGCAATTCTATTTATGCCACTTGACTCTGAAGTCTAGTCAGGAGATTATGGCATTGGTACATGTGTTCCTAGTGAAAGGTCTCTAGGTTCATAACCCACTATTTTTCTTTTTATTTTACCAAGCCTTAAGTATATTAACCTTAAAGATAAACATGTTCACAGAATAAAACAATCTCTGGAGGTGGGTAGTTTCTTATTCTAACTCCATGAAAGAAATAACAAAGTGAGACTGCTAGAACAGCATTGTAACTTAAGCTTTAATATTTCATGTATTAATTTGGTGGACTTGGCAGTGTTAGGTTTATGGTTGGTCTTGATGCTCTTAGAGGCCTTTTCCAACCTAAGATTCTATGTTCTCTCACAGGACAGCACACCACCTTCAAGTTCAAAATTACCACAGATACAAAGCTATCTATGAAATGGTTCACTTATTTGTGTCCTATTATTCTCTAACCACAGAGTTCATACTCAAGAATAGCTAAAATAGAAACAATAAAGATTTGTTTTCAGCAATACCATCAGGTTTAGACAAGCTTTCTAAGTCCTCAGAACCAAGGTCTGTTTGTCTGTAAATTATGAAAAATATTCATCTACCCTACACTAGCTCTGCAAAATTATTGAGTGCTTTGAAAGCACCAAAAAATGCTACATGGTGTATAAACATGTTCTAGATAATTTTTTTCTGAAAGGTTATCAATTTTAGCTAAACAGGCAAGCTCTTTGAATTCAAGGGATTTTTCATCTCCCTTACTTCTTCCAGAGGCTTTAAATTGCTGTTTGCCTGCAGCACACACAACTAGCCAAATATGTTCATTAACCACAGCCTATAGCCCTTACTGGGGGAAGTCATGCAAATGATAGGTCACCGAGATATAAGGTCTCCCAATCTCCCCGCTTTTATGCAAAGACATTATGCCATTTGGTAGCAGAATTAAGTACATTTTCCATCATAAAATCTACCTGAACCTTTGTTTTCAAAAAAAAGGGCACATTTCAGGCTTTGCTACTGTAGTTTTGTCATGAAGTCTGACAAATGTATGTATGGTAAACTAATTCTGTTTGCTTTTTACCAGCCTACTGAAATAACCACCTGCATTAACAACCATAATGGCTTTGTCTTTTCCTGGCCAACCTTACACATGTGCACATGCACAGCACTGTGCTCTGCTGCACAGAAATCAGGCACATCCACCTCTGAGTTCACCATTGATCACTTTGCTGTCTAGGTATGGTAAACTGTTTTTATTACTTCACAGAAATCTGTTTACCAATATACACATCTATGTCTGACTGATTCTGTGTCTTCTGGGCCTATCCTGCATACATAATTTTGTTAACAGAATTACATGCAATACTGTTTTTCATATGTCAGTTTTAAAGTTTAACTGTGCTACTGAGACCATCCTAAATACCCCATTAAGAAAAGTATATGCAATTTTCCTCATCACTTCACTGTGATCTATCTGTTCACAGAGGCTAAACTTTCTCAGTAAAGCCCTGAAATACAGTTTAATTTGTCAACAGAATATTTTTCTCCAACTACATAACCATGAATCTTTCTGGTGTACTATACACTCTTAGTGATAACATTAAGAAATCACTAACGAACTGAAGTCCCTACAGGTGAATCACCAAATCTGAAAACCTCTGATCAGTACAAATGTTGATCTGCTGCAAATACTTCAAAAGAAGTGTTGTTAACAATGCAAACAGGCCTAAGTGTTTGCTGCAGGATTCAGAAGAGTTTCTCCATCTGACTCTGCAACCCAGGGCTGTGCCGTTACATCAGCCAGCACAGCAATGCCATGATACAAAAGTCAGTGTGCACAGGCAGTGTCGTTAGCTACATTTTGGTACTTTCAGACTTATGTCAGACACTCTTACTCGGCAACTGCTGCTCCAAGGTTTTGCTGATGCCTGGAGCAGTAGGCTGTTGTAAGGGACGGAAACTTCTGGGAAGTCTAATCCAGTAATTTCCTTATCAGAAACAAAGAACCATACTGTATTAGAAAATACTGAGACGCTGTTTATCAGTTCCTGTTAAAATGAAAATAAGACATGCCCTTCCCACTGCTGAGCAAGGAAAGGTTCTGGCATCATATGTTGAATCTTCATGCTTCCTGTAACAGAATTTATTATTTTATTTAGCTTTTTTCCATGTAGTGGTATTTACAGCTAAGCTAGCTGACTGTAATTGGAATGTCAAGGACCCTGCAGGAAAAACATTTTTATTGCTGGTTTTGCTACCGCACAGCTTTATGTGGCAGTTTTATTGCTCACTTGACTGTAGGATGCACCTTTGTTACACAAAAATCTCACCCTGCCTTCTCATCCTACATTACATGCATAGTATTTATGCCATGCAGACTTCCACACCTCCTGCATGCTGGAAAGTTGAAAGACATGCTTTGCCGTGCCACATGGCCACTTCAGTTCTGCAGTGAAATGCCACACAAATTAGCAAACAATAAGACTCCATAACCCTAAGACATAACAGCTTTTCTGAAGCTCAGCTGAGATCCATTCCTAGCCAGCTAATGGTTCTAACCGGTGCCACTATTAGTGCTGTCTCAGGTCTCATGGAGTCTTGGCATTTCTCCTAGTTTTCTAGGTCTGGAGCTCACTCAGTCTTTACTGCTGTTACAGATTCTGAATTACCACAATACTTAAGCAGGTGCCCACCTTAAAATGCATAAGTAGTCCCAGTGATTTTATTATGATTATCCATGTGTTTTAAGTTAGTCATGTGCATAAGTACCTTTCTAAGTGCAGGCTATAATTTTCTATAGCTCCCAAGAAGTTTAGTCTTTTCTCAAACCAACACTAAATTTGGAGGGGATGTAAATAAGGTGCCTGTGTGGTCTCATAATGATCAGATGCACCACAGCTGAAGCAAGGATCAAGTGCTCCAGAGTTGTAAGATGCAGAGATATTCTAACTGCTGAAGATTGAAGGAAAATGTTAAGAACAGGTGCAGCACAGCAGCAAGCCAATTATATTTGCCCATCTTTCTGGATTAGACAAAAGACTAGTGTCTTCGTAAACATTTCATTTTTTCACATTTCTTAGTATATTTGAATTTAAAATAGTCTGCATAGCCCCCAATATATTTGTGAGAACAGAAAGCGTCAAAATACTTGGGGAGGAGTGGCTGGAGAGCTGCCAGTCAGAGAGGGACCTGGGGGTGTTGATCGACAGCGGCTGAACAGGAGCCAGCAGTGTGCCCATGTGGCCAAGAAGGCCAGTGGCATCCTGGCTTGTGTCAGGGCAACGAAGCTGGTGCAGGGTCTGGAGCACAAGGAGCGGCTGAGGGAACTGGGGGGGTTTAGTCTGGAGAAGAGGAGGCTGAGAGGAGACCTCATCACCCTCTACAGCTACCTGAAAGGAGGTTGCAGAGAACTGGGGATGAGCCTCTTTAACCAAGTAACAAGCAATAGGACAAGAGGGAATGGCCTCAAGTTGTGCCAGGGAAGGTTCAGACTGGATATTCGGAAACATTTCTTTACAGAACAGGTTGTTAGGTGTTGGAATGGGCTGCCCAGGGAGGTGGTGGAGTCCCCATCCCTGGAGGTGTTTAAGAGTCAGGTTGACAGAGCGCTGAGGGATACAGTGTAGCTGAGAATGGTCAGTGTTAGGTTAATGGTTGGACTGGATGATCTTCAAGGTCTTTTTTAACCTAGATGATTCTGTGAAAAAAAAAAAAAAAAAAAAAAAAAAAATCAAGAAAACCACCACCTGTATTTTATGGACTGAATCCTTAATAGGCAGCTATTTGTCAACAGAGAAAACAACTTGTCAAAGAGAGTGTATCTTGGGAGATCTTCTGAGAAGTACTCTCAGCTGTTGCAAAAAGTTCCCAAAATTCAAAATCAGAAGAAATCAGGGAGATTTACAGGGAGATTGTAGAAAACTAGCAGAAGATACAAAGGGGTTCTGCCAATGCGTTATTAATCATGCAGTACCATATGTATTGTACTATGTGTATTTATTTTTACAGGATGTGCAAGTACTAGTCATCCTAGAACAGCAAAACAACCCCTAAATGAGCTATCTTACTGTGAGCTACTTCAATAGGCAGCATTTCAGAGGACTCATATTTGAGTTGAAAATTTGAAATACAATCTAAAGGAATATTTTCAATACCAAATCTAGTCTACTGTTCATTTGTCCATATTTTGAACTTCAAAACAAAACCAGGACAGAATATGGGACTCGAAATCCAAACAACTATCATAGTTCTTGCTGACACCTAACTCCTGCATCACCTTGACAAATCTCCTCAATCTGAGAGCTGGATAAAACAATCCTTCACTACCTCCCCAGATCATTACAAGGCTAAAATTGCCGTTGTTGTCTTCGAATTCCCCTCGGGAGGAGTTACTCTGTAATCAGAGCAGCTGCAAACAACTATGCAGATTTCCCCCCACCAGTTTACCGGCACCTGGTGGGCACTGGCGCTGATGCAGTTCATTTCTTGGTTCCTTACCCAAACACCTCAGCCCCTGGACTTTGCTAAGGACTCAGGTTACACCTGCTGGGCAACAACAGCCACCATTTAACACAGACAGTTTAACAAACAGAATAATTACAAATACAAATGATAAAATTAATAGAAACGAGTTTTAACCAGAAAAATAATCAAATACGTTTGAGTGGCATTTTTCTATCTCCATTCATGCTTGGGCTGTAACTTAGAATTGGTTTGGATTATTTATCAAATGCACATTCTCTTGTAAATATTAACACGCTAACTGTTGTACTGGGTCTGGCTGAGCTGGAGTTGGTTTTCCCCTACAACAGCCCTCACGGTGCTGTGTTTTATGTCGGGAGCTGGCAGGGTGTTGATAGCACCCTGGTGTTGTGGCTACTGCTGAGCAGTGCTTACACAGCACCAAGGCTCTTTCTGACATTTTCCATCACCCAGTGAGATGGGGTGGGAAAGATCTTGGGAGGGGACACAACCAGGACAGCTGACCCGAACTGACCAAAGGGATATTCCAGACCATGTGACGTCTGCTCAGTGTAAAGCTGGGAAAAAGGAGGAAGGGGGTGGGGTCACCTTTGGTCCTCCAAGGCAACCACTCCGCGTATTGGAGCCCTGCTCCTGAGAAGGCCCAACATTGCCTGATCATGGGAAGTACAGAATAAATCTGTTTGCTTTTTTTGGTTCCATGCATGAACCTTTGCTTTGCTTATATTAAAACTGCTTTTGTTTTACCCACAAGTGTTGGTCTATCTTATTTTCTTTCCCCTCTTTGCTCTGTTGAGAAAACAAGGGGAAAGGGGGAGGAAATGATAGAGCGACTTGGTGGGTACCTGGCATTTAGCCAAGGTCAAACCACCACAACTGTTAACAGAAAAAAATCTTAGAAGGATTGACATCTACACTAAAAATATGCTGGCAGAAGATCTCAGTCAAAACATATGTTTTACTAGATTCATCATATGAGCAATATATTGATGGTTAAGTGCCTGGAAATGACCTTCCCTTCTTAGGCTGAATCTGCAAAAAGTCAATTTTCAGAACTGAGAGCATCCTAGAAGCTTTAACATCATTCTACTGTGCAGCAAGATTATGCTACCTACTGTACTGTTTGTATCACTCACTGGAAACATCAGTGTTCCTATTATGCCAGGGAGAAGACAAAAAATAAAATACCTTTGAGTCAGGAGACTTGTGCTGCACTATGAATGTAACAGCAGGTCATAAACTGTTTGAATCCTACTCTCCAAGCAGGCAGTGAAAAAAAAAAAGTGAATGGAAATGTCTAGCAGGAAACAGAATATAACCAATGAAGGAAAATGGCACAACATGGAAAAAGCATAAAAAGTCTCTCAAAGGCAGTTTTCATTGGGTTTTATTTCCCTGTGAATACATGTGGAATTTGCTTTCAGATATAATGTGCAAGTCACTACTTTCCTGCGAAGTCTGTAAAAGCATCCAGACTTCTTCCCCATCCTGCACTTATCATCAAGCTGTTTCTGTCACATGAGCTACAATATTTCTACTCTTCTAATGCCTGCTGCATTTTCAAAAGCACTTGAATACAACAGACTCAGCTTGCATTTTCTAAATTTAGATTTAACAAGGGCAAGCTTCACATCCTTTTGTGTGCATATTAAGAATCCCAGTGAATATTCCTGTGGGCCATGGACCAACTCAACTTAGCATGAAGGATGCAATATTTCCTCTAATTATGTATTTACCAAATCTCTGTGTTAAAATTCATTTTATTACCTGCTACTAGATTTACTATCATTAATGTTTATCTTAAATTGCATCTGATCCAAGCAGGTGCATGAAGTGAACAGTTGGTTGATAGCTCAGGAGATACTCCTTTCTATAAAGGACTACTGTGAACCAGTGATAAGGTACCCCACAAGGCCAGTTTGAAAATTACTGCTGCCTGGCTGATACGTGCATAAATGAGATGAAGATTTTGCAGAAATGCTACCAACCACACAAAGCTGTGTCCAGCACATAATGCTGCCGCTGTAGAGAGAAAAATCCAACTCAGAGGAGTGTGGAGAAGAAATATCCATAACATCTACAGCAAAGTGAATCTGCTTCACTATTTAGTCAGCCAGGAACAACTCACAAAGAGACTGAAGGCTGTACATTTGGCTTTGCTAGGTCTGACCTTTTTGCAGGAGAAGCAGGTTATCAGCTAGACAAGCGCTTCAAGCAGCCATTTCTGACAGACATGAGCTACTGGGGAAAGGCAGCAGAAACAGACCCTTACAAACCTGCACAACTCTCCAATGAAAGCTGGAGGGAAACAGATCCCACTCTAGCCTAGGTAATGGGTGTGTGATTTACAGTGCCAGCATGGACTCAGACAGATAGACTCTCACATTACAAGTGAAGTGGGTCTTGTACAGAGCAGAATTAACAGGGTGAGACCGAGATGGAAGCAGCTATGATGGAGTGAGGTATCTGACCCATGGAGTTGGGGAATACTGCCTGTTTTGCCAGACAGGCTCAGCTATGGAAAGTTCAGAGGCTTTTCTGGCCCGGCAGGGATCTGCAAGCCTGTGCAGGACTTACTGCAGTCACTGTGTCAAGACATGGTGAAAACACAAAACAAAATGGTAACACATAAGCATTTGAAGAGTTAGGCTGCATTTGGTTTTCCACACAGAAACCACCTTCAAATTTCAGAAAAGAGAAAACCAATAAATAAATATGGGAAAGGCAAGCAACTGCCTCTATCCACATCAATTATGCATCAGCTCCAACCCAAAGGACAACAACTGACTCCTAGCAGTGGTGCTAGAAATTCAAAATGAAAAAAAAAAAAACGCTCAAATCATAATGACTCCTATGTACAAAGGCTGATGTCTACATGAGGAGTTATCCCCAGAGCTGCAAAGAGTTTAGCTTCCCTTCTTTGGGTGATGTTGCATGGAAGAACAACCTCCCCTTCCCTTGGATGGTGTGACGGTGGGCCAAGGGACAGCATCCAAACTACCCTGGTTCAACCAGTGACAGATCTTATAGTGATACGTTCCTCAGTAATACCACTTCCATACGCAAAACCTGTTCTTGCACATCTTTCAGTGATCGACTATTTCTACACCTCCTCTACAACTGCAAGAACCTCTGGATTAATCCAAATACTGTTGTACCAGTCTAGTAGTTGTCACTGAACTACTGCTCAGAAACAACATTCTGCTTCCATGGCAATTGGATATTGTCTATAGTCAGAGATGATGAACATTCTCATTTTGTAACAACTGCACTACAAGGTGCCTCTTCCCACCTGTTACTTTCTTCATTTAAGTACATCAAACATATACTGTATCTACCACAATCTAATCATATCATAAATTAAATAATTGAGAAAGAACAAAACTAAAGGCCACATAAAGGAGCAAAAAATCTCTCTTCTGTACTGCTATGACTCACAGAACCATGGCAATGTTGAAGGCTCTACCAAGTGAGGAAAAAAAGAAACAAAAAAAGGAAAGAGTAACACATCTGTGTAATAGTGCTTGCCCACATTTTGTACACCAGCACCAGGAGGTCCCATATTTAAGAAATGAACTTGGGAAATAGATAGCATTCATTCAAAAATATGGAAAGCATATACTTACCTGCAGTTCCTAAACTAAGTAGAACAGCAACCCAAAATACCCAGAACACAATGAGAATCAGAAATGTCCAGAGTGGTTGAAACAGGAGGAGAGGAATTCTGCCAATGATTTTACCAACAATTCGGAAGAGCTGTACAGTGAACTGAAGCCTCTTTCTTAGCACAAGTATAAGGGAAAGCAGAACAATCTGTTACAGGAAATAGAAAGATAAACTGTTGGGTTACTTTTTCCTTATGAAAAGTATCAGAGTTGTCAAATGTGGGATCAGTGGGTACAGATTTCACAACATGACAGCAAGGCATTTTATACAAACTTACTGCACACTGGAAAAGCATTCTGAGACACTGCCTATATTCTAAAAGAGCCTGAGGATTAAAATCTGGTTTTCTGAAATCATTACCACTGTTTTTTTAAAACAAAACAGGATCTGTGAAACTGTAATTCACCTAATGGTAACAGTCTGCTTTGCTTTACAGCAAACACAAATGCGCATTACACGCTACATTGCTTTCACATACCCTGTATGTCATGAACATTTAAACTTTCTCTCTACTCGGGTCAGCTTGCCACCGTTCACAATGGTAGGAGGACCAGTCCTTTTCTGCAGAAAACACAGCAGTAGCACAACTAAAATAACGAGAGCTGCATATGTATGGAAACAAAGCAGACATATAATGAAACCTCATTTTTTTCCCGGAAGCAAAAAAAACCCCAACAACGAAACCCCGAATGAAAAAAACCCACAATGTCCCCATTTCTTTGTGTATGACAAGGAACTATGAGCAGCAATTAAAAAAGGTTGGAATCTTTAAAATAAGAAATGCAACCAGCAGCAATTGCTTCACTAGTTTTCTTGCCTGCTCTAGAAAGAGGCCTCCAGCTCTGAAGAGAAGCATAACCTACAGCAGTGGATGCTCCCACAGTTCCGCAAATGACAGCCAGTTGTACTGGCACACACATGCATACAAAAAACCCTTTTCTTACCCCTTTAGTATCAACAGAAATAAAAAGGTGTAGCTTACAGAGAATATGAAAAAAAAAAATCTGATCTCTGACACATTTATATTTGTTACTGTGAACTGTCAGACTGTTCATATCTGGTGAATTCCAGTCTATGGATCCTACTCTGCTTTAAGAAAACAGAACAATCATTTTGACAAATGTCTAAACACTCACATTTAACACTGCAACATCAGAGTGAAAAAATAACTTTAAAAGTTGCAAGCCAAACTCAGATTTTCAGTTGGAAAACAAGGTCAATGAGAGAAAAGCAGAATTTAACCCCGCAACTTGAAGCCTGTGCTTCACTACCCCTTTCATTTTCTGAAAGAGCTGCCACCCCTTTCTCCGACTAATGGGGTAGGCTGAATTCACAGATCTCGTGTTCACATTGAGGCAGTGCCACTCTGTTCACTCAACATGATTGTCCAGTTAGCTGATGAAGAGAAGAATGGGGATGGAACACAATTCTTGCATTTTTACATCAATCCTAATACCCTTGGTACAGGTTTGAAAGTGTGGCGGAGCTCTGTGCTGACAAGCAAAGTTCACAATGAAGATATAAAACTTTTAAAGTAAGCATAAGCAGATCTGATAATTGATTCTCATTTTCAAATTTGAAAGGAACGAGGAATTAATTTTAGTGTTGCAGAACCATTGCAGTTCAAGCTTTCAAGTTACAGCCTCTGCCATTGCTTAGGATAAAATGCTACTTACAGTAACTATTGTTGAGAAGATAGCATATCCAAGTAGAAATTTTACATTTTCCTTTTCTGTTTCCAATTCAGTGCTGGGATCATTCCTGTAGTCGTAATAGAGCCACCAGAGAACACCTGAGACAACTGAGCAAACAAGAGCAGCATGAGGGCAGGCAGCAGCACACTGCTGCTGGCAGGCTGGTGTCTGCCCAGCTGCCCGAGCCACCCTCTTGCCCTCCCACCTCACCCACGCTCCACTCAGGAGTACCGTCCCATAGCAGAGAGGATCAGTATCAATAATCACAGAGAAAATTCACATAATGGTCTGGCAGTCTGAGATAAAACCGCAGCAGAATGTTTGGTTTTCTTTCAGTTATTCTAAAGTCCAGGCACGTAATTTCACTCAGGAGCTACAAAGCGAACTTTCATGGAATGACAAGCTTAGCTGGACACATTCCTATAGTTCTTCCTTTCTAAAGCAGGTAATGTAAAACTTCACTGAACTTTTTTTGAAACAGTAGCATTTTCATAACTGCATTTATCTGCCAAAAGAAATGTTGTTTCCAGGTATCTATAAAAAAAATCATCATCATCCCAACATTCAGCAGCTGGAACAGCACAGCCAGACCTTGGCACCAAAAGGCAAGCAGGGCTCAGCTTGTAAATGGCTGTGGTAAGCTTAAGGTTTCTGAGGATGGCCATGGAGAAAAAGGATAGCTGTTTGTTCAGCTGCCTCTCCATCTCCAGTGAGATGATCCATTTAACTAAGCATATACTAAAAAGTAAACATACTTACATAACAACCCAAATACAACCAGTGCAATCAAAGTATGGATCAGAAGTGTCCGAATGAATCTGAACACTAAAACCAGTATAACAGAGAATGCTGAAATATACATGAGATAAGTTTATTATGAGTGTTACAACCCATTTAACTTAACTCCTATTTACTTTAAATATAAATTTAAGGTTCTTGCAGAATTTGGGCTTTTAATTTTAAACAGTGGTCTCAAAAGCAACAGCATTTAGTAAAGCTGGCAATCTTTTTAACATTTAATACACACAGTTACCTGTAATTTACTAGTAAAGAACTTATAACTAAAATACTTCACCTTGGGCATTATTAGCATTTCAATAATATTTTGTATAAGATTTAAGTTAAAATATTCATGCTGATGTCATTTTTTTTTTCAATTTATTGAAAAATTTTCAATTTCTTGAAAAATTTACAATTTCTTACAGTCCCCTGAAGTGAGTTATATGGTAACATCAAGGAACACAGAATCTGGTATTTCAGAGCTCTATTTCATCAGTCTATTAAATTCCTCCTGATAAAACACAATCACTCTTAATGAAAAACAATTCTGCCCAGAAAGTATTAAAAATATAACTTTTAAATTAAAAATATAAAAGTTAATAGAAACATCTGAAACCTCACATTTTAATTGAATATCATTATTAACTTTTATTTATAACCTTACCTAGTGCAAGGATGCTCAGTCCTATCACAGTATCTCTTCCTGCCAATATTCCACTCAGAATTCGGTGAAAAACATCCACTTCATTAACCATACTTATTAAGACAGATGCGTATTTGGAATAGCATTCAGGATTTTGTGGAACACATCGATTAAATAATGGAAAAGATTTACTGAAAGGTTAAAAACAAAGACAGTAAAAAATATTAATTACTGGACAAACAGCTTGAAATCCAGAGATCCATTCCACTGTTCTCTTTCAAGCCCTCTGCAGTACCCTACCAGCAACCTCAACACAGTTTTGCAGCCACAGCTGGCCAACCTGATCTGTAATGGGGCAGGCACCCTCCCTGCCCAGGAGAATAGCTTGCAGACTGAAACAACAGGGCACCAGGCATGGGAGCAGTCTATTACAAAAGGTAGTTTTATGTTTCATCTGCAAAATAAACTAGCAGCATCATGCCTGCATCACAGTACTAGAACATCCATTCAAGAGCAACTTGGGGAAAAACTGAATCATTATCTGAATCACTATCAGCATGTAGCTCCTATTCCCATTCTAGTCTGGCTTCACCCGCTTTGCTCCCGTGTGTTTATGTAAAACCTAAACTCATGCTAACATAGCTGTAAGCTATGCTTTGTAGATAATTCTAGACCACAATCACTTTGCATTGTTTTTATGATATTTTATGATATTTAAGCATTCCAAAAGCCACATCAAAACAATGTTTGTATGGTACAATTAACACCATTGAATATTCACACACAAAATTATTTGGCACTCCCAGTCAAGCTTCATTACTTTGGTAATGCTGTACTACAACAGCCAAAGACATACTCATACCTAAAAAGGAGACGTTTGTTCATCAACGGTTAAAAACTTCTCTGACTGGATTTGCTTCTACTATGAAATATTGCCGTGCAAGATGAATAACTTTGCTGAGTTCCTTGCCAAACAGAAAAAAGCCTCAAGAGTCGAAGATATAAGTAAAACATGACATATTTTTTCATCAATTTACATGCTCTCCTTTGATCCACTGTTTGTAATGTTTATATGCATCTCCTGCTCTTTTCTGTTTGCTTTTTCTTCTCTACGTTCTCTTGTTTAGAGCAGATAACTTAAGCTCTGCAAACAAAGATTCCAATTCTTTGCTGTATTTTCATGACACAGTGGAATTTAAAATCATAGGTTTAAGGATTTTGACTCACAAATGCCAAATGTTAAAGATAGTGCCACCCACAGACCTGTGCTTCAAGCCAGCTGGCTATGAAATGATTCCAATGGAAATTTCTGGGTTCATGATAATAAGCAAGGCCCAAGACCACAACTCCCCTTCCTTGGCACTGAGGGAGAGAGCAAAAGGCTGTGCAGGAGATAAGTCACTCCTCATCTGGAGTGCTTTTCTCCTGATTTGAAGAGGAAATGCAGTCCTTGTTCATTCTGTGGGATAGGACACTGTCATGTTCACATGCACATAAGAACTCATAAGGATAAATAAACAAAGAAAAAACATTCTGATTGTAAAGCATCAAGTCAAATATAAAACGTGAGGAAGTAACAATCCTTAAGAAGTTGTTTGGACTCAAGGGTATTGTAAAGTACCCAGTAATTCTTACCTTGGTGGAACTGGCAGCGTGGGACACAGATCAGCTGCCTTTGGATTTAGTGTGTAACTGGAAATGTTCAGGTTGTAAACACAAAGACAAGAACCTATGAAGGAAAAAGAAAAAAGGAAAGGTAACTTAACACTAGTTAAAGTTCTGGAGAAAAACACATTATCAATTAAGTTTTGTTTACACTTATGCTTTGATTCCTTGGCAAGCCATATTCATCCCTGATATTCCAGTGGGAATGTAAATAACAAATTAGTTAATTGGGTAAGTCTAAAGCAACCTCTGCAGAATCTTTTGTCTTCTAGACTTCACTATAATTACCATTTACTGATCTTCCTGGAGGGCAGGCACACTCTTTGTTCCACAGTGTGATACTTCAGCTCTAAACTCTTCTCATTAAGAAAACAGAAAAGCCCAAAATGACAGACGCAACAATAGATCTAGGCCCCCCATGATTTAGAACAGAATACATATCTGTCCAGAAACTTAACATTTTCTGAGCTCTAGGCTAAATATTACCAGGTACTCTGCTAATAGTACTCTGCTCTATTACATAATGCTTCTGGGAAAGAAAGGCTGGAGATATTCAAGCCTTTCAAAAGGCAATACTGCCCTCTCCCTTGAGATAAACATGCAAGCAGTTTTAGCATGTAGATGGAATTTCATGCAATTATATTCAGTTGCACTGAAAAGACTTATATAAAATCACAGGTGTTTACAGCTTTCTGTACATACCAAATGATGGCAAACTACCCCAAAATGAAATGAAAACAAATGTTGTCAATTTAAACAGCAATCCTTGCCAAACAAAATAACAAAACAAAAAAGAAAGGAATTCTGACCTACAATAAAAATAGTTACTAGTATTCACATGGTCTGCAGTTTATGCATACCCTATGGAATAGGGGTTAGGCTACAGGTTCTTTTATTTGCGTGTTGGACATCAATGAACTGGAGCTGCCTCTTTTGCACCATAGCTACTTCTGACATCATATCCATCTTGAAAAGCAGAATAAAACAAAAAAAATTTCTAGGCAGAATAGCAAACTTTGAGATCTGATGTCTAAAGGGATAAAACCCCTTGTGTATCTCTGGAATTAATAACTCCACCATAGTTTAAATTTAAAAGAACCAATTGAACAAGTTTCTCAAATCGCATATGAGCTCTGTTCACCCACTGGCACCCCTACCAAACTACGCTAGCACATTCTCGCAGCCAGTTTCTTGCTGCATAATCTCAGAATTGTGCAGGAATTAATAACTTTTAAATTTGCATAAGAGAGCTGCAACATTTCTAGAAATTATGGCTTTGAAATGAAGCAGAAAAAAGACATTTTGTTTTCTGTTGGCATAGACCACTCAGGAAATTAATGGTAAGAAATGACTCCCCAGCGTAGCAAACGTAAGAATAACAAAGTGAAAGCTGCTCAACTGTTCTACAGATACACCAAGATATTCATATTCCCTGTTGCACACCATTATTCCTTGCAAAACTCTGGAGGTCTTCCAAAGAGTTGAGTTGCTCTTGTGGACAACTAGACACACACAAGGAAAGCGAGCTGATTTTGAGGCTTTGCATTTCCATGCTGCATGAGTTCAGAAAGAAGACATACCTAGGAAAAAAAAAAAATCATCTTCTCAAAGAACAAGCTTTCCAGTTTTTATAGGTTTAAATTCTGAGCCTTCCTTACATCTTTTTCAAGCACTACAAAACAAATGAAACTAATTTTCCACATATAATGGGGAAAAAAAAAAAAGGAGTTTGAAGTCAGAAGTTAAGAAGCAATTTGAGAATACACTACGTTTTTACACTTAGTTTTATGTTCTTAAATGGGATCAGAAGCTGCCAAGGTGGATGCCATTCTACGAGGACTAGTTCATGGGAGTTGACAGAATGACTAAGGACTTCAACATGCAAATTCCTTAAGTACAAAGCCTTGCCATATAGAATGACTGCTGGCTTGGCTGAAGTCCTATTTAAAATAAAATCCTGATTAAGAAGACAGCATAAAGCATAACAGTGTAGCACATTTTCAAATTCTATCTTAAATTTTTTAGTTTCAGTCAATATTTTGCACCATTCTCACACTTTTTTTTGCCTTTCAACATAATCATATATTTATACACATATGTATATGACTGACATTTATAAGTATCTTATTCAATTCTCAAACATTTGATTTATTTAGGCATTATCTGATGTACTTACTTTTTATTAGTCATGTCCTGTCCAGAAAGGGGTGCCCCTTTTACAGGAATGTTCTTTCTACCACATACGTTCCCAAAGCTGTCATATCCAAGCAAAAGTCTTTCTGCAGCACCAGCCATCACAGCATAGCCAGTTATAAACATCTGTTAAAATAATTTTTAATGTGAAATCATGATATGATAGCTTTTCCTTCCCACTCAAATACTTCTTTTCACCCAGGCATTTTTGTCTTGTGGATTCAAACAGTTAAATCTAAAATTCACCCCTCTCCCCAAGGCCAGAGCAAGCCGTAAAGGCGCCTTCTTAGAATTTTCCCTCATCTGTCGTTGAAAGCATACAAATTAAGCAGAGTATCACAGGAAAAGAAAGACAGGGGTCCTGATTAAAATAATAGGAAAGCATTACTAAGGTGCTAAACACTGCCTCTACCGAAGTTTATGTGTGTCACCAAGCAAGGTCACTCAAATGGTAATTTTTCACATGTGCACACCGCTTCCCGTTTTTCAGGGTGCCCTTCAAGACACACCTGGACAATATAGCTGCTGAAATGTTCAGCCCTTGCTGCTGCTAGTGAATTCAACCAGAGGTAAATTTTGAACACATGCAGTATAATTAAAATGCAGCTTACCTGAAATTTCAGGAAGCTTCCTTAACACATGTGAAAAACCTAGAGAGCGCCACACCGTAGTCTTAGGTGACACTGCACTGATCTTTTAGATTCTCTGCTATCAGATTAAAGCCCCAGTGGATCAGTTCCCTATGAAGCACCTCTGTTGGCCAAGGAGCAGCCACCTTTAGTCAACATACGACACCCTGCCTAGGAATGTAGCTTAAACCCTGCTTATGTACCCCATGAGGGACAAAACCTCCCTTGAAAAGAACCTTTCCAAGTACTAAGAAGCAGTAATCCTTCTTCTGGGAAGCTGATCAAGTCCTGAGCACTACTTTACCCAAAGGCTTATTTGCAGCACTCTAGCTATTGAAGAACTCGGCAATTCAGCCGTCTCTTCTGTCCCATGGGGTGTAAACCACACTCCACACCCACCAAGGACAACACACTAAGTTCTAAGGCTACATGCCAATTGCTGGCAGCAGCAAGTCTTCTCAGTCCCACATTAACCACTACTACTTTGCACAGATACTGTTGAGTATCAGCTGTGCTAGAGACCGATTGCGTGTATCAGATCCAGCACAACTGCTTTCTTGCTTAAGGTTTACAGCCTTTATTTGTTATTCTACTTTTAACACTTGTGACTAAAGATGGGATCTGAGCAAAAACTGAGTCTCATACACAAACATGTAAGTACGCACTTCCTTAGTCCCCAGTGTAGTCTTATTTTTGGTTATATGTTTGCAGTCTAACTAGTTGAATAATATTTTTTTAAAATTATGACTGTGTGTTAATGCTGTCTCAATATGGAGATCTTTGTAGAGACTCCACAATTAAAGCTGACGTACTACTTGTGGATGTGGCATTTGTTACAATAAGAAATTTTTTTCAGATCCATCTTATTTACATAGCAAATGTTTGTTAATAATTATTCTCAGAAGAAAAAGGAGAAATGAAATGGCACTGTAATTCAACCTGAAATACACTTTCAGACAAATTCTAGCATTCCTTCTAAAGATGGACATTACAAGTCCATTGCCGTCAGTATAACAAATATTGTGTACATGTGGTTTTAAAATTATAATTTTTTAGAGTACAGAATGCTGGCTACAAGCCATAAATATTGTTAAGTAATAGATGGCTGTATGACTGCTGGAGGGGTGTGTCTATACACACCAGTGATAGGCATTTCCACAGAGTAATTAATGTAGTTTCAGTTTTTTTCATTATGTGCCAAAATCAGTGTCACCAAATTTTTTTTTAATCTCTTAAAAATAAAATTGAACAAAAGAAAACAAATAGATGTATGCAATAAGCTATTTCACAGAAACTGAGCAATAAAAACAGTGAGAGAAGACAAACAAAAATCCTAAATCCTCACCATTTGACAGGTTTAACTTTTGGCACTGATCAAAGCATCAAGCATAAGACACCATGTAAAAAAACCTATCCTGTTCACAAAGTTCAGCTTTACTTATACAGTATTCAAAATGTGCATGTGTTCTTTGGCATTATCTTCCATTCAAAGAGTTATTAGGAATTGAAAACTGATTAATAGTGTAATCACGACAATCCTGAGTAGCCTCAGACATATCATGAAAAAAAATTCATACTCAGGAAAGACAAAGCCTATTCCCAAAAGTTTGCATGCTGTTCCAAGCACAGGACAGATGGTGACTTGATATATCAGATGGACACGTTGCAAGATAACAAGGCTACAGTGAAAGAAGTAAGTAGAAATAAGAGCTGGTCAGAGCCTGGACTAATTTACAAAAAAGTGAATAACCCAGCCCTCAGTATATATGGCATCTAAAGTATATGGGCAGAACTTGAAAGTCTGTGTAGCAGACACTGCCAATACAGCACTGCCCCCCCCCCCCTCCCAAGTCAGTTCTGTCCCAGTGCAACGCTGGGACCCTAACACCTGGGCCTGTGATCGTTTCGGGTTAGATCTAGCATAGTGCTGTGCAGAACCCCGTTAATTTTACATCTGATTTCTCTTCCAGAAAAATCAGTGCTTACCAAACCAGCCCAGAAAAGAAAGAAGAGGAGCAACCAGAGAGTGTCTGTGCACTTTCTGTAAATGACTGGTCTCCATTCCCTTAGTTCGGAAGCACAACCGCCAGGATCCTAAAATGAAACGAAGACAGAAAAGAAAAAAAACAACAAATTTCCCGTGAATTACAATCAAGTTTCGAACAGCTGACATTTCCGACAGAGCATAAACCTCGCACTTCAAATGCCGAACTCTCTGCCCGCAACAGCTGCGCAGCGCGCCCAGGCCGAGGTGCGCTGCCGCCCCGCACCGCCCAGGCCACCCCGGAGCCCACCGCGCCGCTCCGCACCGCCGGGGGCAGCCCCCGCCGCGCCGCCCCGCGCCCCGCGTTCTCCCCCCGCGGCCCGGGCCCCGCCGCGGCCCGGCGCTCACCTGCTGCCGGCCCCCGCGCCGCGCCATGCTCCCGCAGCCGGGCCGGGCCGCGCCGGGCCCGGGGCGCAGCCGGCTCGGCGGCCGTGGCGGGGCGACACTGGCCGGGGCACGGCGCCGGGCCCGCCCGGGAGGAGCGCCCGGGCCGGTCGGCGGCACCTCCGGCAGCTCCTCCTGCTGCCGCGGCCGGGCACTGCCAGCCCCGTCCCGACCGCGCCTCCCGCAGCCGCGGGGCGGGCGGGCCGCGGCCCCGGGGGCAGCTGCCTGGCCCGGCGGGAAGCGCCATTCCTCCCCCCGAGGCCCAAGCGCCGGCCGGCCGGCGGCAGCGCGCCCCGCGGAGCCCGGCTCTCTGCGCTGGTGCGGGTCGCTGCCCGGGATGGCGGGCAGGGCTGCGCTGGGCGGGCCGGGGCGGGCCGCGGCCCCGCCGCTCCCGGGGCAGGGGCAGAGGGGCTGGGCGGGCGGGGACCCCCTTCCCGCGGGCAGCGCCCAGGCGGCCAGACGGCGCCAGCCTGCGGTTCCCGCCCAGCGCGGGGCTACGCGCGGGCGCTGGCCAGCGCGGGAGGTTCAGGCTTTTCCGCTAATGACTTTATTTATGGGAATAACTGCAGCTTTGCTACTGCCGGCACCAAATGTGGGCTGTTTCCTTCTGTAGAGCCAACTGATAGCGGCACCGTTCGGCTGTTCTGGCCGCACTATCAACACGCGGCCGTAGAGACTTTCCAGCTTTTGTTGGGCTGGTTTGATTGCACAGTTCCATTACACTGACATGTTACCTTAGGCCATAGTTACCACTCACCGATGTCCGTATTATGAACTTGGCATGGACAGGAACAACCACACTGAATTAACTTGTAACTTGGATGACCAATGGATGCAGAAATTATTAGCCGCTTTTATTAACCTGTTTTCTCAGTGCTGTCCCTGTTCTCTTTTTATTTATATGTTCGCTAAGTTTAGCTCAACGATCTAGAGAAAAATAATACCACAAGTTTAAAAGATACTAACAGTACATTTTTGTTCCTTTCCTGAGAGTTAATGGGAAAATGTCCTCTTAAAGAAGTAATGCGACATCTGCAAGCGTAATAAAATTGAATTAAATTGAAGCTAATTTGGAAAGTTGTTTAAGAATTGGTCTAAGAACTGGTTTAAGAATTGTACAGGAGCCAGAGCATTAGGCTAGTTTTACTTAGAAATAAACTTATCTCAGTCCTCAAATGAAAATGTAGAATGAAACTTTGGTGACAAGCTAGCAGAGATGGAGGAAATAAAGTTTCAGAAAAGGTAACGTGCAATGTTTCGAAATTGACTTCTTAACTGATTTAACAGAGCTCGCTACAATACTCTCCCCCACCCCCCACCGCCCCCGGTGGTTCTGAGAAAACACGACACGACATATTTCTAAAAATGCTATATCTTACAAAGGATTTATTAAACCATTTAGTTTCCAGCCAACTCACAGTTCTTGCCTTTACCAGCACTGTGTCTTTTAACGCTCATTATTCATCAATTTGTAGAGAGTTTTCATAATCGGTGTAAAAATTGTAATAAAACTCTAAAATTTAACACGTTGCAAAAGTAATTTTGTGTCTATAGAGCTTAAATAGAGAAAATAACTTTTCCTTCACTGTGCACTATTGCACTTTAAAAATATGTTTAAAAGGTAATTTTCTCTTGAAATATGAATGTAAAATTTATTTATTTGAAAAAATTATTCATGTGAAACAACTTTTTTTCAAAGAGAATTTTAGTATTTTGATTATATCAAGAAAAATAACCAAAATTATTAATAACTTAGACACAAAAGAACCATGCCAGTGATGAAGGCTGATATTAGAATTTGATGGCTTGTTGTCGTCACATGCTAATACTAGCATTCATTGTTGATCTGGCCCTTTTTGAATGATTCTCCTTAAGTTTTGTGTAACATTCTTATTGTGAATAAAGGAAAACAGCAAGTGGAACAAATATTTTTAATAAAATCCAGATTCCAAGCAACTGAAGTTCATGGAAGAACACTAGAGTCAGTGCTAAGGCCTGCTTTACCAAGAAATAGCAATGATAATTCTTGTATTTCTTCAATTAGCCTAGGAAAAGTTATCTTATACTCTATAGCAAATAACTCAGGATTAGAATAGGATTTTTTAAAATTGTAAATTAAATATTTTAATTGTAGTAGGGGTTTTTTTGGCTTTCAAACGATCAAATAAGACCTTCTATTTAGTAACAGATGAGTAATTTTATTGTGTGTCACTAGGTGGTGCTCTGCTCCTTGTTTAGAGTTACAACACAGTATTTCGGATTGGTGGGCAGAGGCTTACACTATGGTTAGCCACTATTTGCAAATGAGGATTTTCATGTTAGAAGTCGAAGAGAATTCCAGGAAGCAAGGCTCAGATCGGATAAAGGATTTAAACATCCACAGTGTAATACTGAAAACTCTTGCTTGCTATTTGTCCAATCTTGAAAGTGCCTAAATTTCCAAGATCAATTTTAAACTTTCTGGTTTACCACTTTCACAAGGAAGGAGCCTGGTTCTGCAGCTGAGTAGTTCAAGCACTCAGTGGGGAGTAGCGAATGTTAGAATTGACATTTTGTAGGGTTGATCCAGTTTAACCTGAAACAGAAATGAGATAGAGTCTGGAAAAAGAGTCTTGGATTACAGAACCAATGACTTGGCCAGAGAGGTGTGCACTGGTTTGTGCTCTCTCTTTGGGGAGAAACCCAAGTTGGAGCCTTTGGTCTCAATCTCCTGGTCAACATACATAAGATGCTTCATCTTAGTCTTGTATCCAACTACAGCCACTTTCATGGGAGATTAGTATGATGAGGGTCCACTTTCACTTCTGAGTCTTCACTGCTCTGTAATGTTTCTTGTAAAGGCAAAAAAAAAAAAATTAAAACCCCGGAGTACCCAGGAACTCGCAGTGATTTAGTTGTGAATTAAGACAGTAATAATACAGCCTGCCTGGTGTGTTGTGGTGGGAGTAACCATGGGAAGGGAGATTAACATTTACATTTTCAAGAATACTTAGAGTTTTTAAGAGTTTTTCTTACATGTTACCCATCTTCAGGCATGTTTAGCAACAACAGAAATACTGCAGCAGTGAAAACTCATGGGCATTTTTCTCTGGTTTCGATTCTTTGTTTTTCACGAAGTCACCCAGAATATACAGCAGAAAGCCAGCCACAAACTCAAACTTCCTGACTCCAAGACTCTGCTTTAATCACAAGGCTCTTATTATTTCTTATGAGTGTGTTGTTTATTCATGGACAGTGAATCCTGGTGCTGCCTGCACTTAAGGCTCGACCTTCTTACCAGGAAACTTACCTGGTTAAAACTGGGATGGGAATGTGGGTTGGGAGAGGAAGGTCTTAAATGAAAGCATGACAGCTCCTTGCTAGACTGGTTAAGTGAGATGGCTATTCCTATCTGTATCCCCTTCTGGGTCAGATGAGGAACAGAGACCAATTACTTTAATAGCAGGACACAGCAACTGAGAAAGTCAACCTAAAAGCAAACATTTTCTGCCTAATTAGAGAAGGCGCAGCTGAACAAAATTTCCATTACTCTCAAATGATCTTGCTTATTATGTACAGTAGCTTAGCAAGTATGAACTCTTCTCCATATGTAGCTATGTTATTTGGAATATTCTGAATTGAAACACCCAGAGACTGAACATAATGCCACCTATTATGTTCAAGCTGCTAGTCAGGTTTTCTGACAATTTCTACTCTAAGACCTGATGTTTATGACATTGCCTCATTTGAACCATTCAGTCTGAAATTTCTCATGGCAGGTGCTGAAGATTTTTGGACAACTTCAGCACAAATTATTCAGTCATTTCTAAGACTGAAATTTGAGAAGCAGACATAGTATCTCCTTTTGGGGTAGTAGTAAAGAAATCCTTCACATTGTTTAGATCAGAGATTTTTAATAGACAAGGAGAAGGAAGTGCTTTCTGCTTTTCTCCTATCTGAGAAACTTCATCCACATTTGTCCCAATCACTTTGATGATAAATCACTCAGTCAACTTGCTGAGCTTCATAGCTAAGGAATCTGAAGGCTCCGTCTTCATGGTGTACTCCTGAGCCTGCACAGGACATTTGGACTACCCTGAAATGTGCTTCTGACCTGCCACGTAATTTCAGTGTTTTGCCTGTGCCTCAGTGATTGTCCTGACGGTGGCCAGGCACAATGGACAAAGAAGGATCCTGAGATTAATGTAAAGGAGAAATTACTATTGCTGTTAAACAGCTTCTTGGAACTGTTAAGGAACACCTTACTAAGGAAGGCAAGGTTAGGAGAAGGAGGATCAGGGGATTCATAAAAATCAGTGTCAGGAAGGATCATTAAAGCATTTAAATTAATGCTGTATACAGTGGACCGTTATGCCTCTGTTGAGCCACAATAATTGTGACTGACTGAAAGCCAGGACTGGCTCAGCAAAGACTCTAGAAACAGAAGTCTTAAAGGAAAATGGAAGACTATGACAGTAGGGGAGTGGCAGCCAGAGGAGGTGGACAGAGGACTGGCTGGTGAGGGACAGCATGCAGGACTGGAGGGAAGGGTAGCACTGATGTGAATGAGGCCGAGAGCCAGGAGAACATGGCTGGAAAAGGGAGGTGAAGACTAACCAAATAAGGAACCTGAGAGTGAAGCGAGGTTAGGATTGGTATATGGAGGTATACAACTGGCCAGGGAAGAAGAGGGTAGATCAGAGGAGCATGAAAGTTATGTGGGGATTAAATAAGCTATAGCGCAATTCCTGAAGGTACATGAAAGATTATGACAGTGGGGAATGAGAAAAGGAATCTAGGTCTGCTACCACTCCCTTTCACAGCCAGGGTATTGCCTTTCCTCTGCTGTCAGCAAACATCCACAATGATGAATTGAAAGTGCCCTGACTAATGACTCAAATCACCCTACCAGGTTTCTGATGAACCTCCTAGTACTGTCAATTACTCCACTGGATCAGCTGGCAGAGGTCTGTCCTATGTATCTAAAGAATCCAATCCTTTTGATGAGTTAGTGTCCTTATAATGCTCTGTGTTCGCTTTTCTGTTTGCTTATCTAGAAAATCCCACCCGATAATATGTTTACAGCTGGAAAGTTAACTACTCTGTTATCCACATAATCATGAAAATGCACAAAAGATAAAATAAACAATTTTTTTTTTCTGGTAATTTGATGATTCTTGAGATGCTCCACTTCTCAGCCTTAAAAAACACTTGAATTTAACAAGTTGAAAACCAATTAATAAGACACTTATTTTCAGCTTCCAACGAACATCAATTCCACCTGCATCTGGGTATCTCCAATGCATTGAGGAGCTCTATTTTTATTTGAGAATGTTGATTATTGAGTAGATTATCCAGGGATCTAGAAGAATAGAGTGTACACATCTTATAGCCCAGATATATAGCTTTAGCTTACTACTACTAATGACCACTCCTCCTGTGAGTTACCAACCATATGAAACATTCAAGGCAGGAATATAATGCCACTAAGTTAATTTGTTCCACTTTCCACACAAGCAAACAGAGATCTGCACAAAGAGCCCTTTCATTCCAGCCAATAAGCAGGCCAGAGTACAGTCTGACCCTAGGAAAGTGTTTTGAGTGTGTTTGCTGAGTTGAATCTGATAATAAACTTTAGAGCTGACTCATTTCAAGGTTTTAGAACAGGACAAGAGGAGTGTTTCAGTATTACATGGGACTCCATATATCAACCCAGACAAGAAACAGCACTAGAGATGGGGATAGTGATATCAGAATATAGGGAATGTCAGAATTACGGTGCACTTACTCAGTGTTCTGACTTGTAAATGGCATGGGTAACATAAGATGAAAGAGCTTGAACTGGAACTACTTCTGTTGTTCAGGACCGCTACTGCCTCTCTCCAGTCCAAAAAGCAGACATGCCAGTGCATCTGAGTGCATCAATACAGACAACAGAGAAGCATTTGGATTGCTCTTCAGAACACCCCCAGAAAAGCCAGAGAAGGGAGTTTCTTGAGTTTCAGAGAAACTGAAAAGAGACAGATGTGGATTTGTAAGGTTGGACAAGGGTGGCTTGTTCTGTAAATTATGTAAAGGGAAGGAAAGATGGAAGTGATTATTGAGAACGGAAAAAAAAAAAAAAAAGGAATAACCTAGGATAAACCCAAATCAAATAGGCAGCTATAAAAAGGCATCAAACTGGACCACATGGAGTCTGCAGAAATACCTGTGACCTACACAGTCAGGTCTAGTTCTGAATGAGAAGGATGAGAGGTTTACCTTAATTGGGTGAAGACCAGGGCAGTGTGGTTTTTATCAACACTGAGATAAGCAACAGACCCACTACAAGGGCTAGAGGGAAGTCTTTTGTGCCAGCACAAGATTCTTCATCGACAGTTTAGTTCCTGTAAGGACAATTTATATTAATAGATTCAGCTACTGAATGTTTGCCAACGAAAAATAATTACATCAAATCCAGACAGACAGCTTGGCCTGTAGGCTTGAGATCCGGCCCTTTCAGGAGCGCTGTGCCTGCCCAGGAGCTGCTGCCGCCACCCCAGATTTTCCCGCTGGATGTCACTCTCGGGCAGTTTGGCAGCCCCGGCCTTTGCCTGCTGCACAAGGGTTATGAATTCCAGATGGCGAGCCATATATAGAGCATCACTTTGGTTACAGTATCTTCCAAGGGGCTTAAATGCAATTTTGTTGTTGCTCTTTGTTTTGGATTTTCTGGGTACTGCCTTTCACTGGTTCCTCTAATGACTGCTGAAGACTAATTTTACGGATTTATTGTGTCTAGACATCTATTGTACGGAGGTTTAAAAGCATGTACAATTCTACCTGTATTTTATAGTTGTCTTATTAAAACAAAAGCTGTTACTGTACAGTGAAGTTTGGACAGCAGCATATATATTTCTGGTTTTTCCTCTTAGAAATAAAACAGTTTTTATGCAGAGAAGGCATTAGATCATCCAGTATATTCAAACCTAATGGTCCCAACCACACCATAGGCAGCCATCAGAGAATACTCCAGTTATTAGGCTATTTGTAGACTTCATTGTATTCACTGCATAGTACGGCTTATTACTGCAATGACTATACATGGAGTAATCATTATTTCGGTTGGGAGTTTCAGGATAAGGGTCTTCATTTGTAATAATGTGGTTTTGCATAATTTTATAAAACTGGACAAGATTCAAAGTTCCACTCCAATGCACATTAAAAAGACTCCAAGACATGGCATCTTCATTACTTGAAAAGAGAATACTGAACATCCTGCTTTCACCAGCCTGTTTATAGCAGGAGGAAAGGTGACTATCTATTTGGTTAGTGCCAATAGGCTCCCCTGCCAAAGAATCGACAATCTGCTTTATGAACACTGCTGTTTGAACAGCAAGTTTAAAAAAACTGTATGTGCTAGTCATGTTCAGATAATGGCCCACAAGATGCCTATTATTTATCTGAACTATTTTTTATACTACCTCTGGTTTAGCGTCATGTTTTTACAGAGACTTCTCATAAATTACCTGCTCAGTTAAAGTTTCACCTTGATTACTCATGAGAAGAAGATTAGCAGTGGGTGGAATGCAGCCATGGAAGCAGCAGTCAGTGACAGTTACAGAATATGCAATGGCACGAGTTACCTAAACAGTTTATTCATCTTCATTAAAGTTATACTGAATCAGCACCAAGGCCACATATGAGAAACTCTCTCAAATGAGTAGCTCTAACTCATAGGACTTCTGTAGTCATCCTTATAGGCACAGCTATTTACAGGATAAGAGTCCAGCAACTGAAATATTTGCTAAGAAACAGTGGTCCAGTTCTACAAACCCTAATTAAACATTGAACAGCTAGAGAAATACTTCCAACCCTATTAAGAATCCCTGGGATCCAACATTATATGCTACTGTTTCAGAGAGAGGAACTCTGAAATCTAAAGTCTTTTCCATGACATTTTAATTTTCCCCGTTATCCAAAAAGATATGTAATATTGTTACATGTTATACAGCAAACTCTCTCATAAGATCCTATCCTGCACATATGCTAGTCAGAGCAGCTGGATTCTAAAAACAAAAGCCTCACAGATCTATGTCATTGGCCAGCCCTACTCTGTTTCAGGGCTCAATCCATTTGCCTCCTGGTACTTTAGGTATCAATATATAGTTTCATACAATATTTAATAATTTTGCATCAAAGTTCCCACTGATATTTTAAAGTGAAAGAAGAAACAGTGTTCCTGTAATAGCAGTAAGATCAATATTCACTATTTTTTTGTAGTATTGTCACTAAAGTTAATTTTGTTCCATTTCTAAGATTAGATTTAAGAACTGCTTTTTTCTGAGACTTCAAGTAATAACACTCCTTCTGTAATAACTCATCAATCTGGTCATTGTGCTTATTATAGAATCCTAGTGCAGTTTATAAGCAGTATTATTTTGAAAAATGTTTTTGTGGTGTTAGGTAAAATAAGATACAGTATTACTGTTGTAGTAGACATTGAGACCTATGTAAAGAAAAAGGTACATAAATGTCTAGATATTGTTACAGTATTGATTCATTTTAATCTTTACACACAAACCAAGGAGTGTTACTCTGTTGTGCTACATCTGTTGTGGTTAAACAACAGAACAGCAGTATTACTGGTCCATCACATTATTGGTAACGCTATGGGATACTGGACTTTGATAATATTCAGGGAATAAAAAAGATATCATTCTACTAGGTGTTCCTACAAGAGCTACAATTTTCCCAGCAAGTGTGTATCATTACAGTGGAGTAAACTATTAGGTAATGTGTAATACAAAAACTCTCGATGGAAGGTAAAAATATCTCTGAGCAGCTATTTCAGGAAGCAACATTTTGCAGCAAACATTGCATGTTTATTAACAGGAAGATATTTTGAAAAGAGGATACTGACCCTCTTTCTAGTGACTGAAGTAGACTGAGCAATGGCAGTATAATAATTTCCTCTTCACGTAATATGCTTGCACAACACAGTGTTGCTGATAACACTAACTAGTGAATGATGTGCATGTGTCTGGGAATTCCCATAGTACTTCCGGTCTAACAGTAAAGGGTATTTGTAGACATACTGCAAAAATAACACCTATGGACTAATCATTCAAACTCTTATTCATACAGTTTATCACTCTTCACCCTGTTGACCTGTGAACTTTATGCTTCAAATTTCTGTATTTAAATAACATGACGTAACAAGAACAATTTTAAATTTGATTCTGTTTTGTGCCTGTAACTATTCTAGGAGAGATAGAGGCAAAATGTGATTCTGCTCTGCTTCTAGCTTTTCTTTGAACCCATAGAAACCCATAGGTCAGGTAGTGGTCTAGCTGCTATTGGTGAAAGCAGAGTATTTTGAATCACACCAGGACATACCAGTAGCTTGGACTCACAGTTTGCCCACATAGGATTATTTGTTTGTAGTAATTTGCTTGCTCATTCTTGCAGGAAAAGTTTGCATATGATTGGGTTATATGTAGGGATCTGGCCTTTTGATAGTTTCTCCCTTCTGTGCCTCACTCACTGCTGCCAAGCCTCAGTCCTGCCTCTTCCTTGGTAAACTGGGAGCAGCTGTGTTCATCTACTCTCATAAAGCGCTCTCAGATATATGTATAAAAAAGCAAGCTATCTTTGCCACAAATGTATTTGTTCATTATTTTAATCTGATTATGGTCTGTTATGGACCGTACTCAGTGTAAAGAGAAGAATATGTATATTGCATATAAATTATAACTTTGATACCACTCTTGTAACAAGATTGTTGAAATTCTAGAAATAGTGACCAGTGTACACCAGTTTTCCTATTCCAAGCTGGTTTATTAAAAAAACTTTAAATATTCAGTTTTGCATTAGAAAAATAGACAACAAACCCAAATATATTTATTTTAGACAACGTAATCTGAATAAAAACATTCAACTGTGATATGTTTCCCTCAGGAATCAGCTATCTGCAAAGAAGTTTCAACATTCACATCACAGGGAGTTACAGCTGGAGCCAAATTTCCTTGAACTTTTTTGAAAATCATTAATAAAACTGATAGTTTTGTACACCGTCTCTCCTCAGAACAATACAATTTCCATTCTAAGACACAGTCCCAGAGAAGTATATATTGTATGTGTATCTGATGCTTTCAAAAGGACCTAACTATAAACCAAAGAATTTTAGCATGTGTGGTCTGCATTACTTATCATTCTTCCTCTAAGAGGGTTATTGAAACAAATGCTGGGGTCCAAAGTAAATAGTGTTTCAGCCATTTTAACAATACATGTCATGGATGTAGCTTGTTAAATGGCACCCAGTCAGCTCAGTGTGGATAAAGCAGTGTGTTTCTTTGTACCTTATTTTAAAAACTTTTCTGTTAATATGTTTGTAAATCAAGCCACTAGTCAGGTCTTTCATGTCACAGCTTGGTTTTCAGGCCTTTCCATGTGAAAGCAATGCTGGTACTTTAGTATTCTAGAACACTTCAGATTTATGGAAGTATCTGTAATTTTGAGAACTGGAAGGAAGCGTCTTATTTCTCATACTCATGTTTCTTGTAAGTTTTTGTAATTTAGAAATCCTCATGTGCAAATCTCACTTCCTTCCGTCTAGTGATCAGAGAAGCAGCTTTTTGATATTGGCTGAGGAGTTTTATTTTTCATGCAGTTGTCCATTCTTCTTTAGATTCAGTTAATGTGTATCATGTGTCAAGCAGTGCTAGTTGTAATACAGAAAATTTGGTGGGCTATAGAAAACTAAACAACTGATGCCTGAAAAGCTCCAAGGTCAGAAGCAAAAGCTTCTGCAACAGAAAAGTTAAGGAGAGAAAGAGGAAGAGAGAGAGGAGAGATATGCCTCAGGACAATGATCTTAAGTGGTTGGGTCACCAGGGAGGAAACGGGCATTGTGAGTGAGTGTGGACAGCAAACTTTGTCAGACAATCTCTTACTATTTGTTTTTACTTATAACACAGAAAATGAATTTAGAAATATCATAAGTCTCTCTTCTAGTCATTATTTCAATTGCAAAATATAGAAATAGACCAAATCCTGTCTGTCTATTCAGAAACATTCAGAAAGATTATAAAATATTAAACAAAAGAACAATGATGCTTGGGCAGGCATTCAATATGATTCTCAACTCTCATTGCTCATTGTTGGTGAAGGGGAAAGTAAGGTGTGGAAGACACATTGGTTGCTAGTATTTGCTGTCCTTCCTGATGTCTCAGCAAATTAATTCCATAGCTGTCACATCTCATGTCTGAGCCTCTTCAGGGATGGAGACACCTTTGTCAGACTGTCCCAGTTTGCTGGGGTTTGTGCATATTGATTCAGGGACTTTGAGTTAGGCATGCATACTGTTATTTACCAATGCTACCCAGTCTTTGCTGGCCTCAGAGTACAGACCATATAATAATAGCTTCCGAGATACTCACAGTCTGTAACAGTAGTTACTGTGTATAAATTTTCCTCCTAAAATACAGCTGATTCAATAATTATTTCACCTGATTCAGCCTTTTCTTCTTTTTATGAAATGCCAGTGACAATTTTTTTTTAATGTTGACTTCTTCAACCAATAAATTTTTAAAAACTTTTTTACTTTATTGATGACCAGTTCTAAACCCAAGTTGTCTGTTCAACTGTGACTAGCTGAACAGAAGTACGTGTTACTCTTTGTTTCTGATGGTAAGAGTCTGAAAACTTTTATGGAACAAATACTGAAGAGACAGTTTTATAATACACATTCTGTACTGGTAAATTGAAATGTTCAAGCATTCTTGCATGTAAAATGGATGAAAACATGAACAAGGTACATTGATTAATTTATATACTCAGCTTGCTGACAATAAAAAGCATTATTCGCCCTGTATGTTTAAAACTCTGATTAGTATATGGGTAGTAGCACAAATTAGCATGTAATTGTCATTATACTGCATATAGTTAGTAACACTGTGAAGGTAATTGCTTGAATTGTCTGTGTTTAAACAGTGATGACAAAATCAGAGCCTGTTAAATAAAACTATATTAGTAGTTAAGTACAATAGTTAAATAACTAATAGTTAAAAAGATAGTAAAAATAATTGATGCCTGACATATTTTATCTCAGGCCTACCCACTCGGCAGCATCTTTTCCAGGGATATATATGCCTGTTTACACCTATGCTGTGGCCATACATCTAATCTGACAGTAATGGTACTGTGAGGATACAGATGGCCAGATACTTAGAGTTTCAGGGTATTCCTGGAACCTAATGTAGCAAACCAGTTGGTAACCACAGGTACACACTACATGGCCACATTCAGCTTGCATTATGCTCTTAACTGAAAAGCAAATTGTTAGGTCACAACATTGAGAACCTTCGGTATGAATATGAACAGCTGAAACAGCAGTAACTAGAGGTGGATATATGAGTGGACAATGGATGGATGAGCAGACAATGCAAAAACATTTAAGCTTTGATTCACAGAAATGAGTGGGCCAGGCGTGATGAGAGATGGGCAGATTCATTACTTTGTTTCATTCTTCTGAAAGGATGCAATATAAGGACAGAAAATAGAACATGGAACCCTTTTTTTTGTTTCCAATATATTCCCTTTGTGGTTTCCTTCGTATTTTTTACGCTGTTACACCAAATTTGGGAAAGATAAAACAAATGAAAAGTGGATAAAGGAAAAATGGGTGATAGAGAGCGATTCATGCCTATTCACAGCCCCATCAGATGGGGCTTGCATGATTCAGGTGGCCTAAATTGGGGTAGCCCTGTTGTTACAGCCTGTTGGACAGACAAAAAATGTCTCTGAAACCAGCAGGCTGGAATTTTTACAGGAGTTACAACTGACTGAAACCAGCTGTAATAAGAGATGGAGTGGAAAAATATACTCAGTAAAGTCTAATAAAAATAAACCTTGTGTGTATGCCCATACTTTGAGCTGAACTCTAGGCTGGCAGTAATCAGCCTGTTACTCAGGAACACTGCAGGTCAGCAAAACATCAGAAGATAATACGCAAAATAACTGCAAAAAAATTATTCCTCTGTCCACCTCATATATGCTCAGCACTGCACACAGTTGGCAGTGTTGGGTCGGTGCTTCCTAGCCAACATAGACTGTTCACAGCTCCCACAAGCACTGAAGTCACATTATGTCTATATCCTCTGTATTTTTCATTAGTATGTGTAGAACAGCTAAGCTGTAATACTGTAAAGCAGTAACATTGTGTTTAACCAAACAGTAAATACTCCACTTATCTTCCTTCAAAATACCAAATAATAATGGGTTGCATAATGGTTTTTCCTGAGTGCGGTCAAGCATCCACCTTACCATAAAAGGCTGCAAACACCAATCTAGCCTAAATTCTACACTCATCCATGCAATACTGGGGCATAGTACAAAGATTAATGCTTTCCCTGCCGCAAGAGTCCCTCTGAGACAGAGAAGGAACCCCAGAATATATTCCAGGGCTTGGCCCTGCCTTCCCGGAAAGGAGAAGATAACCATTCTTCATGCTCCATCTCCCCCAAGCCATAGTGCCTTGAAAACGTAGGGTCTGATCCAAAGTCTGGTAACCTTGGATACTCTAACTGAACATACATTTCACGACATGTATAAAGTGAATTTGCCATGCTATTTGTTCTGCTCTAAGGCTTTAAGAGGATGCCAAAATGAACAGGCAGAAGCAAACCCTGTATCTTGCAGATATACATATAATATGGTCCATGCCTAGTATCACTGATGTCACAGAAATCACAGAAGTAAAAATTTTAGTTGGTGAAATGATCCCTTCCTTCTTCACCAGAAAGACAGCACTTTCTCTAAAGTTGAGTCTGGATCGGTTTTGACCAAAGTGATCTGATCAGGTTTTCAGTGCTTACCCACGGTACCTGACTGCCAAAACACTGCTCTGTTATTATCCTGCAGATTATTCCTGATCCCCAGAATTACCCTAGTAATCTTTCCCATTCTACTATTTACTATTTACCGTTATGATGATATTCCATTCCCAGAATTGTCAGTAATCATCTTACTCCCTCTGTCTGTTAGTTGTTGACTGATTTAAGAAACAGTGTCTAAAGTGAATTGGGCTGAAAGACTGTAAATAATGCAGTAAAGAGCTATGAAGTATCTTCAAGGCTTTTAAACACAACAAAAATATTTACTTAACAAGCATCTCTAAATTATATTCTTCAGGAAACAGCTGCTCTAAACAGTCTTCCTTGGTCATGGTTTAAATTTAAAACAAAACAAAGTAAAACCATAAAACTGGAAACAAGAGATGTCATTAACTCTCCTTCATTTACACTATACATAGTCCAGCCTTGTTCGATTTAATGCAAGTGTTTATTCCTCTGGGAAAACCACGGCTGGCAAAAATAACAATTTGATGAATGATGATTAGCAGTAAATACATAATGTTTATATTATCTATGTAGCCCTTAAAAAGTCATAACAAAATTGAGTCATTGCCCTGACTAACTTCATCAGACATAAGAGATGTCTCGGAGGAGGTGGTACAGCGGAAAAGATGGAATAACAAATATAAGATGTGGTCCCTTTTCAGACATACACTAAGGATGATCACAGTTATCTGCTTTGCCATTAGCAGGACATTGTTACCTGAACACAGTATGAGAAGTGAGGCTTGAGGAACCATATGTAAGTAATGCTGGCTTCTGAAAAGTTTTATTTCTCCTGCAAGGGCAAAAATGCCTTTCCAAACTAACAAGATATAACCTCTCTGTCAAATGAGTCTAAGAGTTTGAAGGAACTGTGGATTTGCATTTAAGATTTAAGACTTTAACTGCAGCTATTTATTAGAAAGGAACCGAACACTACTGGAACTGCATTTCAGACCCTAATAATTGATTTGACAATCATCAGTAATGATTTAAAGTAACACAGGGACATGTCACAACAAGATGAGAAGACAGAGTGTGTGTTTTTCTGGTATATGTCAAGGTCAGGGACCCCATCGCCAGAAATAAAGATGTTTTTGTTTTCTTCTGATAATCCAAAATATATGTGCCTAGATAGTATTTGAGAACTCTCTTGGTTATGATGCCAAAGCTAAAAGTAGAAAGGACTTCACACTTTCATTTACTTAAGTAGACAGAAAAAAAAAAAAAAAGAAAAAGAAAAAAAGGTAGAAATATGTAAAATTTACTTAATGCCAAGAAGAAATTCAGAGGCAAATCTCTTGTAGTTTAAAAGTACTTGTAGTTTAGGAATAATGATAACCACAGTTATCAGTGGACTCAGTCTAAGAGTGAGAAGGTCAGACCATAAAGAGTATAATATAGAAAATACTTAATCATGTGCTTTTGTAATTCTCACTTGGTTTTAGCTGTTAGTAGTGTGTCAGCAAAGCAAAAGCCTTCTTCATACCCTCAGCTCTATTTCCCACTGATCTTTCCTGACTCTTTTTCTCCATTAATTTTTGTAGCTTTCTTTGACAAGTCTAACAGCTGTGACAGCTCTTGGCCTTGCTCTTCTTTCTCAACCTCATTGAAAAAAGTTTATCTTAAAAAGAATGGATTTAAATCAACTTGTACAGACTGTACCAATCCAAGGCACAAAAAAGTCACGGTGGTAGAGGGAGAAGGACCACAGGTTCAACTAGACCTGATCCAACTAGAGCCTTACTGAAGCCCACATAGCGCTTCCTGCAGGCCATCGCCGACTCCACCTTGGCCTCTCCTGTGGTGGCAGGGCACGGGCTGAGTATTTGGCAGGGAGCACACTGAATGCTTTCTGAAAGAGCTGGCTGTCCATAGTTTGGAATTGCAGGTACTGTGATGAGTAACTATGCATTTATGACAATCTATCTATAATATACTTCACTTTTGCACGTCTTGTTGTCTTTTTGCTTCTCCCACACTTTTGCCACTGTCAGTTACCTCTCCGCTTGGCTGTCGGATGTAACTGTGACCTGGGCAGTGTAACTCTGTGCCAGATTTGGCCTAAGCCAAAGATGACAACACACCTTAAGCAGGAAAATTAAGGTAGTCATAGTTTCTGCCCATTTGAACAGACTGAAATCCTTCCTTAAGGCTATAAAGGGCTTATTCACCAGATTCTCAGCCCTGTGGAAGTGCTTCTTCTCCCAGGTCAGTGGCAGCATGTCCTGCCATCGCTGTAGCACGTTGTATTCCAGAAGTCAGTTACAGAAGCTAAAGAGTGAGCCACAACAGGTCAGTGCAGAGACCTGCCAGGCAGGGAACCACCTGAGAGTAATGACACTCAAAACTTTGTCCTGCCATTCATTTCATGCCTATCTGGCAGACCAACATTTAGATTACTTCACCTAGTAAAGCATAATCGTCTGAAGAGAATAAGCCACAAATTAGTGAGGTGTGGGCAGTGCCTGTGTTCAATTTTATACATGACACTAAGCAGTCACGACATAGGACAGTGGGGGACTGAGCTTAAAGTTTGTGGAGAGGGATAAGACAGGAGACATGGAGTCTCGAGAAGTGGGATGACATGTGGTGCCAGTGGGTGTGCAGCACAGAGCTTCAGGGCCCTGGGCTGAGGGATGTGGTAGGACAGGCAGGGCAGCACTGAGGAGCTGTGGCCCCAGTGCTGCTTTGGAGACAGAGCAGACATGGTAGAGTAAAGCTTCGGGGTTGGGAGGATGATGGGAACCAGGTGTGGTGAGAAGGCAGATAGCAGGGCAGGGTTCCAGGGGCAAGGTAGGCATGAAGGAGAGAGACCTGAGGCAAGGGAGGACCATGAGAATGAACCTTAAGCATAATGAGGAGGTGCAGCTCATGACACCACCTCAGATGTGGGGCAGGAACAGAGGTGTCGGGCTTGGGGCTGAGGAGGGGCACCAGGACAGGCCAGAAACATAGCAATTCCCTGGCATGGCTACAGAGAAGACAGTCCTTGGCAGTGCTTCTGAAGCATGGCCATATGCTGAGGCTCAGGGTCTCGCGGGAGCACTGCCAGGCCCAGGTGATGCTAATGAGATGGGCCAGGACAGGAACAGCTGTGGGGACCAGGGTGCGGCGAGAATAAGCAGCAGCACAAGTGAGAGGCTATGAAGTGTCGAAATGCCCAGGCCTTGGCTCTGTGCCCAGACAATAATAAAAAGGAAGGAGAAAGAAAGAAATCACACAGAGCAAGTGGCAACATGCTTGGTCCCATGATCCTCTCTGGAAACACCTGGCAAAAAATGGGCTGCTGTCTTAAGTGACTTGTGTCAAGTTCAACAACATTTCTTAGGGGACAAAAACTGTGTTGAACACACCATTGTACAAGGCAAGACATTGTACCTGATGCTCTATTCTCCTTTGTGACAAAGCTGATTGAACAGTTTGCCATTCTCCTTTTCCCCTTCTTCAGCTACTCAGCAGAAGAGTTACCTTTAATATCTGCTCTGCCATGGGACAAGTCACATTTCCAAACTATTTTAAATTTCAGAAGTGAAATAGTTCATGGTATCATTATTGTTGTTGTTGTTATTATTTTGCTTTATTCTCCATAATGAGATTTCCCCAGATTTTAAAAAAGAAACAAAAGATATACTCTCCGTAGCCCGCTAAAACCGAACATCTAAAATCCCCAAAGAAATTAGTTGACTCCTATGTATGAAACTTGCTGAGTAATGCTACCTCTTAAAAAAATTCTGCTCTTACAAACTATTTGCTATTTTTTCCGACCACATCCTCTAGAAACAGACCTTATTACTCCATGTTGCATAATGTCTGCGGCAGTTGTGCTTTTAATCAGCTTTGTTGGCACTTAATATGTATACAAATATTTTCCAATTCTTCTTGCTTGTTATGTCTCTGTATGGTTATATTAAATGCCGTGTCAGAAAATGTTATGAATAGGACACTCTTAAATTCCTTAGCACTGAGCAGTACTCTTTCTTTAGAAAGAAGAGGCATAATTTGAAATCGAGCTTTTTTCCTGTGTGGTGCTAACTATACATGTACACGTATATTTACACATATGTATATGCATGTGACATGCATAGGTATACATATGTATATAGCAATATGTATACATATTGCTATATGCATGACACAAAATACTGTATTTCTGAATGTTGCTGTTCATATGCCCTGTAATTTAAATATAACTTAAACATAAAATATTGTACAACCAACCTGCATTACAGACACATTTTAGAGTTTAATGCCTACTGGTAGCAAGACAGAAATAAATAACAAAATATTTGATTTTGTATCATAGAAAAATGAAAAAAACCAACAGAAAAATAACAGTAAGATCAAAAGGAAGAAACTGCTATCTACGTTCCATGTCTTAATTCTGCATTCCTTGAGAATCCTAAATTCCCATCAAAGTTGATAAAGTGCAACAAAGTGAAAGTTGGGGTTTTAAAAATCTATTCACACAGGTTTGTGCATGAATATTGGCATGACTACAACAGTTATCTTTAGGACACAAGAATGGAGACATGAACATTTGCTTACCTTGAAAACAGATCTTAGTTTTACAATAAGAATCCGTACACTCATGTGATCTTCCAGGTCTTATTTCTTTTGCTAGTTAAACATTTCCTTGATTAAACGTGTCTAGAAACACAAAGTGAGATTTGGAAGCTACAGTAGTACTGTTGAATACTACCTCTAAACACCCTGGAGGTGGCTATATAAAAATATTAAATTGGTTCTCTAACATTTATCAGAAACTCCAGTGAAGTCTGCATTACTAGAATATTAAAAAGCAGCTAAAGCTGGGATCTGTTCAGCTGTAACAGTAAGAGAATACACTTCTCCATTCTAACAGAGTACCTTTTGAAATCATATACCCTTTAGCCACTGTTTCTTACACAAATGAGAAATATTTGAAACTTTGTCTAATCTCTACATCAACCTATATTTATTAATTACAACCCATTTGCCAAAGGCTTTTCGCCACTGACTCAGAAGTTTTGCTTATTATGCACATTACTTTACACCACTTGCTTTGATGTGTCTCTACGGTCAATCAAATACTGTTTTTATTTCATGAGACATTCATTTTACAAAACTGTGAGAAAAGATCACGGCTCTCTCAACTACATCTGAGCAGAGCAAATAAGCAAAAGATATGCCCTATCCTTATAGCAAATATAAGGATATGTATGGTTATTGTTATAAATAAATGCATCATAGCTGTCAGCATAAATGACAAAGTTTGCAGGTAAATTTGGCCAAGGCACTTAGCTGCCTGTGACTCAGTTTCCTTACCCAAGAATGAAAGACAGCATTGACTAGACCTTCACCTTCCTTTATAGTATTCCTCAGATGAAAAAAACATATTGGTTTTAGTATAATTACTTTGGGTTGCTTTGTCCAAAACACTTTAAAATATAAGAACAAATATAAAAATGTTCCTTATTAGTGAGTCTGGCAGTAGGAAAAGAATAGTAAATAACCTTATGTCTCATAGTTTCCTACTATACACTACCACAACAAGGAAGTACTTTATGGAATATGATCAGTAATCATTACGGTTCTGAACTACCTAAAGATAACTAGTTTGGGCTCAGAGGCAGGCAAAACTTGAGAAGTTAAAATTTGGGTTTGATTTTTAAATGCACAATAAGCATTTAACCATATATTTGAACTCTTTCAACCTAGCAAGATTTCAAAATTGTAATTGTGACTTCATGAAAAGTGCTTATCCTCCCCAAAGCATCTGTGTGATTGTGACTTCATGAAAAGTGCTTATCCTCCCCAAAGCATCTGTCATATTTGCTTATACTTGCGATGGAAATAACATAAGCACGGTATTTCTCAAGGAATTTCAATGCTTTTGGCTTTGATGCTGATCAGAAGTCATACATCTCTGGTTTAGGAGGCTGTTTAATTCTTTTTTGTAGCATATACAAATTTTGTATGAGATGGTACAACTAAAACAATACTGTGATGAACAAGATTTTCAACTATGGGAACTTCATTAAAATATGTCTTGGATCACATACACAAGTAGTTTTAAGTTTAACACAGGAAGAACATTTGTGATTAGTAAATAATATAATGCATAACTATTCAGTGCCCAGTATATGCAAAGAATAAAACATAGAATACTAAATGAGAGCGCAACTACCATACACTCACTTTGGCCAACAACACCACAAATGCAGACAGACATTTTGCACAGTCATGGCCTCTTGATAATGAGACACTAATTTTTCCACGTATTCTTCTCCTAAGCTACTAAAAAATTTTCAAGCTATGTGGTTTAGTAATGATAGAGTAAGATGTGTGTCTGTCTGCCTGATGATGCAAACCATAAAGAATGCCTGGCATTTATTCTTTTTGTTCATTTCTAAGCATTATTTCAGGTAGTGTTTGAGGCTATCTACATGCTAGACGTTCTGGAGTCTGACTGCATGTAGGATGTCTATCTTTATACAGTATTGTGACATTCAGCATGTTTTTGCTAATGCAGATGTTACAGATTCAGAGAACTCTCAACTTAGAGATCCATTTTGAGAAGGCCTAGTCTTGGTGACTTTGAAGGCATGAATCTGTTCTCATGGTCTTTTTGCATAGGGTTTGTTTGTGGGAATTATACTGACTTCTGAAGTGGTATCTGTTACGTATAAACATTTAACCACGTGTTCAGTCTATGATTTGATAGTTCTGTTTATATAGTGTTTTAAACATAAACATGTATTTATAATTAAACTGTGTATCCAGACTCACTGAACATGAGTCTGTGCTCACACATGGGCTCTAGGTGAATTTGATAGCACTGGGAAGAGGCCACTTGTGTGCCTTCTACCCTGTCACACAGGCCCAGTAGTAGTGTGGGTAAGCTAAACATGGACACAGCTATGCCTGCTCAGCCCAGGTCTGCCAGTGTACATCCCATAATACCTTGCAGCAGTATCAGATGACAGCCAGGTTGCTATACTTTTCCATGACGTAATGTTTCACACAGAAGCATCTCACCAGAAGTACAGATTACTGAGCCTATCTTAAGCAATGCAGATATCTAGAACACATCAGGTTCTTGCTTGCTTGGTCTTGGGACACATTTCATTTAGCAGCATAAAGGTAGACTACATACGAAAAGAGTGTTAGAGGATTGCTTCATACATGTTTTCAAATAAATAAATAGAAAGAAGCAATCTTTCAGTATAAAAATGTTGCAACATTTTCAATAGATTTTGTTTCCAAATTTACTATTTCCAAATACTCTGGAAGGACCAGAAATTCAGTACTTGGTGTCTTCCTGTAGCGTCTTGGAACAGACTGCTGTAGTGGGAGGCCTCTAGTATAGTTCTGGGCACACAGGAATCAGACATTAAGAGCAAAGTTCCTTTGAGTTTGGAAGTATTTCAGCCACACATTTGACTTTAAAAAAACATCTGTATTTGTTCATTTCCAGAATATTTATTTACTTTGAGACAGATGACTGTCATTAGCATCTTGGTAGGGCTTGCCTTCCTGAGGCAGTGTTGTGCTCTCCACTGCTAGCTATTGCTTTTTCAGTTTCTGAATGAAGGGCATTCACCACCACCATACAAATGCTGTTTCTTACTTCATTTCTGCACATGATAGTAAGATCCCACTACTCTGCAGCCATGAAATGGCAGTCTTGATTAATTTTCTTTCATTTAATTTACAAGTGTAAATCCTTTAGTTCTTTTGGAAAAGTGGGGAAAAAAATGTCAAAAAAGTAACAAATCAAGTAACAAGTAACAAATATCAAGAAATAGCAAGAATCAGTAGCTGATAAAGGGAGCAGAAGATGTGCAGACTTCTTCATCCAGTACATAAGACTTCCTGCCTTCCTGTATTCTTTTACACAGTGTGTTTTCAACACACACCAAGAAACCAATTTTTGGTTGTATTTTTGTCGGCAGTAACCAGTGTGGTAGGTTGGAAATATACAGGACAAGAGAAAGAAAAAAAATGTGCTGATGCAAAGCTCAGATGCTAAGAAAAAACCTGTTGTGGACTACATTGATGGAAAAATGTTGGTAAAAGTCAATGAAGGCTCATCAGAACAGGCAGAAGCATAATGGGTCAGCAGCCAGCCCATTTTTTTCTTCAGTAATCAGTCCACCCACCGATTTCCAAGTCTGTATTTGGATGGCATATTTCAAGAAATTGAAAAAAAAAATAAAAAAAAAAAAAAAATGTCACTGGATGCCAAAACCCTCATTTTTCAAAATAGTTTCTACTAGTGCAGTATCTCCTTGTTACTTACCTGGTTTCTGTTTGCAATAAAGCTGCAATAAATCAGCACAATCCTGGTATTGACTGGGTCTACCTACTCACTATTGTGGTAGAGCTAACAGTGGTTAAGAAAACTCAGTGAACCTGGGTTTCTAAGAAAATAAACTGAAGCATTGGCTCTATAGCTATTAGAAGGAATCCGATTTCTTTGTTCAGCTTTCTTCTAACCAGACAGTTACAGCACATATTAGTGGAGAGACACATTCTACCATAATTATTTGTCTGTCATTAAGTTTTTCCTTTTACCAGTGTGGGAAAAGGAACTTACATTCAGCTGGCTTCACTGTGGCTTTGCTGCTGCTGGTCCCTTGAGTCTGTTCGATGCAAGGGAGTCATTAGAGTTACTTTTTTTTTTTTTTTTTAGACTGCAATTTTGAGTGCTAGGGAATAGAAAAAATTAATTGTCTCATCTGTGGCTTAAAATCTATGCCAAGATGAATGGAAAGTTTCTTCAATTAAAAGTGATATTCTACAGAAAAAAAAAAACATCCAGTGTTTGCTTTTTGGTAGTTGTACACTTCCAATTCACAGACTGGCCAGTTTGTTTTCACAGGGTAAAATATCATTAGTTCTTAAATTTAGTATATTTGATCACATCACTCAGTTCAAGTGCTTTATATTTCTCTGCTCCATGAATCTGGAAAAGATTGATATAAAAGTGGGAGGCTGTGGAAAAGGAAGAACATCTGACTCATACAATTAGAAATCATGGCCAAACCACTCTGCAAGGAGGAGGTAGAATGTCCTGGGAAAACTGAAAACTAGCTGTTGGAAACAAGAAATACCAACTGTGTTCAATAGGTCTATGTGAATCTGTGTATTTGGTGTATCACTCCAAACATGTACTCAGCTACACACAGTTAATGTAACAGAAATTGACACAATAAAGCCTGAATTAATTAAACCAATTAAAGTAACTGCAAACTTTCTAGGGCCCCTCTGTGTTTGAAAGAATAGTTTGGATATTTCTATATTAAAATTATGTGGACATTTGTAAATATTAGTAAGACTGATCATTATGTAAATAAATCAAAAGTTTTCTTTTGACTAAAAATCTATTTTTATGCTCAAAAGTGATGCAATCATAGTTGTTTAATTAAAAGCTTGTACTCAAAGCCAACTATTTTGGAAAAGAAGAAAGCCCTTTTTGATTTTTGGAACTGTCATCCATGTGACTGTTGAGTCAGCTAGCATCTTTTTCTTACTACTAGATAGCTGATTTTTATTGCTTGTTTGCCTTTATTGTATATATGGGACCTCAGTTTTTAATAAGCACAAGTTTACACAGTGATATCCTCTGCTAAATATATCAACAACTGAGATTTCATAATACTTCCTCTGCACATGAAAAATTAAGTAATAGGGGTAGCGTAACTGTGAGGATTGCAGCAGGGCATATGGGAACTCTCCAAGTGCAGTGAAGTGGAGAGGCCTGATGGGACAGGAGCAGCACACAGACACTGCCAAGCGCTGGCTGAGGTCCCTGCCCTCAGGGGTGGCCATCTTCACCTGTAGTAGGAGCAGTGCAAAAGGAGCTGGATATAGGGGCAGGCAGAGACTTGCTCCCTCCTTATTAGACCCCAGATTGGCTAAAGGGCACAGATGCCTGAAAAGATTATTTATTTTTTCTTTCCATGCAGTGGGCTAAATCACTCCATTCTTTTTGATTTGACTAGCAATAAAGACAGAAAGGTTTTCTGTTGGAGCCATGACAAACATTTCTTGGGCTGAGTTACCTGTATGTAATGGCAAACATCAACAACACAACCATGGGAAAACATGGATCCAGAAGGTAAAGGGGAAGGAGCAGCAAAACAACTCTAGAGATTCTGGTGAAGAAATAACTTCAACCATTAATAACAAATCCTATGAATAATCATTAAAACCCACTAATAACTAGCAGCAAGACCAATAGAAACTACAGGAAAATCAGTCCTGTTAGCAATTACAGCAACACCTCGCAAAATGTTGCAGTTCTAGGGAGAGAACCTGCATCAATTTCTGCTCTGTCTGTGAACCCATGAAAGCTGAAGTCCCTGTTGTGGTGCTGGTAGATGCTACAGGAAATATGAAAGTCCTCTTAAAAATATAGTACAGCTAACTCAGAAGCCACTTGAAAAACTTTTGGGACCAATAATTTGCAAAGGTATGAAAGAGCCACCCAGATAGATTACTGTCTCACTAAGAAACACCACACTGTGAATATGAGGTGCAGGGGGCACAGCACTACAGATCTTTCCATGCAGCCAATCTAGACAACTGACAAGTAAGAAAACTTAAGTGATGGTGAACTTGGCAGAAAATACCCCAGAAATCCAGCCTTGAGCAGTAGCCTGATAGTTCAGAGATTTGTATGCGGAGGCTGAAAACTGAGACATATTGCAAATGTGATATGGAGCAAGATGATTCTGTGACTCTGTGATGGCAAACTAAAACAAATTTGCTGTATCTTTGAGAGAGACCTTGGTCCCACTAGCAGTCTGTATTTCAGCTATAAGAGGAAATACACCTGATGAAAAATTACTTGAAAATGCAACTGGGGTACCAGTTGAGAGCTGGGAGGGGAATGCATCTTGTAATGGGCAAACCCAAATGCTAAACCCTTCTTGGCCCAGTTGGAGTTAGGTTATCCTATGTGTTTGTCAAGCAACATGAAGACTTAGCAGTTGCGAGAGGCATATGGATGAAGGAAAAGATGTCTTTTCATTGTTCTGTCTTGTGATCAGGAGGTGACGAGAGCAGAGGCTACCCCTTTGTGTGACATTTCATTCTGTTCTTCAGATACTAGCAAAGATCCAGAAGATAATGCTGTTTGTCATGTCTGTGTATGTATGTGGGCTGCCTCTGTGACAATGTACATTTCTAGTCTATGTATAGGAAGACAAGTAGGATGTTAACTGTTACTAAGCAACATTGGCACCTGGTAATATAGGCCTAAAACTGGGGCGCATGGGCCTGGCTCCTGAAAACAGTCTTGGAATATTTAATGGAAAAATACTGTCCTCCTTCTGACTCCCACTTGTTGATCATTAGCCAGTATCCTGCTGAAAACAGCGCTGAGACAGCAGGGAGATATCTGTAGCCCAAAGGAACCTGAGGGGAAAAAAAAGCCTTGGAGTGCACTGTAGTATAGAAGCTCTGGGGAGGTAACTTGGGAAGCAGACTGCTCCCACAAACCCTCTGCAACTGGCTGACATTCTCTGGTATCAAGACAGATTTTGTCCAAGGTCAGAGAATCCTGTGTTTTGTACATGCTGTTCAGCAGATGGTTGATCAGCTTGCTTTATTCTGAGGTTTCCTGGGGATAATAATCCCCACCACAGTGGCAAGACATTGAAAGCGCCCAGAAAGAGACAATATGTTCTTTGGGATTTTCAACATTTGAATGGCTATGTGGAAGGCAGCCCAAGAAAATACTGGAGTTTTTCCTGGAATATGATCAGAGAGTCTATTTGTTCTTTTCTCTTTGGTAGTAAATGCAGCATCCAAATCTAATATTTATTCAATGTCTTGCATTAATGAAATATTAGAAGGCTCCACTAAGGCATGATATTATATACCCACACCTGATATACCCACACCTGATGTTGGCAAACAGCATGGATCCCAGAATTCAGAGAGCCTCGATGCATTCTGGGTCCTGAAAAGTTTCAGAATTTCCTGTTTGTGCTACACACAGTCCCAACAATATTTTAAAAACTGCTCTGTTTTCCAGGCAGGTGATACACCTTGATGATCTCTACCAACCACCTCATGGGCAGAAATCTTGCAAAATGTACAAACACTGCCCAGAAGTCTCCACGTCAACTTGGCTAAATGTCAAGTAAGGCATGAACAGACAAAACACATGCCTCAAGAATTAAACTGCCTTTCATCAAGAATTAAGATAAGCCCTCTTTAGGCAAGGTAAGATTTTCACTGGAATCTTCTGTTGCATTAAGCAACAGAGGACATTTTTGGGATGGGTTCAGTGATCATAAAACCACTGGCTGATTTGCTAGGAACAGGAAAGTATACAGTACACTACAACGTAGAGAAAACCTGTATAGACGGATTTGGCAAGATACAAAGTCAAATACACAGCATTCTAGATTTTACACTGTAGATGGGTGCTTCCGAATGGTGTTATTACTCCTGTGGGATTTTGGTTGCTACTCAGTGGCTGACATAATTACTACTTTACTATGAGGTCAGTATACAGTCACTGATAAATAACTTGTACGTAGCTCTTTCAAGAGATGCATGTAATTTCTTTGCTATAGGTAAAAGTTAATTAATTTCTTGTATTTTTCTTATCATTCTATTCCTTTTCAATTTATTAGTTAAAGTTGTTGAACAGATTGTGGAGTTCAGTGTCACACTGTGAACTTATTCCTTATTCCAATGAATACATAATAGAATTGTGTTCTCTGATAATATTTTGCTTGGAGAAGTGCTCACAGGCCAGAAACAGTATTGGTATGAAACCTTGGCATAGCTTTGCTGAGGGTTGTACACTTTTGTTCAGTATATTGCTTGCAAACTGCTAGATGATGGTGATTAGAGTTATAAAAACTTCTTCACCATTTCATGTGATAAGAAAATAGCTGCATTATAGAAATCCACATACAGGTGATTTTAGCTTCATTTAAGATTGTTGTCTATCTAGTAGAGCTGCTTAAAGATTCCGAAGGGCTTAGGGCAAAAGACTGTGACCTTTCCATTGCAAAATGGATTATATAAAGTGGAGGCTCTTTTCAACCCTTCAAAGGAAGAAACAGAAAGCAAATTCATGTCTGCCCTTTTCTGCCTTCCCCTTTGAGACACAAAATTATACCCATGTTAAAATACAAACTCTATCCTGTTTTTTTTTTACTGTAATACCTGCCTACATCTCACTGTATAACATCTGACCGGTGGCTCTTTTAGTAATATACAATATAACTGAACTTTAATTATTAATACAGAGAGATAGCTACAGGAGTGTTGATAAAAGAGGGCAAGATGTTAGCCTTTTAATACTTTGCCTAGCAGCATGGCTAGTCTTAAACAATGTTTCAGTCCTGAACTGAGAATTTACTTTTGCAAATAATAAACTGAACATGTTAATGAATTGTGAACTATGTTCTGGTACTCTGTAGATAACTCCAGACTACCCAACTATTTCCCAAGCAACTGAAGCACTTCTGCATCTTTTGCTTCTTTCCTGTACTTACACAAGGATTTTTGTACATGCTCTGAGGGTGGCTCATCTGTTTGATGTGTGGCAATTTCTGGAATTTCCATATGTGCTCAGAGCCAGTCACCATGTAATGCATGATGGTATGGGAAAAAAGCAGAGCCTGGAAAAAGGTATTTTGAAATCAAGTATAGTCACCACATTTGTGGCTATGGATTCATATCAACAGTATGAAGCACAAGAATCCTTCATTAGCTCTTCTCTCTCTTTACTATTCTTATTATGTGTGGAATGAAGAGTTAAATGCTTAAAAGAGAAAATCATTACTAAATCTCTTAAGTCCAACAGTCATGCTATTTCACTGCAGGTGAAGGATATCCCAAATATTTGTTAAAAAGCACTACAAGCACAATTCTGTACCAAGTCCACCTATTCTTACATGAAGGAAGAGGTTTCTTACCAAAATAGGCTGAATTTGCATAAGAAAGAAATTTTACAGGAAACAGTCATCCGTTCTCCTAGCTTTCTTGCACCTGTTTTTTTTTACTGATCTTTATTATAGTAGTTCTATTAAATCCTCTCCATGCTCTATTCAATTATTTTCTCTTTATGTTTTACTATTTTTTAATAGCCTTGCATAAATACAAGGAAAATAATCATATAGATGGAACAAAGAGAACCAGGATCAAGCAAAAAAGCAAGTAAAGACTTAACTAGAATTGGATCGATATTAACTGCTAAATGAACATGAGTTATACAAGGTGAATACATGATACAGTATAAAACCCTGACAGAAAACAGCTTGCTATTTCAAATGAAGATACTGTCAAAAGTAAATCCAGTTACATGAATTCTGGAAATAAGTGAAATAAACACCGAGCTTTTAATGAACACAGGATTCTAATAGTGCTTGAATTCCAGAAGGTATAGTGTACCAGCTGACCCTGCATTTCTGGATATTGCTATAGTTCTGATTTTCAAAACTATTCAAAATCCCCATCACTGCTCACTGAAGCAGAATAAAATTGGCAGCTGAAGGAACTGTTCTCTTTTGTTAGCTTTAGGCAACGATTTAATTTTGTCTCAAAATAAAGAAAATAAATTAAACGTGAAATTAGCACAAGGATAAGATGTAGTCAAAAGAATGAAGGTCTGTTACTTGTAATTCATCTTGATGACTGCAATAATTATCCTGCTGTCAGGGTCTAATATCTAGGCTATATCTAGTATTGGCTGAGGTGAGGATTTGGAGAAAATGCACCTTGTATTCTTTATAATAAGGCTGGAGTTTTAGTACGACATTGAGATATCAGTGAATTTCTCTCACTGTAGTTCTAAAAGCCTGAACAGAGAAGGCACACTCCAAATGAATTTGTCACTGCTTGGAAAAGCACGGTCATATCTGGCATGACATGTTAACCAGAGTAAATAAAAACACTGAAAACAGGGAAACGCAGTCTTAGTTAAAAAAAATCCAATTTCAAGTAGCTAAGACAACCAGGGAAAAACTGGTTGGAAAAAAAACCCAAACTGTTAAAAACTAGGAAAACAAAGAAAACACTACAGTAAATTGAATAGAGCAAGATCTTGTTTTTTAAATCTAGCAAAATGTAATTTCTGCTCAGACTGACTGTGATCCATTTTGAGGTACTACATATAATCCTGAGGAACTCAACACGTTTATTTAATCAAATGATAGCATAGAAGAACTTCACATAACAGTGAATTTTCACTTAATAGTGATATTTTGACAAGTAATAGTGATTTTCTTTTGTGTGTGTTTTTTTTTTCTCGTAACTAAAGCAAAGAATAAACCAGTACGGAATGTTATATCTTCAGGAAGTAACTTTTATATTTTGCCCTCTTTAAAGTTCTTAATCCTTCAGAATAACAGAATTCTCATCTCCAACTAATTGAGAGTCGAGATATGGGAAATCTGCCCAGATGTAAACAATGTGTACATATATATGCATATACATCCATATGCATCACAGACTGTTTAAATGAAACTATTTTAAAGGAGGAGAATAAAAGCACATCGTCTTTTTCCCACAAGTATTACTTGTATGATATGGTTTTGTATGACTATAAGTAGGATTTGAACTCCATCTACACTATCTAAAATTCAAAACTTAGAAAAAGTGAAAAGATAACTCTCTTTTCCTTCTAGCTTTGAGAGGGCTAAGCACTGCCACTTGATGGACATTTCTGACATTTCTATTACATAACTAAAAGAACCAAAGAAAAACTGAATACTCAGAAAAAAAACATGCTGGTTTTTACAATGGAACAAATTAGAGTGCTGGGTTAGCTGTGTCTCTCACTCCTACGGAAGTGTGACAACTGAGAAGTTTTGAGTCCCAGGGACCAGGACATCCTTAGAATCACACCTGAAGAAGGAAGTTAATGCTTGGGAACTAAAATCATTAAGACCTTTCTTGGCAGTTTAGAAATCTTCAACCCTAAAAAACCCTAAAAACTAAACCAATAAAAACCTAGTTAGATGAAGGGAAAGGAATGAGAATCTCACATTCCATGTTCTCCTCCACCGTTATGAAACCAAAGTAATCCATTTTTTAGACTCCATTAATCTTTAACAGATACACATTAAGATCTGCAACATCTATTTACTTTAAAGGAATTACACAAGGAATAAACGTCTAACATTGGTTTCTGCTCTATTTTAAGAGCACATGCAAATTCTCTCAGTTCTAAACCTTTTTTCAAAGTAGTAAGTTCCATCCTTAAACTCTGCTGCTGGATAGACAAAACATCCGATGTGGATAACATTCTAATAACATAATGTTCATTTCTGAAAAGCAGCATGTGATTATTGTAAAAGCTCTTCTTTCTGGAAAGGATATGCATGATCTGATGGCCTACAGATGTGCACTGAAAACTGCCTTTGGTCTCCTTCCTAGAGTACCAGATGGTCTCACATCATGAGGTTCCTCTCATGTATGAGTATTGCAGTCTATATGCTTAGTCACTAGAGCTATAAATAGTATAATTACTACTTTATTTTTCTTTTACCAACAGCATTCATCAGTCCCTTTCACAGAAAAATCTCTCTCAAGGGAATAGCAACAGCTTGAACACGGGGCCAGTTGAAACTGTACCTCTTAAAAATTACAAAACCATAAGTACATAAGGTAGTTACATTTAAGTATTTTTAAAATAAAAACTAATTCTTGGAATTGCTGCCCTAAGCTCCCACAAAGAAGTTTAGCTTTTAGTGGTTGGTGTGGGAAGAGATGGTAGGAAGGAGCTGGTAACAATTAACTAGTCAAAGTTTCATCCCTTTGTGAAGTCTCTCTTCTTCTGGGACTTGCCACATGTATTCTTTACTGCAAAAATCTGTTAGCAATGAATACTCAGTTCTGCACAGAGGACCCTTGCAGTGTGTCAGCTTCCCAGGTTTCTGCTGGGAACGGTTCTTAAAACAGCAGAAAGGAGCCTCTTTTAACCCTGTGCTTACTTAATTATCCTCAGCATGTCACTGGTATTATGCTTCTTTTTTGTTGTACTTTTATCAGAAAGCCATAAAGAAACTCAGAAGACTATGAACTGGCCCGGTCTAAAACTCATTGAAGAAATAATTAATTGGAAAAAAGAGAAATGTTAATTTCAGAGGATTTCAGTTCTGAAAGACTCTTTTCACCCTGAAGTGCATGACTCCTTCCTCTCTTTTCTGACAAATGGTGAATTTGAAAGGGACCCAGTCCTAAATTCCAGTTGCAAATTCTCCACATATTTTGTGGAAGTACTCATTGAGGTCTGAATTGTGTAGATGACCCCGTGCTAATGGCTGAATCAAGCTCTCAGTTATAAATACCTTAAGGGCATAGGTTGTTTGTATCTTTTAAAAAAATTAACTGATTTGATTCCAATGTATGTAATTGCCATAAAGGTTAACCAATCATTTGCCCGCAATTAAAAGCAGAAAATCCAAGTCAGTCATGTTCCAGTTTTGATTGCCTAAACCAAAAGTTTTCATTATAGAACCAAACTTCATTAGGTTTCAATTTGCTTAAACGAAACCCTCAGTTTTAGGCAATTCAGGTATCTTTCCTTCTTTTTTAAATAATTAAAAAAAAAATCCTGAGCAGGTAACATAGCAAAATATCTGAATATATTTTGCTAATGTTTAAACATCATTTTGAATTTTCCATGTTTTGGTATTTTTTTGCTACAAATGAAATAATATATGAGATATTAGTTAAATGATCTTCAGAGTGACAGAGAAATAATTCTGTTTTCAGAAGACAGTTTCTCTCAAATCCATTTTAATTTCACACGCATTTCAAGAAGCAACTGCTCTCCCTAGGCATTACAGACTTGACTCATAGACTATGATGATCAGCGGAAATCACTCTGTGTACTCACAGATGTTTTCTGTGACATGTTGCAACTAGTACAAAATGCCTTATAAGGTATTGCCCTGGTTTGGCCTTCAGTGTATTATTCTGAGATTTTTTGGCATGATTTTTAAGAAAAAAAAAAAGTTAAGTAATCCAAAACCTGCAGATGTACGATGAGGAAAAGCCTTGCAGGGAATAAGTGATGAAGGATTATGTACAGATGTACTACACAATAATAGCTAGCAGTAGTCTCCAGTGACATGGCTTAGTCTGCTTCATTATGAGAGATTCTTGTGTCTTTACCTTTTCAATTAATTAAAATAATAAAGACTTTAGAGAATAAACAGAGTGAGAACTCAGTCACAGGTTCCTAAGAAGGATAAAGCTTCATTCTACTTCCCACTTCATATTCTAGTCAAAGAGTAAAACTGCATGTTGGGGGTAGAGATGGCCTTCAAACTTGGGGAATGATCCCTATTCAAAGAAGTACAGATACATAGCCTACAGATCTTATCTGTGTGTATTAGTAACTGTGAATACAATACAGAAGATAAAATTCCTACTTTCACAGAGCCTGCACCTGCTAATGTAGTCTATACCAATCATATTCCTTTAGGATACATTTGTTATACTCTTATATTTTTTCAGTTCTTCTGAAGTGCTGCTTCATCTAGGTCTGAGGTGTGAAATATATTGAACGATCATGGTAACGTTTCATTGGAAATAACTGGTGGATAGCTAAAAATGTCTTTATCAATACTATGTACATACATAGGTTCCTCTGTTCCTACACTATCCCTCTATATATAATTTCTACATTATTATTTGCTTTACCATAATGCTTAGGTATCCTAATGAACACTAAGACCTCAGCATGGTGCCTTCATACCAGTAGTAAGAAGACACCTCAGTTGCAAAGAGCTGAAGAGATGAGAAAGTGTGGAGAAAGGACGTACTATTCCCACAGCAATGTATATGAAAATGAGATGCAAGAAGATGGTGACCTCAGTTTTTGGACTTGGGTATAGCTTACATAGAGCAAAGAAATATGCCAGAGTCCACACATCCCCTTCAATGCTTAATCACTTTTCACGGCTTATACTCTGAATACTCTTGCCCTTTTGCTGATTAGGGCTGTTCAGTCGAATTTCTGTTCATCTTCTCCCCTCTAGTCTCTGTGTTCTTGGATCATTTCCTCTGCCTTCCAGTCTCTCTTCTCCATTACATTCAGTGTTTTTTCTTCTATCTTAGTGTCTCCCCTGTTGGGTAGATTCCCCATCCAGTAGATTTTCATCCCTGCTCCTATGTATTCATGACCTGCCTCACTGTTCCCTCTCCTGTATGCTTTATTCATCCCCCCTGCCCAAGCTCTCTCTGGCTTATCTGCTCAGGCAATAAATTCTTCTGGACAGATACTGTTTTATTTCCAGTTTGTATAGTAGCTATAGAATTATAAGATCCTTATACTAACTATTCTACAAATACACACACACACAAATAGTTTCTTGAAGAGCTGAAACAACTACTGAGTTGAATAAGTACAGGCATGACACAGTCTTTGATTTCTTCCACTTTTTTTTTTTTTAACCTGCTCAATTTCTCTCTTAATAGGAATGCTGTGTCCACAAAGCAGCTTCTAGAATGATATGATTATAGTGCAACTAAGTCTAACTACTAAAAAAGCTTGTACTTCAAATACTTTAAAATGTAATACTGCAGTCCAAATACCTTGTGCCTATTTTTCAGTTACCCACAACACTACTGGTTAAGAACATGCCTAGCCAACTTCTATCAAAGTATTTGGTTATGTATAAATTCAATGGCAAGCATTTATCTTTTTTTATACTATATATTTAAGGGAAACCCCAATAAATTTTTCTGCCCTACTTCTGTTGTCAGGACAAGTTGCTACAGTTCCTACAATGTTCACTGACATTCTTCAGGGATGCTGGCAGCCAAACAATGGGAAAACAAATGCCTGTGGACCATGTGGTTTTCAGGATCAGTTTTGAATGTAGTTGCACATGACTTGGAAACAAAAGTCCAGGTTGATGCAAACACAGACCCACTGTCAGCAAGAGTTGGTATGCAAACTATTACAAGAGCTTGACCCTTATAAATCAATAGGCTCTGATGTTATCTACCCAAGGATGTCAAGAGAGCTAACTGATGTTGTTGTGAGGCTGATCTCCATAATCTTTGAGAAGTTGTGGAGATCAGGGGACATCCCAGAAGACTGGATGAAGGCTCATGTCATCCCATCACAAGGACTGAAAGGAAGATCCAGGAAATTATAGGACCATCAGTTTTACTTCAATCCCTGTGAAAGCTATGGAACAAACTCTCCTGGGGGCTATCACAAGTGAAATGAAGCATGTGATTGGGAAAAGCCAGCACAGATTCACTAAGGGCACATTGTGCTTGACAAACCTGATCACCTTCAATGACAAAGTAATCTGCTCAGTTAATGTGGGGCGACCACCGGACATTGTCTATCTTGATTTCTCCAAGGCTTTTGATAATGGTTCCCCACAGCCTTCTCCTAGACAAACTGATACGTAAATGGTCTAGACAAATGGTCTGTGTGGTGGGTGGGGAACTGGCTGACAGGTCGCACCTAGAGTGTGGTGGTGAATAGCTCTCTTTCAAACTGGCAATCTATCACAAGTGGGGTCTCCCAGGGATCAGTATTGGGCCCAATGCCATTTAATATCTTCATAAGAATGCCATTTAATATCTTCATAAGTGAGCTGGATGATGGGATCAAGTGTACCCTGATGAACTTTGCTGACGATACCAAACTGAGTGGGGAACTGGACGCTCTGGAATGGAGAGCCACCCTACGGGAAGGCCTGGATAGGCTTGAAGAGTGGACTAACAAGAACATTATGAAGTTCAGCAAGGACAAGTGTAAGGTCTTGCACCTTGGAAAACATAATCCAGGAGTGCAGCACAGACTGGGATCTACCTGGCTGGAGAGCAGCTCTGAGGAAAGGGACCTGGGGGTCCTGGTGGACAACAAGGTCAACATGAGTGAAGAGTGTCCTGCAGCAGCAAAGAAAGCCAACAGAATGCTGCATTGCATCAACAAAGACAACACCAAAGGACTCATTATCCCATTCTACTCAGCACTTGTCAGACCACACCTGGAATACCGTGTTCAGTTTTAGTCCCCGCTATACAAAAAAGATGTGGACAGGCTGGAGAGAATCCAGAGAAGGGCCACGAAGATTATCAGGGGACTGGGAAGCCTGCCATGTGAGGAAAGGCTGAGAGAATTTGGTTTGTTCAGCCTTGAGAAGAGAAGGCTCAGAGGAGACCTTATCACCATGTTTCAGTATTTAAAAGGTGGCTACAGAGAAGATGAAGACTCCCTTTTTATGAGGGGTCACATGGAAAAGATGAGGGGTTATTCCTGGGGGGATTTTGTTTGGATACAAGAGGGAAATTTTTTACAATGAGAACAATCAGCCACTGGAATAATCTCCCCAGGGAAGTGGTTGATTCCCCAACATTGGACACACTTAAGATTCAGCTGGACAGGGTGCTGGGCCATTTTATCTAGACCGTGCTTTTGCCAGAAAGGTTGGACCAGATGACCCTGGAGATCCCCTCCAACGTGGTATTCTATGACTATTATTTACAGAGAAAAAACTGTTAAATCTCTACGTGCTGGTAGACACACCCACTAGTACATGAGACAATCCCTGACTGAGAATCTGAAAAGAAGGAAATTACTCTTCATGTGACAGCACTTTAATGTGGAAAAAAAACCCCAACTTATCTGTGACTGTTTTAACAGTTCAGCACTTTGCCATTGTCAGCATGGGGGCATGTCACTCTAAACACTTCCTTATAGTTCTCTACTATTGGCTTTAAAACATTTTAATCCTGAAATTTTAAACACTAAATTAGACATGAAAACTGTATCTTCATCAATTATTCAATTTCTTTGAGGAAACAAGATAATGAGATTGTTATTACAGCATCTGAGACTGAAAGTCACTGAGGATGAGGATGCAAGTGAGCCAAAAGAGCCCAGTGGCGTCAGTCTTAACACCTCCTGACTTAATTTATTTCCTCGTTAGTGAGCCAGACAAACTAAAAGCCTCTATGCCGGTTCCACTTTTGACTAGTGACTTCACACCAGCATCAGAGCTGAACTTTATAGAAGAAGCATACAACTTAAGAGCAGTAGAGTTTGGCTCCTTGTATTAGGGGATCCAACTGTGCGTTCCCCTGTTGTTTCAGATGTGCTTTTCTTCTTGGCTGCTGGCTCATTTCCTCAGATGCAGTGAAATACCTAGGTTGCCCCATAGGTTCCTCTGATATAATGTTATTTTATGGAAGTTTGTATAAGAAAAGCCAGTCAGGCTGACTAATTCCCAGTCCTTTTGTTTGCAGGCAGAGGGTGTTAGTCATTGCTTCCTGCTGTTCTGCTCCATGGTGTTGCCTAGCTAGTTTATGAAAGACCCCAAAACCCTCTCTGTCCCATGATGTTTTTGCAAAGAAAGTTCCATTATTCCCATTCCAGACATGCCTGGAAACAGATACATGCAAAACCAGTGTCTCCCACCAATGCAGGAACATCTGACAATGCTCATGAACTTCACCCACTGCCAAAAAGCTACCAGTGCTTCCAGGGCAGTAACACCTGAACACTGTGTGTTCACCTTTCACCTGACAGGAAGCCACATGTGTAACCAGCAGTAGAATTCTTTTCTTTGTTTAAGTTTCACAGAAGCCACATGGTCCACAGACATTTCATTTTTTCAGTTGTCTAGTTCTCACGTGTCTCTCTGAAGTTCTCACGTCTTCTCTCTGAAGAACATCAGTGTACATTGTAAGTTATGTATTCTCTAAGAGAGGCATACTGTACATTCTGTTAAACAAGTCCTGTAGCTACAGAAATACAGGCTGCCTGTTTGCATGGGAAAGCAGAGCACTTCATCCTGAGAGCAACTAAAACACTCTCAGACTGGAAAAGCTCCTAGGGTACAGCCTGGGGCAGCCAGGAGGGAGACAGTAAGTGAGAAACTGTATAGACTGAGAGAGTCCTGTGACAAGGGGATTCACCTGCTTCAGAGAGCTGCTTTAGTGCCAGTATGACCAGTGATGGATAGAAGGAAAAGCTTTGACTGCAATAACAAGTGAGGTAGGAGCAGACCTGTACAGTTGGTTCTGCAGACCAAATATCTACAGTGTAAGTGATTCAGAGGGTTTACTCCAGACAAGTTCTAGCCTAGTTCTGTGACCAGAAAGCCCAACAGTAGTTGGAAGACATGGAGTGTCCAGTGACAAATCTTGCACTCCAGTTCCATCTGAAAGGAGTCCAGTTTGTGTGCTTTGAGTTTGATAGACAATATGAATCAAAGCATAACAAATAAGAACACTGGAGATTCACATCAAAAGCATATTCCTGATAAAAATTTTAAAATGCTGAAGTAGGTGCACTCAAAGGTTTTTCCTAAGAATCCAGAAAGAACTGCTGGGAAATAATTTGAAAAGAAAAAGTCACCAAGAAAGGTTAGTCATTGTTCCCGCAATAATCCAGTAAGCAAGAGCTTTGTTTACAAGTCTTCTTTCTAGTCTCCTATGCCCAGGAGAGCAGTGTTTTCTGTTATTACAGAATTACATTTTTCTGCTTTATTATTCATGTATTCTAATGATATACAACCCATCTTTAAGGAAAAGGCATGTGTGGGAGAGAAGGGCTCCAGTTCCCCCTCCCATCAAGCTGGCACAGCTTTATATGGTGTCATGCTATTTCTGTAGCCATGAGGATGTGCCATGGTTTACTGAAAAGATGACACTATGGTTTGTAACAGTCAAAGTAAGTGGATTTATCAGTCACCTGGAGAACAAGCATCTTGTCCTTAACGAACCAGTACCCCAGTAATTCTGAGCTGCTGTGTATGTACGTGTGTTCAAGACCTATTCACTGCATTGCTAAACTCACAAACATTAAGAAAGTGTTTTCGGTATTAATAATAAATTCCTGACTTTTTCATGCAGTTAGCCTCTCACCATTCCTTCTGCAATGTGATGATATGAGGAGGAAAAAAGAAATGGAAATTCTGGCACTGAAAGGCAAGCTCAGAGCAGAATGAGAGGGAAGTATGTTTACTTCCTGATCATTGGAGTGTATTACAGCAAAGCAGTATCAAAAATCTTCTCTGTAGATTCATATCTGAGGTTAAGAGAGTTTTCAGCTTATGTTCTTTTTAATAGTACAAGATGTGAACTAATTTGTTTAATTAGAAGAATGCAACTGCATCTTATAAAAAATTTTGAAATGAGTATGTGCTTATCTGATTCTATTTTTACAGTGAAGAAACTTTGGCTGCTTTACTATGATTTTCTTTTAATCAGTTTTGAAGAAAAGAGAAGCAAACTGTATTGCAGTTTAAAAGCTTTTGTCATCAGTAATAGATACACCTAGAGACCCATATGTAAATACCACACATTTTTAAAACACCCTTATTAATTCTGTTCAAGATCTGCAAGGTGCTAATGTCTTCCAGTTCTCCAAAACCAATCCTGCCTGTGGCTATAGACAGATTAGTTCACTCTCCAATTCTAAACCAAATTCTAATACCCTCTAAATCCCCATATAAAGAAAATAATTAATTTGCTTACAGTGCGAGTGCTAATCTGGTCTCCTGTTAACACTGTGTTAGCACTTGAGACTTGTCCTTGCACAGCCATTTTGATCACAGGAATACAAAAAGTGGGTTCTGAGGAGACAAGGTTCCTAATCACCTTGTATTTGCATAAACCAGTCTTAGGTATCCCATTTAGGTAGCAGCTCCCTCCTCCTGCTCTGCCAGATTTCATGAATGACCCAAACTCAGAACTCTACAGTTTTCCCAAGCAATGATGCAGTTCACCTGCATATTTCTAGATATAAAGTCATGACAAGTTTTATCTTTTTGTAGGTCTATTCAAAGCAGAGCTCAAAACCTCCCTCACAAGGTCTCTCATAATGAACAGCAGCTTGTCATTAATGTGGGCAAAGTGACACGGGACCATATCAAGAGGCATTAGGAGAATCTGAAGCTAACTCTTCTTCTAAACTTTGTGGCAGCATACTATGCTACCAGATGTCACCTGCCATTTCTTAAGAATGCAATATAGCAAGCACATTCACTCATGGTGAGGTATTTTAGGTAAAATTAGATTCCTTAGGCACTTAAATCATTTAGGTAATACAGCAGTCAGATATTTTTGCCTCTTTGGCAATTTCCTTTTGGCAAAGAGTGTGTTGATGGGCTGGGCTTACATTAGGTTAGCATATTAGCTAGATACCAAAAAATTAATTTGAAACAGTGAAGTTATTTGTGGTTTAACTGCACAGTAAACTGTATATTTTGGCATTAATTTAACATGTATAGAAAGAGAATGGTGTCTTGACAATTGTATGGCATGCCATACAAGATCCAGCAAAAGAGCACAAAAATATTGAGAGGATACCTAAAGAAATATATAAAGTTTTTCAGATTTCCCAAAAAATACACATACCTATTTCACATTAAGTTGATGAGTATGGATTTTCCATATTGCACATATAGCTTTGACCTGTAAATATTTTTTAAGGGTCCCTATAGGAATAACTTGTGAGATCCCCCTGCTCAGTGGTTTCTGCAATGTATTTGCTTAATTTACTTGTTCTTGAGCAAAGAGTCAATAATCAAGAGCTACAGACCAAATTAGATTATTAGCTACTTCTGTTAATCCTATTATTGGGGTTATACTGCCACAGATGTAAGTAACTAGAATTAGTAAAGCATGTTTATGGTAAAGCATAAGACAGTAGTATCCAGCTCCTTCTTTTAGATGTTTGTGGGAAAAAAAAAAACAAACAACAAAAACCAAACCAAAACATACAGAAAAACACAAACCAACAGTAGGATGTACTTCTGACAGAGAGCAGAAAATTAAAAAGCCACACATACTAAAAAAAAAAAATAAAAAAAATCAGCACATGCACCCCGTTTTTATTTCATCCAAAGAATGACATTTTAATAGGACTATGGACTATCCTTTAGCAGTTAAATATATTTTTTTTAATGAAATCTTGTAACACAGGCTCAAGAAATGCACGTGTTGTCTAGAAAAATTAATTTTCTGAAAATTTAAAGAATGCCCATTTTATTTTTCTGACCAGTTAACTCTTCTATCCTAATATTACACTGTAGATGTGTAACTTTGTGACATTTCAGATTCCTGAATTTTATTCTTACTTCTTACTTTCTGCTGCTATTTAACAGGAAAAAAACCTGCTGATAGTACATTGATAGGTTAGGATTTTTGACTTTATTTCTCCACTTTGTCGTTGCACTGTGGCTACAAGAAGAAGAAATTAATTAGATCTGTTTCTGCTTACACTAATGAAGTACACCTCATCTTTGCAGAGATATACTAGCACGAATAACAGTTAAAGCCAGAATGAGTAATTTCGGTAGAAATTAAGCCATTGAGAGAGTTCAGGCATGTTATGATACATTCACTTGAGATTTTCGAAAGTGGAGTTACACAATGAATTAATTTGACTAGGAACATGAAACTTGACCATGCCAAGACGAATGGCATTTACTCTGTCAATACATACATCAGTCATCAGAACCTGATACAGCAAACAACTTCAGATGCAACTGAACTATATAATCCCTTGAAAAATAAACTGATATGAACTCATCTGTAAGGGTAAACCAAATGCATTAGAGGTCAAGGAGTGTTCAACAGAAGCAGTTACGCAAAAGGAACAAACTGTACCCACCCATGAGTGGGCACAGAAGAACAGACTGGGACATTTTCCAAAGCACAGGGAAAAAGTGAGAAGGAAGGTGGCAAAGGACTTAACGTCTCTCTTTGAATTGTGGTAAAGATTCATAATAACTTGTCCTTCCTCTTTGGTTGGTGGGATGCAGGCTGCTCAAGACTGAACAAATTACTGCCATTTAGAGAAGAGTGATGGCAAACTATGAGGAAAAAGAGGTTTCAATAAAGCCTAGAGCAACACCATGTTTTCCACAGTAGACAGGTGGGATGCTGTAGGGCATTGCAACTCTAATTCACTAACTTGTTGAGCCTTATTAGCTTACCACTAAGCCTTTTTTGCTTAGTCTTGCTGATTAAAAATGGACTACTACTACATTTCCAAGATTTCAATATTTATCATGAAGCTTTCAACAGCACAAGTTGTGTTTTATAATCTGCCCTTCTACAACATTTTGACCACTTTGCCCATAAATTTTGAAGCCTTGTTAATTGTATGTAGCACTTTTGTCCAAATGATACAGGTTTCATTAGATGCATAGGTAAGATGCAAAGATGCATGGCCAGAAATTTTTTGTTTCATCTGAGATTAACATGAGAGGTGTCACTAAAAAAAAGGTTAAAGAGTAGGGCAGAATTCCATCCATTTTATTCATTATTGTTCTGCAGAACAATCAGCCCAGACCAGTCCTAGAGGTTTTAAACTTGCATCTTAAAGTAGTATCTGAGCAATACCATCTGTCTCATAAAGACATTTTGTCTGTGAATAATTTCAAGCATTATAAAACCTATCATAATATTTACATCTAATGTACTGCTTTGTAGTGACTGTTAAAAATTTGCATCTTATTACTGATCTTAAGGTTGTCAAGCTTCAATTTCCAAGCACTATTGGCATTACGGGTGGCTCCGTAGACTTGAGAACCACCTCTTCTGCAGGCAGTTTCTTTTAGGCAAGCAGGAGTTGTTTCTTGATCTTCACATCAACAAGTAAACAGGTTGAATTAATTTATTACTGAACTGAGGAAGGAATGTTTTTCTATTCTAAAATGAATCTGTTATTAAACTAAAAACAAGCAGTTAAACTCTCCATTTATTGCATATTGTTTCTAAAAGTGACACTGGATAGTGACTAGAAACAAATGGGACAGTTGAGTAAGTAGAGAAAGTGAAACAATTGGAAAAGATCGTAATTTTTCTGATTCTGTAAGTCAAATCAGTTAATCTGTCTAACCAGGAAAGAGACTGAAGATATTACAAAACATATTGCTTTGTTCTTTCTCCTTTTGCTCTTCAGCTGGAAGGACAGACTACAATTAATGCTCTTGTAATCACTAGCATTAAGTATGCCTCTAGTGCAGTACCACAACACTTACATTTAAAGTTGGTTCTATTATGGTCTGATCTATGGCACGTCAGCTTTGGGAGCTAAGCTAGTAGAAAACGATTATTTTGTATGATAAGTTGTCTGGCAGTTTAGCTGTCAAAACTGTTCTCCTGAAGGATCAGACAAATGCCTATGCCAAAACATGTGAGGAAATGGGGCTGTGACATAACAAAGTTACACTGGCTGAAGTTGTTCTGGAGCTGCATTTTTACTGCAGGATTAGAATTGAGCTGCTTCTAACATCTGCAAATAAAAATGTCTCTTATGAATCTATTTATTTTGTGCAACAAGAATGCCCTTGCAGCTGACAATGATTTATGCTGAAACTTCTGCATTCTTTTCAGCAAGACCTAAAGCCAGGAAACAACTAGAGATAAGAGAGCTAACTCTAACCTAGCTTCTTGGTGTAGTCATAGCAGTGATGTGATAGAAACGAAAAAAACCTAGCAAATTGGGAAGATCCAAAACCTCAGAAGAAACCTAGGCCAAAAGAACTTTTATGGCCTCAAGTATGAAAGACAACATTCCATTCAGTTTTGCAGTGGCAGCAAAGAAGATTCCAAGAATGAATTGGTGAGGGACTAGTCAAGTTTGAACAGTCTTGGTGCAGTAAATGGGTTCTTTGGGGCATGCTAGGAGATGTCAGGGGAGTGATACAGGTTAAAAGAGCTTCACAAGGCTGGAGGTAGAGGTATTGTCCTAGACTCACAATGAACTATGTAACTGTGGTGGAGATGGTTGTGGTCTTGTGACTGAATAGGAGCTCTGGGATTACCACCTCTACCTTGCTGCCTCCCAGTATCTTCCTCCTTCTCTTCCTTCTCTCCAGACCACAGCACAGGACTCTACCCCAGACCAGGCCCCACTGGGACAGCCTCCTTTTCTCACCCCATCTCACCTCCCCTCCTGTAGCCCTCCAGCTGTTGGTGCACCATGTCTGGCCCAGCTCTGCTGTGTGTTTCCTCCTCTGGCTCCTGCCATCACTAACAACATGTGAGACATGAGGGGAAGCAAGGGTCTCTTCCAGAAGCACTAAAGCTTGTGATTATGTACAAAATGTCTATTTAATACTTGCTTGGGGAGGTCTATGCAATGTACAGTGCAATCTATTCAGAGAGAGGTCACACAGCATTACTGAAAGGAGATACAGCACAGACCTCTGGGCTCCCACTAGACCATGCTTCCTCAAAACCCCTCATGACTCTCCTGCATGCTTTAAAAGGCCTGTGCCACACATCAAGAGGTGCTTAGCCCTGTGAAAGACCCAGGGACAGAAAACAGAACAGTGACAGTTGGTTTTGGTGCTGTTGCGTTTACAGCATTTTGTTATAGTTTGTGAAAGCTGTGAGTGCCTGAGCCAGGGGAATTCTTATAGCCCAAAAGATCCTTTCCAAGCTTTATATAGAGATGATATCCTCAACACAAATCATAGAAAAACAAGGAGAAAAACAAAACCAGGCTTAGCTGCCATTGGCTTTTTACTGACTCAGTTGGGTTTCTGCCCAAACTATCCACTAAAGAAACTGCCATAGAAACTTTCTGCACAGCATTTGTGTATCACGCCAGTCTGGGCTTCAACCCAACCCATCCACTAAACAAAATACCTGCTGCACAGCATTTGTACATCGTACACGCCTTACTATGAAATATTTATGGAACAGATATTCTATGTAGTGAAAGTCTAAAAGTTCTTCACACAATTAGTTTTCAACTGCTTCCTTTAATATCCACCTGTTCACTTATAGCTAGACATTTCTTTTACTAAAATGCTTAATGCTTTTGGATTTAAACATTTGTTAGTATGTTTCCTTATATTCTTACCTTATATGTTAGAATCACTGATTACAAGTGTTTGAAACAGTTGAACTGGAAAGAGCTAAAGAGAAATAATGGCTGAAAAGTGAATGGTTTAATAACAAGAACTTCAAAGGACTAAAGACTATGGAGCAATTTTAAAATTTTAGAGTCATTTTAAACTTAACAGAGGATTAAATTTTCAGTTCACATGAAGTTGTTTAACTGCTGAAGATAATGGAATTGACATGAATTTAGTACATCTGAGGATCAAGATTATAATTATATGGGAAAATAACTACCTATGACTTAAGATTTCATGTTGTTTTTTGAATCTGTTGACATTCTGAAACTGTGAGACTTTCCCCAATTTCAAAATACTTTTGCATGTATTGCTTTTATATGACAGAATACTGATAGTAGAAAACTATTAAAATGAAAACATGTTTGCACATTTCTAAGGAAATTGTGCAAATTTCCCCATTTAGAAAGCCGTGCGTCAGACTGACAGTTCACTTCAGAGATGTGACTCCACTGACCTGGCCACCCCTGGGTCACCATTTTCCAGAATTACTATTCCAGGAAAGTAAATTATTCTTTTCAGTTTGATCTTGAAAAGCTAACCATAGAGGAAGCTTTGTCAGTGCTCATAGGCAATATCACTATTGCCTTAGTATTTAGGTATGCAGTTACACTAGGTATAAGAATTTCTTTTCTAATTCCAAATAAAGGAATCTGAGGATTAGTGCATCACTTCAGCAATATTACTATTTTCATTTGGAAAATCATGAACTTGCTATATATATTTGCTTACGTATTCTTAAAAACTATTTCAAGAACTTCTAAGACTTCAGATTTTTTAAATAGAGGGAAAATTGGTGAGCATTACAGGCATACTAACCTATTCAAGTGAACCTTTCTCCTTCCAGTATCAGTAGATTGTATAAAAATAAATCTTGACATTCGTAATTTAAATGTTTGAATAGCTCTCGATCTTTGCCACATTTGGTCACTAAAATACCATTGTCTAATGTGAGCTGCAGGGTCACAGGTTCAGCAGCTGATCAGCGTTTTGTGCAGTTGCTAAGTTCTCAAGTTTTGTCTCCTCTATTCCATGCCCACTGTGCTCATTAGACGGTGGCTGCATGTGACCTGCCACACTTAACCCCATTCAGTATTAGAAACACCCTTTAATGTGTGTAGTCACATCCAAAGCACCATTTCTACTCCACTTTTTACCACTATCCACACTTTCTTACTGTATTCCAAGACTAGTCAGTGAAATTTTATGTCTTCTCTGCCTCTTCTCTCCTCATCATTAGGCAATGAAGCATACCAGTTACAGTATAGTCTTCTGTGTGTCACAGGTGCTCTTGTAGCAGACTGTATCTTGCAGCAACAGTCCACCTACACCACTTGCAAAATAATTTCAATAAATACTTCCACAGCGCTTTTTATAGTAGTAGCTAAAGCAAACTGACAGCATTAGTAAAGAAATAGTCTTCTAGCAAGTTTTCATCACTGACAGAATTGAAAAGACTCCAGAGTTAAACAAATTCCTCTGCAGAAGGACCAAGCTCACAGCGTCACGTCACAAAGTAAGAGCTGTTTCCCCTGCATCCTGCAAGCTTCCTGAAACCTCTTGCAGTTATTCTCTCTCCCCCATTTCTGAAGTGACGTAATTTTCATACTGATGGCAGATTGCATACTGCAAATTCTAAGACTGAAAAACCAATCCATTTTCGTTTCAAGCGTTTTCAAGTTATATTCTGTCTGCTTGCCAGGTAATCCCTATGCACACTCTAGATGATAAGGATAGAAAGTTCTCTAAAATACCTGTAACTGAAAAAGTTTCAGGAATTTATGAAGATTTGCCTTATAGTGATAGCATATTTTTATCTCTTACCTAAATAAGTTCCTTCTTGGCTGTAGATATGATTCAGCTATTTCATAAAGGACAAATGTATTTGAATTTTGACACTGAAAGCTTCAGACCAAACTTCTGAATTCTTATCACACTCTTTTCTACATGCCTCACAGGTCTATCTGTGTTTGTGGAACTGCACACAAAGAAGAGAAAACATCCCTCACTCCCTCATCCATCCTGCCTTACATTACAAATAAAGTCAATATTGCAGTACAAACAAGTGGATTAAACAAACATGTGTATGTGTTTAGATTAATTAGCAACAACCAGATGGGATACACCCGAGGGTGCTGAAGGAGCTGGCTGGGGTGCTCACCAAGCCGCTTTCCATCATTTACCAGCAGTCCTGGCTGACCAGGGAGGTCCTGACAGATTGGAAATTGGCCAGTGTGACGCCCATCTATAAGAAGGGTCGGAAGGATGATCCGGTAAATTACAAGTCTGTCATCTTGATTTCGGTGCCCAGGAAGCTGATGGAGCAGCTCATCCTGAGTACCATCACACAACACACGTGGGACAACCAGATGATCGGGTCCAGTCAGCACGGGTTTGTGAAAGGCAGGTCCTGCTTGACAAACCTGATCTCCTTCTACAACAGGACAACCTGCTTACTGGATGAGGGAAAAGCTGTGGATGTTGTCTACTTTGACTTTAGCAAGGCCTTTGACACCATTTCCCACAGCATTCTCCTGGCAAAAATGGCTGCTTGCAGCCTGGATGGGCACATGCTTTGCTGGGTAAAATACTGGCTGGGTGGCCAGGCCCAAAGAGTTGTGGTGAACATATTTAAATCTGGTTGGCAGCCAGTCACGAGTGGTATCCCCCAGGGCTTGGTTTTGGGGCCACTCCTGTTTAACATCTTTATTGATGATCTAGACGAGGGGATCGAGTGCACCCTCAGTCAGTTTGCAGATGACACCAAGTTGGGTGGGAGTGTTGATCTGCTCGAGGGTAGGGAGGCTCTGCAGAGAGACCTGGACAGGCTGGAGCCATGGGCTGAGGCCAACTGGAGGAGTTTCAATAAGGCCAAATGCCGGGGGCTGCCCTTGGGCCACAACAACCCCCCAGCAGCGCTACAGGCTTGGGGAGGAGTGGCTGGAGAGCTGCCAGTCAGACAGGGACCGGGGTGGGGGGTTGACTGACAGCGGGCTGAACAGGAGCCAGCAGTGTGCCCAGGGGGCCAAGAAGGCCAGTGGCATCCTGGCTTGTGTCAGCAATAGCGTGGCCAGCAGGGACAGGGAAGGGATCTTACCCCTGTACTCGGCACTGGTGAGGCCGCACCTCGATTCCTGTGTTCAGGTTTGGGCCCCTCACTACAAAAAGGACATTGAATGACTCGAGCGTGTCCAGAGAAGGGCAACGAAGCTGGTGCAGGGTCTGGAGCACAGGTCGTATGAGGAGCAGCTGAGGGAACTGGGGGGTTTACTCTGGAGAAGAGGAGGCTGAGGGGAGAACTCATCGCCCTCTACATCTACCTGAAAGGAGGGTGCAGAGAACTGGGGATTTGTCTCTTTAACCAAGTAATGAGTGATAGAACAAGAAGGAAGGGCTTCAAGTTGCACCAGGGAAGGTTCAGACTAGATATAAGGAAACATTTCTTTCCAGAAGGGGTTGTTAGGCATTGGAATGGGCTGCCCAGGGAGGTGGTGGAGTCCCCATCCCTGGGGGTGTTTAAGAGTAGGGTTGGCTTAGCACTGAGCGATATGGTGTGGTTGGGAACCATTAATGTTGGGTTGATGGTTGTAATGGATGATCTTCAAGGTATTTTCCGACCTAGACAATTCCGTGATTCTGTGAACTTTAGCCTAAGTTATGAGGCTACTCTCTTTCATCTCCCCATATTACCATTAATTTTAAGCTGGGCTACTCTGGAGGGCCATTCAGTGTAAGACCTGTTCTATCTCCACTGACTGAAAAGGGGACAAGGTGAAACTGAAACTCCTAACCTCAGTATTTAAAGATAAGCTATGTGAATATCCTCTTACCCTCATAACCAAGGTAAATTCAGCATTGTTACTCATATTCACCTTGTTCCACTTCATTTTCAACACATATTCATTCTTAATTTTTCATTCAAAATAGCCACCATATATTAACAGCTATTAAAAGATACCTAAATCAGATTGTAAATGATCACTGAGTTTTATGTTCCGTATGTTATAGTTACCTTAACAGAAACACTGGGTTTTAACTCCAAAACTTTTGACCTGAGTTTAGATAATGTATGCAAGAAAGTTTAAAAAAAAGTATTATGACAAAGTAATCTCATATATCTCTCTCACACTTTTATTTTTTAATAGTGTTAGCAAATCTACTGGGTCAATAGTCTCACTATGTCTACATAAAATGGTAAACTGACAATACTGGCCATTGAGTCCCAGCCAAGTACTGGTCATTAAGTCCTACCTTAATTTTTTTATATTTAGAGGTTTTAGAGTAGAAAGAGGGGAAAAAAACAAAAAACCCATACCACCAAACTCCCCAAATCTTCTGTCATAAAATAGGGCCTTGTTGGAAACAAACTGTAGGATGAAAAAGCCCTGGGATATTAAGTAATCATCAAATGGCAATCAGACACTACGGCTATCAGACTGTTGCCAGTCTGAATGAGATATATGTGACCCTATGTTGTACACGTATGTTGACCCTGTGCTGAGTTATTTCCAGCAGAGAAGTATTAGAGGCTTGTGCAAGTCTTCACCTGGTTTATTAGAAAAATACTGGTCACCCATGTTAATGAAGGAGAATTGAAGGTTCCATGAGTACAAAAAGTAGCTAGTAGTTTGATCAGGGGAACAGAGATTCCATCTGAGAAAAAACAGAGAGCTTAGCTTGTTTGAAGTAACACATGAAGACTCCCAGGCTATGATCTCCAAAAACAAGGAAAAAACCTATTCAGGTTAAAACCAAATTTGAGCACAAGAAGTGCAAGGTGACTATCAGTACTTTTAGGCTGATTCTCAAAGGAATTGAGTAGCTATTAGAGTAATCATACTTCAGAACAGTTCTATAGTGTGAGAGCAAAAGAGAAGTATTCCTCATGAAATATAGCATTTTATGAAAGATTACATGATTCAACATCCACAATAGTGTCAAATTCCCACAAGTCTAGGTTGCAACTTTTTTGATATACATCCCATCATAAGAGCGTATTCATCACTAGTTTACAGTCATAGCAAGTATACTTACTGTTGCTTTCTTGTCAAAGCTTTTAGAGAAAGTATACATAGGATTAAAATTAAATACAAAATCAAGGGAAAAATGGTATAACAACAAAATCTTACTTGTTAGACTTCTTCCAGTATGTGTCTTTAAAGTATTACCATCAGTAAACTTCAGCAGCTACGTTCATAGTTCGGCTACACTGAATAATCTTTTCATAGGAAGATACTTGAACACAGAAGGTAATTCACTAGGTATTGCAGACAAAGGCAACAGTGTAAATTAGGAATTAAAACAACAGCAGGACTACAGTAAATCCTTTTTTTGTTACAATTAGCAGTTTGGATTGCTGCTGTAGAAGTCTATTACAGGACAACTTATGATTACCCCTTTTGACCACCCTTTGTTGTAATTCCAGTGATTCAGCAGTCATCCAGTTCATTGGTTTTATCTACCACAGCAACAGGCTCTCTCAGGTACCTTAAGAAGAGGTGAAATACTTGGATACTCCATTTTTTACTTGCTGCATCACTAATCTGAAAGTTTATTACAAACCCCCCCCCCCCCCCCAAATTATTAAATCCCCCATGACTATAAAAGTCTGAGGACCTCAAAATCCCCATGCTTATTTGGTATATAAGCAGGTATGATGGCTTATATTTACATACCACTATGAAACTAGCTAAGTAGTATCTACTGTGGTTAATCTGAATTACCAATACAGTAGAAAATGTGTAAGAAAGCAAAACAGAAGATAGGCTTTTAAAGTCAGAATATGCCCTTATCTTCTCCCCCATGGAAAAGTCATTCTGAGGAAGGGCACACACATGACCAGCTGTAGCAACTGCAATACTTAAGAGAAAAAAAAGCCCAAAACCACAGAGTAAATCATACCACTAACTATGGAGATCACTGCCAAAACAAGCAATAAAACACATAATTGTGAAGAAAGAGAGGGAAAGACATGGAGAGAGAACTGCACGACAAACCACCAGGGAATAAACTTAAAGTGGATGTAAGTCAGCAAACTGCAGCCAGACGTTTTGTGCTAGGCTGTACAATTTACATAGATGTCTGTGTAGAGGGTGTGACTCAGCTGCATTTTATCAAGCAATTGTCGCTACACCATCTATTATGGTTGCATAGTTTTTTTGCTGCTGTGAAACTAGTCCTTATTTCTCACTCTGTCCCACAAGATGAGAAGAGCTAGGACAAGCCCTAGTCTGTCTAGAACACATTAATGTTAGCTCACCGGAAAAAAAAAAAAAAAAACAAAAACCAAACACAAAACCAGGTGTTCCTGAGTCCCCATACTATGCTTTGCGACATGTGTTTGTGTGAGTCATGAAACAAGACTGGAGAGAAACTATCTGGGTGCACCCACCCATACTTATCTCTACAATGGTCTGTTGCAATTTTCACTGAAGGACAAGGTAGTACCTATGAGCAGATGCAGCACATGCAAACAAGTGTCATTAAGCAATAAATACTAATCTTGATCATCTTCCTTATTAGTGTTAAGACTTTTAATCTCTTTGGTGAAATGTGTGTATTTATTATAACAGTACACACCCAGAAGTGTCTCACCGACATTATGAATCTTAGCCAGTGTTACATTAAGTAAATAAAATTTCTCTTATCTAACTAAGGTGGAACATTTTATATTGGTCTATTTGTCTAGTTACAGCAGTGAGGTACAAACTCATTCTTTTGTCATACTGATTTAGTATTTTATTTCAGGTGAACAGCTTGGGCTTCAGCTGACTCTTCAGCCAGTTGACCTAAGTGGGATCAGTTTACTGATTACAAATAGATAGTTTTTATTATAGTGATGAAAATTTTTGTCTTCAATTTGTTTTCAATTTTATCAGCATACCAAGATTAGAACAAATGTCACTCAGGATGCCAGTTAGCCTAGATAACATTTAGATTTATCAGAAGTCATCAAAAGCCCTATAAATGCAGTATAGGTTGAAGTTATTTCTTATTATGGTGAAATGCTTGAAGTTATCACTTAATTTAAATCAGTGACATTTTCCTCAGTAAAGCAAGACACATGCTAAGCCCTAACCTTTTAACTGTAAATTGAAGGTGAGGAGAGCACTAGAGGACATCTTAAGGAAGAATATAGGATAGGCATTCTGTACCAAGAAAATAAAAAAGTGAAAAGCAGCTCAGATTTGGAGCTAAGAAAATTTACCACTGATACGCAGTACTACCATAGCGGTAGGAATGGTCAGCTGACAGTGCTTACTACATGGGAACAACATGGTTAGGTTCTTTAGTCTACAGCTTAGTCACAAACACCCCTAGAACACTGCATTTGTCAAATAAAGGACTTTCAGGAACTGAAAGAAAAACAAATAAAGACACTTAAATAATAAATCCCTAGAATGGTAGTGGGATTATTTGAACATGTCTAAGGAAATACCAGCAGAAATAAAGGAGAGAAACTGAAGAAAATTATTACTGGCTAAATACTGTAAAATCTTTTAATCTGAAGTAGAAGCCTAAGGAAACCCTGTAGTCAGGAACAATTATGTTTTTAGAGGCATGAACTACATTACCTGAAAGACAAAAGCTAGAGAAAAATCTATGACTTCCTATTACTAGTTATTGTAGGTGAAGAACAGGACAAATTATTCCGTCCTGGTAACAGGCCAAAAGATTACCTCTTGGCAGGGAGAACTATGAAAAGATTTTGTAGATAGCTGAAAATAAAAGTCATGTACAAAGCATCATCTTTTCCTTTCTGTTTCACATGGTTCTGATACAAAGAGGGGAAAAAAAAATCCTGTTTGTGACTGAAATCTCAATACATTACTCTTAATTCTGTTATAGCAGACCTGTACTGAGAATAATCTTGAAAATCACTGTTTTACAAAAGCATAATGGTAAGTACAAATAAAAGATTACTATAGAAGTGCAGGGATTTTAGCCTGTGTCAAAGATAATATTTTGCTGTGACATCACAAAGTCTAGGGCAGATTAATGTGGCTTGTCATTTAGATATCTAGCATTTTTCTAGATCTCATGCTTCAGAACATCCAGTGCTTCTAAAAATTAACCATCAAATATAACTCCTGATATTTCTTCAGCAAAATACATTTCAAATTCTGCAGAGATCAGAATCCCTCCTGCCCCTTTCCAAAGTAAGTGAAAATAAGTACAGAGCAATAGTATAACTGACCATAGAGTCCCGCTGACTGACCTGCTTTGCCATGAATTATAAAGTCTAAACTGCTAAGGTCCCTTTAAATACACTGCTTCCTTCTGAGTTTGTAAGGTATTCTCAGCCAGGCCCTTAAAAAACATGGAATGATTCTTCTCTTAGAAGCCTATTTGGGACAGGCAAGAACAGCTTCTGTCTCTGCCTTTTTACTAAACAAACCCAAACCACCTTACCTCCTACCCACTCCTTACTTACCATGCTTTATCTTGCTCCCAGGACAGCCCTTTTCACAACTGAACTGCTGATACATCAAGGATATTATCTCTAGTCAAAACCTACCAACACTCTCATTTATCTTCTGTTACAATAACTGAATTTATCAAGCTTCTCCAAGAAGGATTAGTAGCTACAGCTGGTCTTGCCAACTCTTGGAGCAACAGCTGATCTAAACAGCTGAGATGGAAGGTTCTTCTACAATGCTATTCTCTTTCCTCCAACTTGAAAGAACTTCTTCCTCCTTTGTTTGGCCAGTGTGGTTTGCTAATCCATGCCAATCCCTATAGATTGATTAGCTCAAAACCTTGTAAATCTGAGTAGCAAGATTTTACATCTAACCTGGTCTCCATGGCCTCAGTGGCCCACCTTTTACTAGTAAAATCCTTTGTGTGTTAAATACTACTATTGCTTCAGAACCTTGTCTATCTGATGACATTGCAATGTCTTTGCTAAAGATAGATTACTTTAAGAAGTACTAAGTCTGACAAATATTTAATTAATATATCTAGTATATAACAAATAATTTATTATTTATGGTAAGAAATACAGGGGTTGATGGCAACCTAATACACATTGACGCACAACTTAAAAAAAACAAAAACAACAACTTTAAAAAAAAATCACAACACTCCAAAATTCACATTGCACATCTGTCAAGAATTCATGCTTTAGGTAAATAAAATAATTCAATTTCATTGGTAATGTTAGGTATATACCTCACTACAAGTGCAAACTGAAATAAGTAGTGTAAATCTAGGATATAAGCCTATGTTCTAGAATTGCAAGCATACAATATATCTTCTACTGGCATACTGGTCATCTTCTTTCAGTTAGTAAATAACTGAAACTCCTTTACGAAGCTGATCCTTTAAAACAACAACAGTGAGCCTTAGCGTAAGAGCTGCTACTGAAAGAAATGTTTTGTTGGGAAGAACAACCTTTGACTGCAAGCATCTCTTGTTCCAGTTCTCTGGGAAGCCTCATAGGCAGATTTTTAATATTCCTAAAAAAAGATTAATTAAGACTTCTTAAAATTAAGCTATCCTACTCTGAATAGCTTTCTTGGCAGAAGATCAATTCATCCTGGTCTGACTATGTTCCACTGATCTGAACATATTTACAGTATGGTATTTGGCCCAGATGTCCTGGGATATTTTAGGATGCAGCCAAGAATGTTGTAGTACCACTATACACATCCTGCAGTAACAAAAACCTAACTGGGACTTATGGGCTATGTCTTTACTCTCATACTGTAGGTAATCTTGGCAATACAGATTTTTTGTATGGTACAGATAAACATAAAGTCTGAAGAGTGTTGTAAATGCAATTAAAATATTTTTGTAGAGGAAACAAATCTCAAGCTTTGACTGCACTAAAAATTACTTGACAGATAATAGTGGTAAGTAAAATTATTCTGATTTAAAAATCACTTAAATTTTAATCCATGCCCTTATCTGTCTTCTTTATTTTGTCAATAAAAATAGTTATAAATCTCAATTTTATACTTTTGTGCTTTGCATGCCTATTGCTCTACATCTCTGTTCTTACAGTGGGCTATTAAAAAGATAACTATTGATGTAATTGTAAATTTTTAAGTTACATACAGATTAATTAAAGCCACTTATAAAATCTAGGTAACTGCAGTGCAAACTCCACTTATTTCACTAGTTTCTTCTTTGCCACTTCCCTCCCCACCCCAAATGGAACCATAGTTTTAAGGCCTTCAACAGCCTTCTGTGGCTGCTCTCACATATGCTGAAATAATCCTCACTATAGTCTTTCTGCAGGAAGTCATTTGCATTGTTGAAATCTTTACACTGAAAATACCGTTTGTAATTCTGGTATGAATCAGAGAAAGTGATTTATATAATATCAGCAGGGAACAAAGTTAAAGGACCAAGAAAACAAGTTTTATCCTCTGGCTACCACAAATAATAAAGAAAGAAATACTGGAGATATGTGCATGAAAAGATGCAAAAAGAATTATAGTTGTCAGTTAGACTAGACAAAAAAAAGAAGGAAACAAAGAGTGGTTTACAGATACAATCATTCTTCATTTCTGGTAGAATAGGCAAGACCTGGATTGTAATGCCTAAAGTAACTCATTTAAAAGAAAAGTATATTTGTGATTACTGACACAAGTGCAATTTTACAGATTATTTGCTAACAAGGAGAACACATTCAAATCAAATGCCTGAACCAACTTTTTACAGGCTTTTTTCACCATGGTTCACCTAAATAATAAGTCCCCTTAGGGAGTTAATTTACATATGAAATCAAGGTATATAATTCTACAGCACAATCAGACAAGTTTATCTGTAGTTGAACCTCAATTTGAATCAATAATTTTCTCTGGTATCGCTTTCCATCCTGACCAGTCATACAATGCACTTAGACCACAATGCAGTTGGTGAGCATTCAACTGCACAAACAACTTTTTTCCTTCCAATTCAGATCTTAGATTTCTAGTTATTAATAGTTACACTTTTAATCCAAATCTAAAAATATATAACTGTAAATGACTATAGATAATTTCAAAATATCCCCAGAGGAATTTCTATAGGTATCAGCCCTAGTTTCTTTTGTCACTGAATTGATTTTTGATTTTTAAAAAATATATTAAAACTGAAGACAGTCCTGTGATATGCTTTCAGAAATCAATGTCTAGAATAGGGATATGAGAATAACACTATTTAATTTAAATCCCCAACAGCTTTTTTTAATGCTATTTTATTCAGTCAATATAAAAACTAAATCCAGCTTCCCACTACTTGTCTGTAACATGAAAGATAACCAATCCTAGGCTTCTAGCTAAAGTGAAAGGTAGAAAAATGAAACTGTGCTCAGACAAAACGGAAAGTTTAGTTTGAGGATGTTTTAGTGCCCTTTCAGCTGATGGTATAAAGTTACGGTGCTTGGTCATTGAAAAGTGCTGGTAAATTCCATAACTGCATTGAATTCTCCTCTTGTCTAAATCACCTGTACAGTTATTTATTAAGCCATTACTACCTCACTGGTTTGCATCATCTTGATCTAGTAATATGCATAGTATAAGGTGTATATTGGATGCTCTGTTAAAAGCTTTAGCCATTGAAATAGCTATTGGCTATTAGCAGATAAGTTTGTTATTATTTCCTTTTACTAACTTATTGTACTTCTTTTAGTATCTTACCCTATTTGCTGCTTGTGGTACAGCTTAGGAATCCTAATCACACAGCAAGACTCATAAGCTCCATCTCACTGTGTAATATTATCTGCAAATACAGAAGACTTAGGAGTCTTACTCTATAATTGAGAGTAATTCAGCTCTGAAGCAGAACAAATATTTTTATGAGGTTTGTCAGCAATATTTCTTTAAGGATAAAAGAGTCTAAAATGTTAAGGTATTCATTAGCCACTGCATGAATTGTCTGCTCAGCAATGCCCCCCCCCCCCCCCCCCTTTTTTTTTTTGCAGAGAATAGTCAGGCTACATATAAGCAACCTCCAGGCACTATCCCCCACTACTGTCCACTCCCATCAACTAGGCCTAAAGAACTACACAAACTTTAATCAACTTCTTCAAGGAATGAATGAGAAAACTAAAATAAAAGGTATCACCAGTTTACAGAAAGGTGATTTTGACAAATATTATTTCTGAAAGATTCATAAAATTGTTATCCCAGAATTGTTATCCCAGATTCTTACTCCCCACATTTAAGTGTTAGTTTATGCTACCTTTCCTTATATGAAGTTAGTAAATATAGCAGAAAAAAATAGAAGAGTAGGCACTATGTTAAAAATCTGGAATATGGAAATGGTGTTTAAATTCCTAATTAACAAGAAGGTCTTCATAGCTTTTTCATACAGAAACATTTCTCAACACCTGATTTAAGTTCAAAAAATCCCCTAACTACTTGCCCACTAGTAGAAACATCAAATCAAGGTAAAATGTAATGTATTCTAAACACTTAAGATAAATATTCAGTTATGAAGTATGATGGAAACCATATACAGACAGGTCCCAAATAACTACAAAATTCCAGTTAGTAACATCCCCCAGAATCTAAGCACATGCACAGTAAATTGCTACAAAACCTCAGTCTGGTCACTTCAAGAAAGACAATACATGTAAGAGAAGAAAATAATGCAAATTTCTGGTGACACTCAAGCCTAAAGGAATATACTGTCTTTTCCTCTCCCCGTCACCCTTGCTTTTATGGACTACTGTTGAACTAATGGATGGGAACCAAGTTTGTTCTCATTCTTAAGGTATTAACTGGCAAAGTAAATGAGATTTACTGCTGCTCCAAGCGATCTTGATTTCTGTTACATAACATGTCATTTGACAATTACAGCCTCAGAATGATATGCATCACGTGTTTTCCGATCAGTGACTGACAATCGTTAATAGAGTGTTGTAGACATACATAGGCTTTTATAAACAAAGTTATAGAAGAAATTTTGAACTTATTCCAATCGGTCATTTAAGAAAGATTTGGAGTCAAGAATTTTATCTGGAGGAAAATAAAAGCTATCTGAAGCAAAAGCAGACTGAAATATTTTAGAAAATATGGAATGAGAAAGGAAATTAAAAAAAAAAAAAAAAAAAGAGAGAATGTTACAAGCATTATTGTGCTTTCAATGTGAGTGTACAACCTCACATGGGTTAAAGTAATACAGTAGAAAAATTTGGTATAATCCCTAAACAAAATTCAGGTAAGCAGGCTGCAAACTGGAGGAATTTGTGGATTTAAAGGTGAGAATCTTTTTCACCAGGCTGCAGAAAACAACAGACGTCCTCCTGGAGCCCACACGCCTGCCTTCCTGTTGATAGTGAACACCTGACTGCTTGATAACTTCAGCCCAGCCCTCTTTTCTGACTTGCCTCCTTGCCTTACCTACATGAGGAATGCTCACTTTCAGTTTGTACCTACAACATAACATTGTAGATGGGGACTTAAGGAAATGACAGCCCTGAAAATGAACAAAGTCAGCAATACCTGGGTCAGATCCACCATTCCATTTGCAAACATGATGCTCCCTTAACTGCTTGTTCAGTTTGAATGCCAATTTTTAAAAAAGATTCCTAGAAAATCTAAGAGTCCAAATGCTCAACAGCAAGGGAAAACATTATGTTCATTTTAACAGGACTCTTGCTTCCTATAAAGGCTTGCTATAATGGAGAAAAGTGTCCCTACTGTAATAATATCATATTACTAAAATTAGTAAATATTAAAAACACATAAGAATTAATATGAGCTGTTTATACTCTTAAATTACTTGCATGTTTCTCAGTTTAATGTTTTATTTTAATAAGGGGGGGTAAATTCCTTAGTTGAATTTCCCAGTGATGATATTAGCTCTGTTCTCTTTTGTACATTAAGACAGTCTGTTCTTCAAAACTATATGCTATAATAATGGCAGAATTAATTGGTTGAGTTTTGCAGTTGTATCACATCAAGATTTTCAAGCCATTGAAAATTAATAGACTTGGCTTAGTGATTTAAAAACAAAATTTGTCTCAAAATCAAGAATTCTATTGTAGGTACAGAACTATTCTCATGAGCTCAGCTTCCAGGTTTTGAAGGCATTGTGCTAATGACACTGTTAATAGAGCATGTCTGGAGAAGTCAGACCAAAAGCAGTCAGATAAATACACTGAGATGAACTGTATGTCTAAAAGCATTTTCTTAGGTTTTATTAAATCAGAAGTCAAGCAATGGGGGGGAAGCTCTTAGCTTAATACACAGTACTGCAACAAGGAGAATGACTAGTTGAATGACTGTCACTCTTGACAGTCTACAGCTAAATAATACTGATTCCACATGTGGATTATGTCGCTGTTGGAGATATTCCTGTGAATTTTTGTCTTTAAATTATATCAGTTTATTTTTGTGTCTGGAAATACCCATATAAACCATGATGTAATACATTGGGAGTTACCCTTTTTTGTTAAAAATAGCCTTTTTAAGAAAAGAGAACAAAGATGTGACTAGTAGTTGTAAACAGAAGTAAAAATAAGGAATAAGTAAAATCATGCAGCAAATAAGCAACTGACACAAAAACACTAATAAAATCAGGCCCATCTTTTCTATGCCTCACATCTTGTATAGCCATCTATACATTAAAAAGTAGGTGTATGACACTACAGAATCAAAATTGCAAATTTTGTATTCAAAATTAGTAATGGATGGTTTGTATAAGCACTAGTGTTTCTGAGAGCATGTTGATTACAAGAGGGAATGGTTAGTAGGCATTTAAGATAGATCAGTTTAAATTAGGATCCAGCATTGCATTAGGACATGACAAAGAGTGTCCTAATGTGCTGAAAAGCTACAATCTCCAAACTTCCCTCTTTCTCACATCATCTCCTCTGCTTCTTTAGAAATCCTGTGTCTGTCTCTCTCATTGACTTTTCACCTGCTGCTGCACCTGAGAAAACATATCAAGCAATATTTCTACTCCAAAAAAGCACAAAAGGGAATAGTTCAGTTGGTCTTAAATAAAGAGACCAAATGGAAATCAAAACCATAAGTTTTGAAACAAAATCCTAGCACACAGTTCTGGTGCTGATTACTAGTGCTGGCTAGAGTCTGAGAAAAATAAAGCAAGATCATTTGGTTCTTCAAACACATTAAAATAGGTGATGTAGAACTTCAGAGTATCAGGATCAGAACACTTGAAATGGATGTTTTGCACAAAGCTCATCTGTCAAGCTTAAAATGGCATTTAGCCGTATCTCATTGCTACCTATGTTAATATGGGTACCTACTTGGGAAATGGAAAAGAGCTGGTGCTTGAACCAGGTTCTACCACAAAGTAAATGCAGACTCATTTAAGTGAGACCTAAAGATTCCTTCCTTTTTACTAGTACAGTGCATCCTTACTGGTGGGGGCAAGTGAAAATGCACAGCTGGATACGTGCATTTTTATCACATCACAGAGACACACTAGACAACATGAGGCTTAGGAAGTCTGCAACACACAGTCTGTGTTGTATGATCATACCCGGCTACCCTGCAATGGTTAACAGCTGGGAGTGGAGCTATTTCATACCTGTAAATTATCATGCTCTAAGAATTTAACTGTGGATATAAGCAGGAAAGCTTTGTTTGCAATTCTAAACCTGAATTGCTGTGGTATCCGCTGAGCTGGCTGTCAGAAGATACTAGCTTATGATTCCATTGCAGAGAGGTACTGGTTTTAGGAAGAAAACAAAATCCATGTATGTATGTTTTAAGTCTGCTAATGAGGCAGATAGTATTGCTGACAGATGCAGGTTTTACATGCATGTCTAAATCTCATATACCTTGAACCTGATTTTCTTCTCCTTTCCATTATCAAATCAATCCCATGAAGCTTAAGCTGTCATATAGCCGGTGTAAGCAAGATTAGAATATGTGTCCTCTTAATAGGGTTGCACAACTACATAAAGATTACAAATAAATGCAAATGAATTAGAAGTAGGTGGTTTCAAACTCAATTCCAAGTTCCCCAGGTTCAAACTTGTCATGAACCACATACCTTCAAATTGTAAGTCTAGGTTGTAATTGAAAAATCTTCTGACAATCTCTCTGATCTAGAGAAAATGTGTGCTTCTTTAGGTAACTTTTCATCTGCCACAGCAGTACATATTTTAGCGTTCAGCTAGCAGTGTAGAAGGAAAATCTGTGAACCTGAAGTAGGACAAAAGCAATTCACTTATAGTTGCTGTCTTTCTTCTGATAGCACCACTGAAGGGAAGTTACTAAAGGTTTGGGTCACTCATCTTCAAATAAAAGACACTTGAAAGAAGACAAAACAAAAAAAAAGCCTTTGTAATTTTTCTAATATTTGCAAGAGCAATGACAAAAATACTTACAAAGCTAGAGTTGAGTCTCTGGGTATATCCAACTCAAATGTATTTTTTGCAATTAAAAGATGTCATGAAGATAAAATGAAGTCTCTGGACAGATAAATATTTTGAGTGTGAAGCTGGATTTATGATGAAAAAAAAATGCTAATATAGTTAGATCTGTGTAACTTTCCCAGCCAAGGGATTTCTGGACAGTTGTCTGCATTATTCCAGCCTTGTTGTTATAGGTCAGCTCACTTGTCTGGCACAAGTAAGCTATACAGGAAAAAACAAGTTAAGAATAGATTTAATTAATACATATTTGTCACAATTTTTCTTATATTAATTACTCCTGTGTCTGAAAGCAAATTATAGTAAAAAAATTTCACCCGGAACTACTGTTCTGAAGGATAAATAAAGTTATGGATACAGAAATAATCTAATGTTAATTCTATGTCATTGTACTTAACAGTATATGTTTCCACTTCTGTACTCCTAGAGACTACAGAGAACTGAGAGAGTTGGTGGAACAGACCTGAAAGAGATGGAGAACCCACCTGGGTGAAGGCAATTAAAAACACAACTAATAGGGGAATTAGTTGTTGAGAAACAACGATGAAAATGTGTGGAACACAAGCCGTATTTGCCAACTGATCAAGGCAAAATGTAGAGCTATTATAGTACAGCTATTATAGACACTAACGAGAGTGTCAGTTTAACTTAAGAGCATTTTTATGTGCAACATTCCCTTTTAAAAGACTTTTCTTTCAGAATTAAATCAGGGCAAGTTATGAATGTAAATTACAGGTGCAAAAAAGGAGAGATGGCAAAAGAGCTGGTCCCCTGCATGCCTTTCTCAAATGGGAGTCTACGCTTCTGATCACTGGCAAAATAACCAAAGAGGCAGAACAAAATTTGCCTGTTTCCTTCCTGGCAGCAAGAAAATATGTTTCCCTGTGTACTTCTGTTAGTTTCTTTCAACTTTAATTTCTTATATGCCATCAAGTCTAAGACCAAGAAGTTGTCTGACTCCTTCCTTTCTTTCAAGTACATAAAAGCGTTTGTGAGGCCAGTATTTTTTGTTTGTCAGATTCCTGGTTCAAATGAATCACTGAGCAATGCATTACTCAATTCATGGGCAAAGCAGCTCACATTTATATTCAGAAAGTGTCTGTGTTCTAGTTCCTAGTGCTACCTCCTTTCTTTCCTAGAAAATGGAAGTATCATAATCATATGCAGGTTTATGAATTAGCACAAGCAATGAAGGAGGAAATTCTCAGTGCATGCTTAATCCAAAAACCTTGTTTCAGAATCAAAACTGTTAGTTGTCTATTTTGCACACCACTACACATGACTTCCCAATTAATTCAGTCCGTCTTTTCAAACAAAGTAACAAAGAATAAACACACACTGAACTTTGAGTGAGTTTGGGGTTTGGACAAGAATCTATAATCATAAATATTTAAAACAGAACACAAGTATTGGAGACAGCATTTCAGATTCTGGGGACATAGTTTTGGACTTGACACAAGATAGCAAGTCTGGATATAAGCAGAATTGTGCAGTAAGAGTTCACAGACTGTATCAAAAGAATTAGAAAGCTGAAATCCAGCCAATTCTGACCTCGCTTACTGGAATTCCACCTCCCCCATTGAACAACTGTCTCTGCCTGGCAGTACTATGTGTTTGAAAAGGTAACACTTCGGGTTCAAATTCCTCCTGAGATTTTAAAATTCCAAGGTGATACTATTTCAGCTCAAGCCTCTGTTGTATGTCAAGAGGTGCCTATGCTGAGCATACCTCTCAGAATACGAGGAGAGAGGGAGGAAAGGATCTTGTGAAACATTTGAAAAATGCAGATCAAGATTTTGTTTGCCTAGTCAGAATTTGTTTTAATTGCAAGACTTTGAAGCTCTTAAAACTCCATCCAAGTTAATAAAAAAATAAAGTAATATTTAAGATTACATAAGTATGAAATCCCATCTTATTTTCTTAAACATCACTCAAGGATTTATGAATTTGTAAACTCATTTCTCAAGTTGATAAGCACCATGTTTCTGAAATTCTTACGTCTCTATCATGCACTTTTAATTCAGTTGCAGTTTTATTACACGAAAAGAACGTTAAATGCCATTCAAGTCAAATATAATGATAGAAAATGCGTTTGGCTTTATTTTTTTAACCAGATCTCATAAATAACTTGCTATGCAGTGATTTAGAAGCTATTTTGGAAATGAAGAAGTACTGCACAATAACATCAGTTGTAACTTAGAGGCCTTAGGAGAATACTATAGTTTGTCCTACTCACTACAGCTTCTGGATTGTGGTGATGATTAGACCTTTCTTTTGAAGGGATGTCTTCTGTGCATCCTGTTCAGGTTCTCCATGAACACTTTGTTCATCTGTGTATCTATGGGCAATACTCAAACTGTAATTCTTCTAGGACATGAATCCCAGATGGAGAAAACAGCTAATGGCTGTTTCTTCATAGGGAGGGCCTGGAAAATTAGAGATTTTCCTCCTCTGCATGTTTTTATTCCACATCACAGTATTCATCATCAAAGTAGGTTAAGCAGCCTGGTGTAGGAGCACACTGAATGTCAAATAAGAGTGGTTATGTGGAAAGCTAGACTTCAGACAAGAATTACCTACACCTCAGCTGATTTCACTAGTGTCTTCTGGCCTCATCAATAGAAATGTCGCATTTATTTCAACATTTAAATAGACTCATCTGACTTGCTTTAGATGTCTATAATAGGAAAACATGGATTACACCTTAGGAATGAAATTTTTCTCTGCTGACTGTGAAATGAGCAGAGGATGACTAAATCAGTTAGAGACATACACAGAACTGATGCTTACATTTTGACATTTCATTACAGGAGTCAAATTCTAAATTTCTAAACAAATTGCCAGAGCTCTAAATCAGCATAATGTTTGCCTGCACGTAGCAACATGTATTTTCTGTCTTAAAGAAATACCACTGAAGTGGACAGGAAATGTGATCAGATTGTTGCTAGCTGCTGAGCAGACTTCCAGCTCAGAGGCATTAGCCCATGTCAGGCAGCGCAGGTTTCCTCTCCTCTCCCAAACTGGTTGGTGCCTGAGTCAGACCAGTTCTCATTCTTCTGTCACATCTGCACCAAGGCTTGGAGAAAGACCAGAGGCGACAGCAGCAGCAGTTCCTCACTTCAGTGCTTGTCCCTTGTCCATCACACCCTTCCCCTGCCAACCTGATCTAGCTATTTGGCATGTTGTCTTTCTGCCCAGCTTTCAAATTTTCCCTTCAACTTCCTTCCCTCAGAATGTCTAGCTTGGTAAAGGTACCCTATCTCCTCTAACCACACAATGCCCCCCAAGACTGCTTGGTAGCTTGATCCATGCACATCCTTCTGCTCAGGTTCTACTTCCCACAACTCTGGTAAACGGGTGACCTCCTTCTCTCATGCCACAGCATGCAGCAGGACATCTAAAAGCCTAGGGTTAGTGAACACTGGAATATCTTACTGAAAATTGGAATAATGTAACACTGGTCAAGCTGGTTAGGCTGGACAGGGTCTGGAGGGTTCCCCACCTATCTCAGGTATGGGAAGTCAGGACAGAAGAGGTGTGAGTGAGAAGGATGGGCAGAAGTGGACACTGAGATCATTTATTCATCTTTTGTGACTAAACCACAAAGAAATTAACTGGAATTAGAGCCTAAAGGTGAGTGAAAGTTGTATATAAGCACCTCTTTCCTCTAAACAAGTGAGTATTGTTTCTCTTTGTAAAGTCCTTTGGAAATCAACTGTGATCTTATAAGGTCACAATCTTGAAAATCTAGTTACACAAGATCTGTATTCTACACAAAGTTAAAAGCATGCAAGGTTTTTGGCTGACGTAATGCTGACATACAGCTGTATAGAGACAGTGCTGAAATTTGATCAAAACCAAGACAGGAAAATTAGAAGGTGTATGGATGGATTTTAATGAAGGTATGCTGATAATTTAAAAATCCAGGGTTTTGTTGCACCTTAGAACACACTATATGAATTCTGATGCAGACTCTGGTTGAATATTGGCTATTACAGCTTGGTCCATAGGCATTTATTCTGCATTATGAGACAACTGATTGCTTGCATCTACGTATGTGTCAATCATGAAAATTAAAGGCAATTAAATATGAAACTTCCCTGTTAGTCTTCTCCACCGACCTATATTTTCCAGGTATAAAACATTATACAAATCAGCATCAAAATAAAACGGAGTCAGGTAACATTGTAAAATGCATCTCTTCCCCTTAATTACGTGATAGGTTCTACTAACCGTTTCCCACCTTTCCCGCAGATCTAAGTGCTAAGACAGCTCCCTCTGGAGCTCGAGTACTAGACGAAAACACAGCACGCAAATCCCTGCCTCCAAAATCTCGGTTTAAGTGCTTAATAAGGCAGCACTGTGAGAAAGAGCAGTATATACATCAGAGGCCGGGGAGCCTGTCGCAAAGGCTGCAGGCTGAGATTCAGAAAACCTTCTGTCACAGACAGATTCTCTGTTACCTGTGAAAATGGCATCCCTTTCCAGTGTAAGCTTATAGGAAAAGGGTTAGCAGGTCCCTGGTTTATGGGAGAGGTGAGGTATAAATCCCTGAACACTTGAACCTTATTTGCTGTCTGAAATGAGAGATGACAGGGGTCACGTATGTGTGTGCACCAAGTGAACAGACGACATGAATTAGCTGAACAGTTGTGTCAAACGTTTTGTGTCGGGCAGCAAGAACTGACACGTTTAGCCCTTCCGAATGTACAGGATCTAAGTTAATTGACCCAACATCCCCTCCGTGGGCCCAGCCGCCCTGTAGAGCCGTCATTTCCGAGCCGGGGTGAGGACAGTACCCCTCGCCCTTGCCAGCCAGCCAGAGGTTTGCAGTGGATGAAGGTGATTGTGGAGCGTTGCCCAGTTTCACCACAGTTCCACCCTATGGCCAGGACACGAGGGGTGGCACAGGTGTGTGGGGACACGGCGGCGGGGAGGCACGGGCGGCGGGCAGGGCCGGCTGCGCTTGCACATCCAGGTGGGCCTGCGCCCGGGGACACGGTGCCGGGGCTGGAGCCGCCCCTTCCCTCCGGACCCCCCTCCTCACAGCAATGCCGGTTTCCTCGAAGGTCTCCGGCTCTCTTGCTCAACCCGGCGATGCCTAAACGCTTGCGCCAGCGCCGCTCCTGTGACCCCGTTCTGGGTCACACAGCCTCCGCCGGCTCCCTCTGTCGTCCTCGACGCCGTAGTCCCCGCCTCTCCCACAGAGATATAAGCCGGCGTCTCCCCCCCCAGCCACGCCGCGATCCCCACCGGGTGGCTCCCCGAGGATGCTGCGCGCCGCCGGAGGAGGAGGAGGGGCCCTGCTGCTGAGCGCCCTGCTGTGGCGCCTGGGCGCCGCCGGTGGGTCACGGCGGGCGGCGGGCGGGGGTCGCTCGGGGCTCGGTGCCCCTGGCAGAGCGGCGCCGATGCCGAGCAGCGCCGGAGCCCGAGCAGCGCCGTCCCGCCCGGCCGCTGCGGCGGCGGCGGCGCGCGGGGCCGTGGCGGGAGGGCGGCGGCGCGCGCCTGAGGGCAGCGGCGGGCCCGGCTCCGGCCGCTCTCTGCTTCAGCACCCGGGCGGCGGAGGGCCGGTCGCCGAGGGCCGGTTTGCGCCGGGGCGGCGGGGGGATCCTTACCGCCCGTAGTCGGGTCGGTGCCGGGGGGCAGCGGGGAGTCTCGGGGGCCGGCAGCTGGTGACCTGCAGGAACAAGGAGGGATCCGCAAGACGTCTTTCCCTTGCCCTCAGTTCCGAACTTGTGGGAGAGGCAGAGAAAAGTGGTGCCTAGGAAATCATCAGGCCATCGCTCAGTGAAACGCTTCGTTTCCAAGATGTTACAGAGGTCGTGCGGGGTTTTCCACTCCGGCTTCCTCCCAGGCGGTTCCCCGAAGCAGCGGGAGCGGCTGCAGGGGCGGCGGGCCCGCGGGTTTGTCCGGGGTAGCCCCACTCGGATGTAAGCGTGGAGGGCGACCAACGGGTTTTTTTAAAGACTATCTTCCCAAAATAAATAAATGCGGAAACTGGGATCTAATGCCTTCTGCGGCAGATACAGCCGGGATGGTTTTGAATTATACAGCATTTGTTTGGTGCTTGGACATTCTCACGAGTACCTTCAAGTTTTGTAGCTTCTTCGGAGGTCTTGGATGAAAAAGGAAGCATTAGACAGAACTCCAGACAAGTTATCTCAGCAACCTAGGAGTTATAAGAAGGAAAATAATTTTCTTCTCATATTTCCTGCTTCTGCCAGGACACATTTCCTTTAGTAAGACAAGCATGAGCCCCAAAAGAACATTTCCAAGTAGCAATTAACAGCAGCTGCTCCCTTTAACTAAACAGTGACTGCAGGGAACCAGGAATTATGTATATGACTGACGGCACTCTTCTCTTTTCTCTATTTAAAGGCAATCCAGAACTACCAACAGCAGTTAATATAACTTGGTCTTCAATCAATTTTAAAACTATACTACAGTGGCAACCCAAACCATCAGGTTACTTCTATACAGTAGAAATACACGGGTAAGTAGATAACACCAAGGTCTGTCCATTAACAGCAATTGAAGAAGATGCAAATAGAGTGTATTTCTGAGACTGAATGTAACAGAACAAGAGCCCAAACATGAGGATTTAGGAAAATTGCCAACCCATCTGTTAATACTTCTTTGTATCCGACTAAAAGAATACCTGATTCAGGCTTCTGGTTTTGCCCACTTCAGAAATGGAGAGTTGAGGTTTAGATCAGTATTTCAGTTCTGGGGTTTGGCACAGGCCAGTTGCACCGGAGATCTAGGCCAGGATATTTTGAAGGCATTGACACCCAGTGTGACATACCATGTACTAGATAGAACTTCACCTTTTTGTCTTTCAAGGTGTCTGGACTGAGTCTTTTGTCTTTACTCTTGGGAGGTGTCTGATAAATACGAGTCTACATTTTATTCTAATTGGTGAATCACAGTAAATGAGTAACTTGTCTTGCTGGGTAGGACTAAAAGTTACCTTTGTTCGTCTACCTCTGCTGAGACTTCTTATGTCATCACGTTTTATGTAAGCTATGAAATACTGTGGACATAAAAAGTAGCCAGCTTATGTGAAGTGTCTAATGCCTCTTTCAATACTGCACAAAAACTTCCATGAAGTTCAGTAATAAATCTATGCTGTTCTTAGCTCCCATATTAATTCATAGACCATTATTAAACATGCCCCAAAGGGAAACTGCATCATCAACTCTCTTACATATTAGCGAATATATGGTACTGTAGTTTCCTATGTCTGTAAAAGTAGCATAGAAATGAGAGCTTTCTCATGACTAATGGATGAAATACCAGTGCAATGGCCTAATGTGCTCTTTTATTCTTTAAGGGAGTGATTAAATTAATAGACTTAATAGCAGAATGAGTTTTATGAAATTTATTAATCTGGGATTTCTTTCCAGCCATTTATTCTTGCAAAAAGTTGGTCTGTCTGCCCAAGATTCAGTATAGATTCAGTTATAGTTCTGATATGGAGGCACTTCAGACAAGTTGCTCTTACGGATGAAGTGTGCTTAAATGTTTGCTTTCTTATCTGTGTACATTTACAGAGCACATTTTTTTGATCAGAAAGATCAAATCTCATCTGTCCCTTTTCACGGCATCTCTAGGACACCATCGCTAACTGCTCTGTGACGTGATAAGAAATCTGGTGAAGTGAGAAGGGTGTTCGGTGACTCTTAAATAAAACTTGCCCTCCTTGGATGAAAACTCATTTTTTTATATTCCAAACAGTCAGCACTCTTGCTCTTTCAGCTGAGACCACACATTTTTTTCTTTTCCTTAGTTCACTCACAAGAACAGGGAAAAGAATTGAAGCAGTAATATCTAATCTGTTTTTCCATTCCTCCTTACTAGGAAGTAAAATGGGGAATTAATAATAATGAAATCAGGAAAAAAGCGTTAAGTAAATGAACCTGCTTTCTATCATTTAAAAACCAATAGAAGTGCATGGGTCATGTTTTCTGTCAATATTTTTTCATTGTAATTCTGCAGTGAAAATTGCTGCTACTGTCTGGTTCTTAGTGATATTTGCATCTGCATATATGCAAACACAAGTGACATACCTGAGGAGACATTGTTGTCACATTGAACAATTTATATTGGTGTCAACAGAGCTTCCTAGGACAGATGATGTTTCTTAAGGTAATAGTTTACAGATGCATCAGGGATAACTGTTTCAAAGTGATTTATACATCTTATATTTTTTTAAGAAGTCAGCTGCAGAAAAATCCAAAATCAAAACTATTTAGGGTTTCTATTCAATTCATATAAAAGACTGAATTTTTCAAACATGTATCCAATAACATATTTCTGTAATTAATATAGCTCAAATTTGATTTACTTGATTCTACTTTGAATTGTGAAATATAGATGTACAGGGTAGGCGGTTTTGAGGTTTTTTCTTCCCCTTTTCAGCATAGTATACCCGCAAGACTGTTCGACTGGATGAGGGAAATCTATACAGTTTGAGGGAAAAAAAATGTTTTTTAACATATCTAACTATGTAGAAGTCTGGTTGGAAAGTGTTGACACTTCTTTCTTCCTCTTTTAAGACAGATATCGGACACCAAAAAAAAATGTATATTGACAACAGAAACAGAATGTGATGTTACTGATGCACTCAGGAACGTAAAAGAGACCTACACAGCACACATACTGTCTGTAACATCCTCGGGGATAGATAACTTCGAAGAACCACCTTTTGCAGCCTCTGAAAAATTTACACCTTATAATCAGAGTAAGTAGGATTGCCAATTAAGTCTTGTAATAAACTTCCTTTCAGGCTTACTTCCATTGACTTAAACAAGGTTTAGATCAGGCCTAAAGGCTTTTCCCATAGATTCATACAGTAGCCATACTGATATCTGAGAAGAAGACATTCAGGCATAAAGCTTTTCCTGTTGTAGGGGAGTGTGTAAGATTTTAGTTACCATTTGTTTCTCCCTGCAGGGAGCTGATCATTTTATTAACATTGTATACTAGATGGAGATATTTGTTAATTATCCAGGATTTCACTGTATAATTTTGGCTCTGTAAACTTACAATAGATTTGAGGAGGGAAGGGAGTAGAGGGAGGAAGAAAAAAAAAAGCACGTTGTGGAGAAAAGATGATGCCAGTTTTTTAATTCTACAAATGCTTGTTTAGCTGTTCTCGGAAAACCGGAGATACAGAATTACACACAAAAAGGCTCCAAACTGGATGTTGTGTTCCAAGATCCACTTACACCGTACACATTTCCTAATGGAAGTTTTCAAAGTATTCGAGATATTTTCCAACATGACCTGGAATACAAACTCTATTACTGGAAAGATCAAAGTTCTGGAAAGGTAAGCTCTAACTCCACTTGTTACATATTCTGTAGCCCCATTATAGCTACACAATTTCTGTTTTACCTTAAGAGCTGAAATTTTTGCAGAGAATGCTTTCCTGAAATACTTTTTTTTTTTCCTTCACAGAAAGATGTAACAACAAAAAGCCATAAATTTGAAGTAAGCGTTGACAGCACAAAAAACTATTGCTTCTACATACAGGGAATCATTCCCTCCCGCAGAGAAAACCGTAATGGTCAAGAAAGCACTGTGCTTTGTACCAGTGTAGGAAGAAATATCTTAGATGGTAGGTATTTGTTGAAGTTTGTCATACAGTCTTTAGCATTCTAACAAAAAGGTACTTCAATTCTGTGTATATTTTTATACCCTTTTAAATTGTGATGCCTAAATTATAAACTAAACTATGTGCTGTATAAGTGAGAGAACCTGACTGAATATGGAAACTCATGGGAAGAATTCACGTTAAGTAAGAGACCACAACCTTTAGCCAGTTGGGGTTGGATTTAGCATTTTGCTAAACCTTTTTCATTAGTTTTAAATTGTCTGAGTTAATGACTGCTCACTGAGGTTGCAGATCTTAGCACTAGCCTTCAGATTCATTTTTTTTGTTTTCTAATTGTCTTCCTCGGATCCTTACAGTAACAGGTCCCATAGTTAAGTGCTTGAAGGATCAGCTCTAAAACATAGGAGCAATGGCAACCTACATAACAGGCATTTCCAGTGACTTGTAGTTTGAACTGAACTTCAGTTACTATCTCAAAAGCAGATGATGAGACTATAACTTTCTTTACATTACAAGGTCAGAGGCTGGCAGATTAACAACTTTACTGGTAAATAAGTTAGTGTGTGATTGGTGAATCAGCCAGTCTAATTCCAGACAAACAGTCTGGGTAACACTTTATTCAAGATAAAGTCATCAATATTTATTAAATAATATCACATTGCTGTACTGTATCTTTCTTCTCCTCCAGATAAGAAAATTTGCACTCTAAATAGAAAAATTTTTCTAAAATTGGCAATTGAACTCTTTCAAATTAACTTTCTTATCTAAATATATATTTTTGTTTATCGCAGTAGTTGATTTCTAGTAATCTAGTACTGATTGAATTGAAATCTCTGCTGTTCGTGCTTTCTAGCTTCTAACCTAGAATAAATTTCCACTTGGACTTAGTTTCACAGAAATAACGCAGGGGTAGGGGGAATGGTTTGACTTATTCTTGTGGTAGTAGCATGGTATTTTAGTGCACTATCTAAATTAGATTAAAAATTAGTGTGAACCAAGTGAAATAAAGCTTTGCCTCAGTCCAACAAACTCATGTTAAAATTAATTCAGTTCACACTGAGGTGGTCACTCCACTTCTGTGATACTGTAAAATACAGAAAGCATTTTTTAGTTCAGTGGAGTGGGTTCTTAGAGTTTACAGCACTGTGACATTATGGCTTCTGATAACTGAATCTTGGATATTTTTTTTTTCCCTCCCCTACAGAATATGGAGCAGAGGTGTTTATCATCATAGCAGTGATAGTGATTGCAATCATCACTCTTGCCATTGTCCTGTCAGTGATCCTGTGTAAACGCAAGAAAGCAAAAGCTGCAAGAGAAAAGGAACCACTTAATGGTGTCTAAGAAAATCTGTTGTGGAAGTCCCAAAGCAAGAAAACTGAAACCGAAACAAAAAACGTAGATTGGGTAATTTGGTGGAGATTTTTAGCCCCTCTGATACAGGAATTTTGAAACCTGAACTTTATGTGGATTCAAAAATCTGTTAAACAGTCACAGATGAAAAATCCTGATATTAGGAAGCCACTGAGTCACTAATGGCTGGAGGCTGGAAGAGTCTTCTGGTGATCTGTTACAGTAGCCTAACCCTGCTCATACACTCTTCCCAAGCTCCTTCTATTGTCCTCTCTGAAACAGGTTTCTAAACTAGATGGACCTTTGACTTGACAAGGTACAAGCATTCTGAAAGTATGGCCTTATGGAGTCAGAAGATTTATGGTACTTGTGAGGGTTAAAAAACACTACATTTTAAAAACATGTGTCCTTTACCTAACTAAAAGGACCACTTTTCTGTTTCTGTGAAACGATACTTGTATTTATCTGACTTTCTTTTAACATTATTAACTGGTGAAATGATCTGTTAGTTCAGATGTGACAAAGATGCTACTATTATTTCTACACTTCTTGGATAAAATTAACTTGGACTACTTATCTTTGGAGATAGACAAAGGTAAACAAACTGAAACTACTGTACTGGCAACTTGTAAAGAACACTCTTGAAGTAGGTAGCTGCTATCCATCTGGAAAGCATATCCAGATTACACTACACCTAGAGTTATACAGATAGGGTAATCTGATGGTTCCAAGTAAGTGTTAGAAGAAATACTTTGCAGTTTCTGAGTCAGTAGTAACTCACTTAATGCAAGCACTGAGTAGGTAGCAGTATTCACTGCATCTTAAACATTATTTTTAATTAAACAGTTGGTGAATTAATAGTTTACATGGTATGGAATCAAATCATCTTGGTGATGGGATGTGGAGGTACCTATTTTAATATTTATTTTACAAATGAGAATCTAATTTTTATAGTGGTGATATCTGTATTTATGGTAATTTATACTTTTCTAGTGAAATAAAGGTGACTGGGAAAACAATACTTCCTTTTTCGTTTTTAAATGAAGCACAGTATTCATTCCAGAACTAAAGTTAAAAATGCATTTAGCAAATTTATCTTGCAATTGCCAGAAGTCTCACCAGGACCCTGCAAAACAGACTACCAGGACATGTACTATCTGCATGAGAAGCCACCATTCACAAACTGATGAAAGGTTTTGAAGAGTCCTGAGCTGCTTTTCAGCTGTCTGCTGATAGAAGCAGTTATTCAGTGTTTGCATTCACAGCTGCCCACTCTAAGGGAAAGCATACTAGGCATCTCTTTGGAGGTGTCACGCAGGGACTCTCATGGTGGTGCCTGTACTGCTTGTGGTACTCATGTACATTCAAAGGCATCATGGGGCCTGGCCCCGAGATGAGAACTGCTGCAATTAATGTTGGTACCTCCTGCTGCTGCTAACGATGGTGGTAGGTGCACACTCATACACAGAAAATTATAAAGAGAATGGAAAAAAGTGCATCTTGTAGTTGGCACTGATTTGCCATATATCTCAAAGCTTTCAGAGATTTCCACTGCATTTATGAGAAGCAATAATATCAGATAAAATGAATGTCACAATCTAGCATTTTTTACAGAATTGTATTTCATGTTTTCCATCTCTACTGTATTATAGATAACTTCTTTGGATTAAGAGTCTTGTGAATGTTTGAGTGTGGTTTATAGGCGTTTTCTATGGTTTTTTAATTCCCTATTTTACAAGAGGAAGAAAATAAACACCACCCCCACAAAAAAACCCCGTTTACTTAATATTGTGCAATAAATGCTTCATGCATTTTCTGCTGATGTGTAAGCCTTGTATGGAGAAGGAATCTTACAACAGCAATCAAAAATATAAGAGCACTCGTAGGAGTAAATTTAAAAACATTCCGAAGTTACCATCATTACTTCCCTTCCCTGTAATGTTCTGCTTCCTCAGCTTCATTCAGTGCCAAAATGGAAGAGCTCCTAGGAAAAGGGAAGCCTGTAAGATACAGCATAGCATTTATTAAACTAGACCATGAAGTTTATTGTCATAAGCTACATGTTATAAATCTTGCTTTGTTACTTAAGAGATTTTTGGCTTGTTCTGAATATGAAGGTTGTTTATATTGAAAGAGGGAGGATGGAGGGAAAAAGAGGGAGGAGAGGAAAGAACATGCATAGAAATGCAAACAATTGCCTTAAATGGCACAAGAGCGATCCACTACTGCACATGTTCTGGAAACCTGAAGCACTTCCATTCCCTAGCTGCGGTGTGTTATCCAGCAATGCTGAGCAACCAGAATCACGGGGCTCACAGATCCTATTTCAAAGAGATTTTCTGCTGTTTGTGGAGGCAGTTGAGAAAGGGGCTTTTTATTGCAAACTTCCAGAAGTATTATCCCTTGGGCCAGTGCACTGAGCCCAAGCAAAATATTTTACGCAGAGATTTAATTTTCTCATAGTATCAGGGTGGGAAAATAAGTTGTTGAATAAAGATATCATCACTAGGAAGAAAGACTAGATCCTATCTGCAACACACATGTGGCCAATTCAGCACTGTATCCATTTAAGGTGGAGCCAGACCCCCAGGAAACTGATGTGAGAAAGGGAAGGCTTTTCCTATGCACCTAAGTTCCCTGGCTTGTCTTCAGAACAGGTTCGTTTAAGCAGGTGTGTTCCTACTGATGATCCTGATGCCCCTATTCTGCTTTTCTCCTTGTCATCTGTTGCAGAAAAAGGTATCCAACTATTTAAAGTGGAAAAAAACATTTGCACAGTTCCCTGACACAACACTTGTGTTCTCTCTTCATACAAATGAATCTGTAACATTGTGTACTGTAATAAGCCCCTTTCATTTTACAGTACTGCTTTAAAATCACATTATTCTTCATGTAAATGAGTAAAGGCTGATGTTGTTATTCTGCTTTCCTGCTAGCCCTAACAGCATTACAGACAATGAAATTACTGCCATTACTTAAAATGAACAACTGTACAGGACTTCATAAACGTACACATTAGATATGGCAGCAAACAACTTAGCTAATCTATTTGCAGCAGACTCAGCTTTCCACTGTGAGAAGGCTGCTGCTGAGTGACATGTAATGGTAAGAATGTGATTATGAGCTTAACTTGGATCACTAGTTATGTGGCAACTCAGGACAAAGAGTTTCTGCATTAAGTACATGAGAATAAACAGCTATGAGATTGCCTTCTTGGTTCAGTTTTGTAATGCTGATTATTTTGCACCTTACTAATGATTGCTACACAATTTTAGAACCTTGGAATACACAGGAATAGGTGGGCTTTTAGCAGTACCAGACCCAAGAATGAACTGGGTAGTCTTCTAATTACACGGTATTTGTCCTCAAACAAATAACCACACTTTCCATAGTCTATGTTTGTCACTGAGGGAGAGAGAAGACCTGGTATTCATGTTTGAGAAAGACAGGAAAAATAAAAAAGAACAACCTGCTAGAAAAGGACAGAAGCAGGAACTGGCCAGTTGAAAATCTTTCCACAACCATTAGGTGTGTTGTTATTCACCATGGCACATGCTCTCTCACACAGTACACTCCTTCCTTCCCTTAACAGAGAGGAACAGACACAGAAATCTGCCCTTCCCTGGTTTGCTGGTGTGTGTCCTCCAGTGCTCTACAGCAGGACACTTAAAAAAGCTCAGGACATGACCAGGACAGATAACGCTGCAGATCTCCTCTTCCTTCCCCCCTATGATCAGAAATCTTACCGCCAGAGAGACTTCTGCTTCTTCTAGCACAGGCTCTCATGCAGCCCATATAGCCCATTCCAGTATCCCCCAAAAGGACCCAGAAGGAACATCTTTACTTGTAATTCCTCAGCCTCCAACTGTACCTCAATTAAGCAAGTTCATAGGTGATTTCTTCCAGTAAAACATGCCGGTGGGAAGACACATCCATGTTGATTGTTTCCAGGGCTTTTACAGCCGAGTCCTATCTCGTATGTCCAGTTGCAGGGATTATGCCCATTTCTTATCTTGTCAAAAGTTGTGCCCTATTAGTGACATATTTCAGCAATTTTCTCCTGTAAAAATCTCACAACTTTTGTGATCCTTACCTCCCTTGGCTTGTTTGTTGTTTCCATTCCTCTTCCCCATCACCTATTCATTTGCATTACCTTTTCTTCCCCAGAGATGAACCACTGTCTCATTTCTGCAAATAGCTGGTTGGGATCTGATTTAAATGCAAATATAGCACCTGAATAAATACATATCCCTTAATCAACATTCAAGAATATATTAATAGCATGGCAGCATTTTTTTACTCTTTACAGCTTCCCCTGGTCATCATAGATCAGTAACTTCCACCACACTCACTAACACTGCTCTGAGTCTTTCTCAGTGCACTTAATTACCTTTAAACATTAAAGTTTTTAGTGACTCATTTAAGCTAGCAATGAAGTTATTAATCTAAACTCAGAGAATATTCAGTTTCAGATCTGTTATCCTTGCTGATGCATTTTCTCCTAGTTTTATTTTCAAGTTTTCTACCTTATTACTTCAAGAAATATTTAAATAGCAAGTGCTCAGACATTGTTATATTCACAAAACTATTTCATCAAAAGAGGTTTAATTAAAAGCCATTTTAATCTGAACAGAGAAATGTTTTCCCAATGAGATCACAATACTTTTTAATTAGTTCTTCAGTAATCACGTAACTCAGTTAAAAAGCTAGTGTAATGAAAGAGCTAGAATGACAAGTGAGATATTAAAACCTACTCCAATAAAAAAGTACTCATTATTCCAGGGAAAAAGTTGTTTTGTTTTTCTTAGAGAGTGCATCCTTGATTAACACAGAACATTTTACCTCAGCTGCCTTCATACTTTATGATCTGTTCACACCAAACACATACGTTTCCACAGGGATGATAATCTGATTTCCCATCTTTCCACTTCATTCATAACATCATCATTTGCTTCCCTAAAGCATCAAGGGTGCAACCATACCATCCTATGGCACCGCTGCAGCTGTCACTATAGTAGCAGAACCACAAGCACCACAGATCTGTTCCTCCTCTGCTCTTCACACTGCTGTCAGAACAGCAACACAGCATGTACAATTTGTACTCTGTGAGACATCTCTACGGTATTAATTCTGCAAGTCTGTCTGGTGTTACGTTTCATGTGCCTAGAAAAGGTGACCCCAAGTGGCAAAAAAAGGCATAATTGGCATGTTTACAATCCAAATTTTCCTAAGTTGCTAATACAATGATACCCAGTTTGAATCTAGATTTCACCAAAATTTGAAGAAAAAAGTCATGTGAAATTTGTTAGATCTTCTCTTTCCTAATAATGTAGGACAACAGTTTGAACAGCTCAATGAGATCCGATAGGAAGGGTGGGAGCAGCTCTCTCCCTGAACGTCCCTGTCTTCCATTTGGTCCCTGCTTCCCTCTGCCAGGTTCTCCATGGATCTTGGGTTATAAACATACCCTGTTTTGTCCAGTTTTCAAGCACTGCTGGAAACAAGGCCCCAGTTAACAATCGAGCATGTAGTAACAAGTACTTATTTACCCATTGTTTGCACAATGGTGTTAAAGCCTGCACAAAACTATACTCCTGTCTCCTGACCAAGTCCTTCTTTTGTCCCTGAAAACTCAGGAGTAGCTCAGAATTAGGAGATTTCCACACTGAATGTTAAGCTTCTTATCAAACTTCTTTCCTCTGTAAGCTTCAAAGAGAAAACATTCCTCTTGCTGCTCTTTTAACTCGCAGGAATGGACTGAGAATGTCAGAGAAAGGACTGAAGTCATCTAGGATACTGCATGTGTCACAAATTAAGCTGTAGAAGTGCTGCAAGTTATGCTGAAGTACAAGCTATGTCTGGCACTGCAATAACATGTTATCTGTCCAGGGGCAAGGAAAAGAAAGGCACGAGTAGGAACAGCTGGAATGGAGCTGTGTTTGTAACTGGGGCTATTTTGGGCTTTACATGCTTTGAGTTCTGCTGAGCTTGTCTTGAAAAAGCAAGCCCAAAAAAGTCTTCTGAGGGAATGACATCGCATTCTAGAGGCAGTGACACATACAAGAAGTTGAAATAGGTCTCAGCTGAGAGGATGCTCTTCTGTACCAAGTCTCTCAAGCAGGTCACTAGACTATATAACAACCTCAGAGACAATAAAATATATGGTGTACACAGGAACTACTACTGTCTATCAGACCCACCTACTCAAGTACCTTCTATCCCAGCAGCATTGATACACCCCTGTGCCTTTGAGGAAGTTCACAGAGGTAACAGCCTAAGCATGAAGAGATTTTTGTGAACATTGAAGCACTAACCTCAAGCAGCCTTTCCAAAATTCTCTACTTAAGACTATTACAAATACAACTATTTTATTAAAAAAAAAAAAAAGAATCTAAGCTTTTAAATTATCTAGTTAGCATTTGTAGGTTAAAAAAAAAATGTCAGTATGTAGATTTAACCTTGGCCCTTAATTCCCTAGTAAGCTCCAAAAAAAAAAAAAACTTGCCACTGGTTCCTGGCTTTCCAGGGAAGTCCTGTTGCAATATATAAAATTGCATCTGAGTTTTAACAAGCCTCCAGCACATATGCCTTTCTTTTAACCATTATTTTCCCAAATATGCCAGCTTATCTGCCCCTTTATAGGTACTTCACTATTTTTCAGTTTGACTGTCACATTAGCAGCTTCTGACAAAAGCTCTGTTGCTTTTGTACAAATACATTCCTGCAGTAGAAAACCACAATAAAGTAAATAAACAAAGGCTAGCTTATTTTGGGGAGCATCATCACACTACTGACTTTGTCATGATTCACAATGATTAAAATTATTCAAATGGGCTTTAGTACCTGCTTGCACTAAACCACTCAGTCTAAGGGAAAGGATGTAGTTGGTTACATAGAAGAATGCCTCTTCAATTGCATACGTTGAGTGTCTTTTCCAGAGTAGTTTTACCCAAACTTTCTATAGTCAAGATTAAAAAATTATTGACTTGTGCCAAACTCTGAAGTTATTTTAATGCAGAAAACTTGCTTATGCATGTAGGTGGAGTTGCCTATTTCTATCTAAGTAAACCAATCTCAGCAGTCTTAGTTTTGTCTAGACAGCATTGACTTCATTTTTCCAATTCTGTTCTATTTTGGTGCAGCATCATGCGTGGATGACGTTTCCCAGAATGAGAGACGGGTGGGGAATAAGGATATTGGTTTGTGGACAAGCAGGGCAGGGAATGGGGCTGAGCCCTACACACAAGAGCTCCTTTTGCCAGTAAAAGCAATTGTATCGAATCTTCATGGTTCAGACTTGCCAAAGGCCACCAAGAGTGAAGGTTTCTAACCAGGGCAACAGAGATTGTGATTGTTAAGTCTGGTTTGAAAAAGATACATTCCACAGAAGTGGAGTGTCCAACTTCCCCTTCCTTCCTATTTTAAAATGCCAGTTGGACGATTACTCTTGCACTGTTGCATTCATTGCGGGATTACTGGAAAATGTCTTGAGTTTCCAAAGTCAATCCCCATGGTATTTCACCAGATATTTAGGCATATTGTTCTATTTAAACTCTGAATCTGTCCAATTTTTCAAATTACTCCCTTAAGACAGCTTCTGTCTGTGAAGTTCCAGGCTGTCATTTGGCTCTGCTTTTGCATGCAAGGAAAGAAAACGATGCAGCCATTCAAAAATGGCTGAGTAACTTGAAGATAACATCTTTCGAGGGTTCTAACGTAAAAGACAAATTGCTTTCATAGTAACCTAGCTTGGTTTTATTTCTGTTTTAAGATGAAACCACTTTCATCTTATGCTTGAATGCACACAACAGAATGGGTTTCATCAGACATTTAAACAAACATACAGAAACCTGTAATGTACAAAGCTACTCTAAACTTCCAGGTGAAGTTTAAGGCATTAATAAAAATCTGACTGTATCCGGAGCACTAGCAAGAGCCTGGAACCACAACATATGAAAGGAAAACCCAACCAACCAACCTCCTCCCAAAAGAGCAGCACATCACTGATACATAAAACCAAGGAACCTCTTTCCATGCTCATGAAAGGGACTGGCACAAGCCAACTGGTATCTACACCTAATGAAGCAGCAAATACATTATAAATAGAAATAAGTGTTTTTAACAGCAGCTTTATAAGCAGAATTTTGGACTTGTACACTACTGATTTTCTTCTCAACAGATAAAAGTTGCAGTTTATTTTTTGTATAAAACCAAGGTAATATTTTTGCCCTACTATTTTTCACAGTGGGATTTCAGATGAACATTATCATGGACATCTTGTAGTATATATGACAATTTATATATAAGCTTTAATAATGGATTTTTAACTCCTATATTGATGATAGGCAATCTTAATGTTTTTTTTCATATTTCTAGACCACTTCAGAACACCAAGGATTAGGTGACACACCGTTATCTGTTGAGTGTGCAGAGCTGAATTCTATGGAAAAAATCACTAAATTAGGTTTTTCTCTCCAGTCCTAAGCCACAGCATATTTCTTCTTTATAGATTTCAGAAACATGAAGACCGAATTCCCTGTTCTGCTGAAGCATAGCAAGTAGTTTGTCAATACTAAATGCAATTTAATTGAAAAGCCTGTCAAGGAAGTGTCATGGCAGCACTCCATGCTGCTTTGTTTCTCACTAGTCATCTTCTGTAGTATATATAGTACAGAGCTAATGAAGTGGCAATACTTCCCGAATTTTCTTGTAGTACAAGTAAGTCACTTCCAAATGTAACCTTGTATTTGGGCTGTCCAGCCAGGTGTGTCTACTCCTCTGTGCCATATTTGGGCAAGAACCATCTCTGCAACATGCATACCAGCTAGGAGGCAGCTTACACTGCTAACTTTTCCCAGAACTACAAGGGTCAGAGGTAGGTTGTATTTTTGTGCGCATTTCCTGCTGGGGTTTTCTTGGTAAGAAAATAGTCATTATGCAGTGAAGCACACTTTGCACTTGGGATGGAAGAGGAAGACGACAAAGGTTCACAGTGATGCTGTGCTCATCTTGCAGCTTATTCTGGTCTCATGCTAGTCCTGTAGAAAGCACTAACACCTCCCAAACAGTCTTTGTCAAGAAAGCTTATTTTGTGCTGAGAAGGGATAGCTGTCTGGAGGTTTAGTAAACATTCAGAAATACTGGACCAAGTCTACTGAATATCCTCAAAAGATGCTGGATTGATCCCTAAAAAGGAGTTTGAATGTGTTCCTCCGTGGTTTCAGTTCTACCATTCCAAGAACTGATGTTTTTCCTCTACATTAAAGTGTTGAGGTATACATGCCAAGCATTTGGATAGCTGAGAACCCAGACTTGAACAAGTAACAAACTTCACAATGCTCTAAATATTAAAGTATTAGAATTAAGTATTAAACAACACATTCACAACATAGAAGTTCCTTTTTTTTCCTCTCCAGCTAAGTTGAATGACACAGATTTTTAGACTGCATCCTTGGTTGAGGAGCAACCTTTCAAAGGTAGCTCCTTTCCTTTCACAGGGAGCTCTACCCTTTAAGAATGCCACACAACACACTTGTTGCACAACTAATCTCAACTAAGAGAAGAAAAAATTAGTACTAATTAGCATTAAACAAGAGAAGACCCTTAAAATCAGTTCATTCAAGCATATCTTAGTTTCACTCTTACACTACTGAGTTTCAAGTAACCCAATAGCTTGTATGTCTCCCACACAACAAAGGAAAGAACACTAAAAATCACAAATACAATAAAGGTAGAGTGTGATTAGTCTATTTTTCTCAGAGTAGAAAGATTAAGGAGCACTCAAAAGAATTACTACATTAAATACTGACATTATGTTAACCTTATTCAGGCCTGCACCCTTCCAAAATCAATAAACTTGAAAGGAAAAGAAATGTCCTGTGGACAAAGGAGAGAGAAGAGAGCTCAGAATCAGTACAGACTTAAAACAGATTAACACACCTATAATCCAGCTGCTCTAAGTACATAACTTGTAGGCTTAACAAAAAAACATGAGCTCAGTACTTCAACTGGATGGCATAATCTGGCTGATTCCAGGGTGAATTTCACACATTATTACAGACTTTATAACCTGAACACAAGTTAGTTGGCTCATTAAGTAACTTGGATGTTGAATATGAATTCACTGTGTTGTTACAAAATTCCTAATCACATCATCAAGAAACATAAAAAGCCTAGATATTATTTTATCTTTAGATTTATTATTATTTCAGAGGCACTTAATGTCTTACATTTATATAGCGCCATTTCCCCCTCCAAAGCACTTTACAGTATTTACATACAGGAATGTTTCCCACCACTGCTGAAATGCAGCCATCTGACTATTACCAGTACCATCTTCAAAGCACCAACAGTTTGAGACTGAAAATATTCATCAGTACTTTGTCTTACTAAGATAGTTCAGAATTCCAATTTACAGACTTCCAACTTGTGCTATTAAAAAGACCCAACAGCTAAAACACAGTATCACAGTGCAATTCTGCAACAGAACTGAGACTTGGATCATTTTAATTAGATTTTTAACAATCTTTCATTAGACCAAGCCTATCTCAAAATACTTAAATGTAAGGCCTTTTAAGAATATAATTCTAAAACATTCTTTTTTATACTTTCTTTATAAGCCTCTCTTACAATCAAGCGCAGAATATTTTTCTTTCCTTCCAGCATATTTAGAAACACTAAGTCCTGGCCCTAAGGAGATGCCAGCATCCTCAGTTTCAATGAACTTCATGGTATCTAAAGGCAAAGATATTCCTCCTTGGTTACGGAGCTGGGATTTTAAATTTCTATTTTTAGTTTTTAAAATAAATTTGAGATGACACAAAATTCTGTTATTAACCAACTGACTTGTAAAGTACCTTGGGATCGGTGGCTAAGTTGCTATATAAGTGTGTTGTGTGTGGTTTTGCTTGTCAGTGTTAAAAATACATTAAAATATCCCAAGTTCACTACTCCACTGCAAAGTCTGTCCTAGTCACAAGGATAATAGCAACTTTCTCATTGTAGAGACTTTTTTTTCTTTGTCTCTCTAAAAGGCTATTAAAACATCACTTCCAAGAGTAGAAGTTGCATTTGTGCAAAAAACCCCCAAACCAAAAACAAACCCACAACAAACTATCCGGCATCCCTATTTTCACGGTTACAATTTAAAAAAAGACTACCACACCTCACAGAGTATGTTGCTAACTGCTACATTATGGCTGATGTGAGAATCTGAATGAACAGAAAAAAAATTAGTAAAATGAGATATCTATTTGTCTTCTAGTGCACCAAGCACAAAAATTTATTCTGGTACCTTATTCTTTTGAGTACGCCACACTTCTGAGAGGCTCTTTGATTTTCACTGATGCATTATACTATGAATCTACTGCGGTTGCTAGATTATTATACCAAGATACCCGTTTGCATTTGAGTACTATGAAAGAGTACTAGTACTGATAGGTATGGGCAAGAACTAGGATAAAAGGGAAAAATATTAACAGGCAGCAATTTCAATGTGAAAGATGAGTAATCAAATTGGGTAAAAATGAACAGACAGCAGTGCATCCAAGTACACATCCATTTTGTAAAAGGTTGGGTTTGTTTTTAATCTAAACCCTTGATAAAAGATGCACAAAGAACAGATTTACTGCATGTTTTATGCATGCCTTCATGTAGTGCATTCCTATAATTCTATCTTACATGGAACACTAAAAAACTAGTAGACCTTCACTGCACAACAGGTATTGTAAATTTTTGTTTTAAAGCCTAAGCAGCAATCCAGTTTGAGTTATACCTTCCTATGCCCTGATCAGAAAAATCACCTTGCTACATTCATGTTTGTCAAAGTCACACAGCAACCACAGTAATCATTTTGTATGGAAAAAACGGTTACAGTAAACTATTTTAAGAGTTTGGTTTCTTCAAGGGGATTTGGCAGCTGGAACAAGAAAACAAGCAGAGACTAGAGACCCTTAGCTGACAACAAGAATCACTGGTGAATACTCTTTATCAGAAATCATGATACCTCATGACCAGTAAGAGAATAAACGTGAAGACTGAAAGCGTCATTTTAGGCTTCACAGCCTAGAAGACCAAACAGTTAAGTACCATTATCACTTACTTTAAAACTCAGATTGGAAGGACAGCTAAAACCATGAGGAGATCCAATTTTTTGAAGAGGGAGAAAGGAAGAACTCAGAAAAAGCAACTGCTGTATTACAGGACTGAACACACAAAGGACCAATAACAGTTTTGCTATTTCACAGATTAACATTTTTGAGTCCATTCTAACCCCTACTGATTTCAAAAGTATAATGACTGGACTAACATTCTTTTCTGTGTTTCTACTTGTGGTAGTCATTCATTTCATCAGAACTGAAAACATGCACAAGATTGTTTGATACAAGGAACATCACTTGTCTTTTCCCTTTTTTTTTTTGGTCAGACCTTTCCTCCCTCAACCTCCTCTGAACTATTCATTACCATAGTACTTCTCTGACAGAAAAAGGGTGGCTGGAGTGGGGGGTGGATAAAGCTCTTGCTAAATTGAGAGAGAATGGATTGCTGAGCAGCAGAGAGAATTGCATGGACAGACAGATGTTAAAGAGAATCCAAAACCCAGCAAAGGACAAGCTTAATTTTTTTAGCAGAAGGAATCAGTTCTGTCTTTTAGGTTCAGTCCAACCATCAGCAAGGGTGTATTGGCTTCATCACAAGGCTTGGTCAAGGAAAAGGCTCTTCCATTTAACTGGGCACAGACTTGACGATGGGAAAATGTCCTGCACCATGTGACATAACTCAGAAATATGCATAGAACAGAGCAAAAATCCAAGACTGCTTCGCAGGAATAAGAGAGGTAGCAACCCTAATTTTAACAGGGTTTTTCACTGAAGGGAAAGAAGGTCTACAAAAGTCAAATCAGCTGATTTCAAATGGTTTGCATCCCAGGATGAATCAGGTTACACTGATTTAAGCCCAATTTAATTTAGGCAGGTTTTTAAACCACAAGAATAAGGACATTCTTAGTACATATCAATAATTAAACCAACATATACACAATTAGCAATATCCTACATAATAGTAAACGCTTAACAGCTTGTTTTGGGTTATCCTAGTTACTTTGTTTAAAAAACAAGCCGAGTAGTTTTAGTGTACAATGTCTGTCAATCTACACGCTTCCTGTAATCATCAGTCTCTTGTAGCAGTTCAGTTCATGACTTTAAGATCCAAATTCAACTGTGTCTTCAGTTATTTTCTTGAACTCATAGTTTCCTCTGCCGTCCATATGCAAGTAAAACTGAAACAAAAGAACATGTTATCAACCACCTAAAAGTTTCTAGGTCTATAAATGCCTAAATAAATTATTTTTTGAAGTAGTTTTAACGCAAAATCTTAAACTCAGCTAGCCAGAGGACAAGTCTCTCCCATCTCATGTTTCATTATATTCAATTGCCTCTAAAAAAATGTGACACCATAGTAGCTTTTTTTCATATCATCCATCAGTCTGCTAATGGTCACACCTAAACTTAACACTGCTGTCTCGGAGTTTGTGACAATATACTTAAGGTACACATTCATCCCTGTGTATTAATTCACATACATACAGTCTGTCTGCAAAAAAAGGTAATAACAAGAGTAAAGTCTTAGTTTGGAAGAAAAGACGACCATGTATTAGAGATTAACTTTTTAAAATGTGTAGACACATTAGGTATCTTGAAAGCAAAAACTCCATGTTGCTTAGTGGAATCTGGTTCAAAGGTTTTTTTGAGGCTAAGAAAGATGACTTAAGTATTTAGTGAGCCTTTCATATTTTTGAGCCTACTTTTACTAGTACATTTAAGGATTTTTGATCACTTTCCCCTTCATAAATAGCAGCATAAGAATATTTCAAATAGTGCAACTGGATTATGAAAATAAAACATTTTTTAAAAGACAGAACATGACCTATTAGGATGTAAAATGAGAACACCTTGTATTGTAAAGTCAATTTAATACAAAGTCAAACAACAAAACCCCCTACCACCTACAGATAACCTTAGCCAAAGCAAAGACTACATACATCATGATGTTTCCAGAGTGACTTTCTGTGGGAGACAGTGAAAAGAGTGATGCCAACCTACATAAAGAAAATACACACAAGAAAGCAGTTAATTTTTCTTATGAGTTAGGTGCTATTTATTTTTCAGCATGGTATCAGCTGAAGAGCTTAAATTTATAAACACAAGCTTCCAGATTCTATTATTAACAGTATACCTACATAGCCTTAACACAAGATCTTGCAGTTAAAAAGAAAAAAGAAGGGATTTATCTTTCTTAAAAGATTTCACCATTCCTTTGCTCCTAATGATTTGGCAAAATGTAGAATGAACCAGGCAAAGGAGTTAAGGTAGGAAGCAGGTAAATCAACAAACCTGGTGATTGGAAGTCTACTGTAACAATAAAAAATGCAAAACCACAAAAGCTATTAATGAATTATAAACTTAAAGGGACAACTTAAAGGTGAATAATCTTCCTTTGTTTTCTTGCAACTCCGTTAATTATGCATCCCTAACAGTAGCATCAATTAAAGGACAAAATGGTGATGATAAAACAGGGTAACATTTTTCTTTCTGCAAAGACAGCTTAACCAGGAATTCTGTTTTTCAGTAACATGCATTAGCCACTCAGCAACAGTAATTAAAACAAAAGTACAAATGAACATGCAAGTTAATAGAATAACAAGTATATGCAAAACAGACATAGAAGACTGTCAGGGTATGGATATTAATGTGGTAACATTAGTTAAAGAAATAATGTCCATTCTTCTCCAGAGTCCTCATCTAGTGTCAATTTACTACTACAGAAGGCTCCTTAAGTTCCCACTTCAAGTTTCAAGCACATATTTCAGTGGATGCACTGCTTTGCTCCATTACCATTCTGAGAACATTGCTACTCAATAATTAATGTCATTTCAAGATCATTCTTTCCCAGGCTAGGGGTGTGAAATCGAATCTTACTGATATTTCACATGGCACTATGTAGAATCTGAAATGGTGAGTATAAGAGGGAAAGGAAGAAGAAGAAAACTATTTAATATCATGTTCTTGGCTTTTCTATCTCAAAGTAGATGGAATTTTTAACTTCCAACCCTTCACTTCTGTTGCCCTGGCCACAAGAAACCTCTCTAACAAAAGAGTATAGAATTTTAGATTATTTGATCCTCATTTGACATTCTAGAAGTTTATATGGAAAAGTAAGGCTACTTAGCAGTTAGTAGCAGTTCTCTGATATACAGAGGCCACGTGGTCTTAGGACAATTTAGATGTACAAAACAATTACTGAATTCTAGTGTGTATAGAGGGTTCTTGCATGCCCTTCTAAGCTTTTTTTATAATTATTATTTTTAATCTGCACTAGATGTAAGGAAGAGTGCACCTTTTTAACATACAGAGATATAATTCTAAAAATAGAAGAACTTACCTTTCGGCAGTGGCTGTAAATGTAGCCTTCTACATCAACACTAACAGCACTGGTGCACTCATCCAGAATTGCAAACTGAGGTTTATGATAGAATAACCTTGCCATCTGAAATGCAAACCAAAAAGGTACTGTGGATACAGAACTACAACCAATAATGCAGTGTTAGAAGTTAACTAAGAATTAGTTTACTGTGATAAGGGAATTTCTTTTAAGTTGGCAACCACTGAAGCCTGAAAATCCGACAGCTATATATTATCTTCACTTTTTTTTTGAAAAACAAGTATTTTAGAACTTCTGTTTATAGAATCAAAGTGTAAGACACGGTAAAAGGTCAACATTTCCTATTAAATTTTAAGTACAATAAACACTGGTTTATGTTGTTTTCTCAGTATTCAGGTATTTCACATTTTGGGGATTTCTTCTAAGTATTAATATTTGGTAAACAAAGAACAAACAAGTATTTATGGTTTTGAGACATACTGCCATTCTCTGTTTTTCTCCCCCGCTGAGTACATCCATCCAGTCCTGAACACTGTCCCAGCCTCCTTCACGTTCCAAGATTTGACCCAACTGGACATTATCCAAGTACTCCTTCAGCACCTTTTATTGGAACAGGAAAGGCAAAGAGACCTTAAGTGAACTTAACAAAGAAACAACTGTAAAAGGTTATAAAGGGTTATACTATTACACAGGTGTACTATCAATCCTGATAAATATTAAAAACAAACTAAATGCAGTGGTTTTAATAGCAGTTTCAGTATTTTTAAATCTGAAGCATTACTCATCTTAGGCAAGACAAGGTGTTAATGAAATAATTATTATTACCTGGTCAGAAATCCCTTTCTTTCTCTGATCTTCTAAAGTATCTGGATATATAACTTGATCTCTGAGAGTTCCAAGAGTCATATATGGTCTCTGAGATACAGTTAGAAACAAAAAGGTATGTCAGATATTTCTAAGCACAGTCAAAGTAGGGAGAAAGAGAACAGTATTGTCAATTAAAGTACTTTGCCTCACCTGGGGAACATAAAACAACTTTCCTCTTACAGGTTTTGTTAAACGCCCACCAAACAAAGGCCACAGCTGCAACAAGAAAAAGATTTAAACTTGACCAAAAAAAGCCCAATTACAATAGTGCTTTGGATTCTCCCCTGTTTATTTTAAAAAGTTCCCTTACCTCACCAAGGACACGAAAAAGTGAGCTTTTCCCACACCCATTTGGCCCACAAATGAGAACATTTGCACCAGATCGAACCTAAAAATGCAAAGCCAACACATTAAAAGGGTGGTAAGAAAGCACTGTTGAAAGCTTCTACAAAGAATAAGACAAGCTGGTATCCTTACAGGCTTGTACACAGTACTTTCTGACATTACAATGAGTAATTTCCACCAAAATTTTTTTTCCCAATTACAGCTGGAAGAAAACACTTTTAACAAAAACCTTTTTTTGGAAAATAGCTTATTGCCTTTTTTTTACCTAATATGATTAATTTTGTTCAGATTTAAACACACCATGAGTACCTCCCTGATATTATTTGCATTTTTTTATAAATCAGATTACCTCTGAAATTATCATACTCACTTTAAAATTTTATATGAATGTAATTTTCTATGATATTAAAAAAAACTTACCTCAAAGTTAAGGTCTTGAATCAAAACATCTCCATTAGGTGTCACCAACGGAACATGATCAAACCTATTTGTATTGCAACATTAAAAAAAAAAAAAAAAAAGAGCAGTTGCCTAAAATCAGTTAATACTGCAAGCTTACTCAGAGATTTAAGGAATATGGCAAGACTTCAGCAGTACTTCATTCAGTACACCAGCCCACTTTCCAACTATTAACAGCTAAGGAAATTCTTGAACCAAAAGTGGGACCTCAGCATTTAACAAACATCTACAGATCTATTTTGTTTTCCTTATTTGTTTTCTGAATCCTTCTAAGCCTTTGGTCTCCAAAACATATTGTGGATATAAACCCACATTTAAGGACACACTTCATTTTAAACCTGCTTGTAGAAGTGTGTTCCATTAGTTCTAGGATACACAATGGATGACTTCTCTGCTCACCTTCCTCCTGCCTTTTTTTTTTGGGGGGTGGGGGCTGTTTTTAATAAAGTAACAAAAATAGCTCTATCATCTCCTTTCTCCTTGCCCTCTTCCTCACCCACTTCCCCTCTATTCCACTATCTGCTTTCCACATTGACCAGATTGAGGCTATTTAATCTCTTAATTGGCCTTACTTTATGCTTTTAAGTAGTACTACTATGTCAATACTATGCTCCTCAGACTGTAAAGAACTGAAGAGCTGATGGCTACTTGAGTACATCAATGAACTGTCCAAGCATACAGAAATACAAGCAAGTATTTTGAAACTGAATAGAGACTTGCCCCTGATCTTTACAGTTGAATTGCATCATGGGATAAAATCTGTAACCAACATATTTCTAAGAAGAAATTTGATAAAGTGTTAACAAAATGGTCTGGAAAGTCATATGCCAAAGGACAGCAGGAAGTGTTACCAAAAAGGCTAAGTCCAGACAGCATATTATGTCTTTTGTTAACATGTGAGGACAAGGATGGACTTTACAAAGTAGAAATGCTGAGTGAGAGTGAGGTGGAATTATTTGTAAATAAAGTACAGTACAACAGGAATGGCATATTGTAATAATGTGTATTAAACCCCCTATTAATAGTAGTAGAGGGAAGGACTTAAAAGACAGACTACATTAAAAATATTGAAGTTGTGGAAACTCTGTAAACATACTTGATAAGGTTATCGGTGTTGATTATTTCTCCAGATCCAGGTATCAAAGGCAAAGCTTGCTTTTTATCTACATCTTAAATTAAGAAAAAAGTGTTAGAGACTGGAACACTACACAGAGATGCACACATATTGCATATTACGTCACATCTACCTTTTTCTTGGGATATCATAGTACGCTGGTATTTGCCACTATTCAAGTCCTTCAGAACCTGCATTAATTCTGTAATTCGAGCTGTGAAGCTGAAAAACAAAACAAAACAACCCCTATAAGTAATTAATCTTTAGAAGTTTTAGAAATCCATAGCTCTAATGAGTACTCTATTAAACTGTCAAAATGAAAAAATTATTCAACACAAACAGGAACAGAATGTTTACATTTTAAAGTTGCACTGAAGTAGTCCAATATTCACAATGTTTACAAGAACCTTTTCCTGCAATGGACAAATATTTGACAACACTTCTTCTTAAGATATAAATAAAAATAGTTGGTAAATAATCAATACATAACTGATTTATGAGCATTTGACAATGTCTTTTCAATTAAACATTTGAATTGTATGATGCTACTATTCAGATACAAATAATAACAGATACAAATAATGGACATAATTAGCACATCCTCAGATATGTTTTCAGCATAAAATGTTTTCAATTTCTAGATTTTTAGGGTGCTGCAGTGAACAAAGCACATAAGATCATTTTAATTCTACAGTCAGTTTTGTAAAACGAGATGAGAAACAGGAAGAACATAATTTTAAGTAAGATTACTTTACACAACTACTATTAAGCTTACCCAGCCAATCTTGTCATTTCACGGCCTGCTAGGACTATTCTGCCCAAAGCTTGAGACATTCTCAGTAACATTCTTCCACTTTGGTAGTAATCCTAGAGTAGAAGAAAGTTTCTTTATGTGGACTAATAAAACTTAAAAGTCAGGAAATTCTTTTAATTCTGTTATAGTTACCTCCAAAAGTTCTGCATGAGTACTATTCTGGTGACGAGGATCAGCCAGGTTCAAAAATGGACGACTAACAACCAGGTAACCAACCACAGTGGCAAGGTCTGCAGTTTAAAAGTAAATATTAAGCTACACATTAATTGAAGCAATAAGAAAATAAAAAGAGCATTCTCATGTAGAAAGTTTAGCACTTTGTTATTTATAGCAATCCATTAGCATTGGACAAACACTTACATTTGGCAATGATAGTATCAATGAAACCCATAGAGAACCGGAACAGGATGAAATTATGCAAATGTTCCACCTGGTAAGTTAAAGAAGAAAAAAGGTCGAACTGTATCAGTAACTGTTTTACTGTCTTATTATTTTACAAACATTTGATCTGAAACATGTTATTCAGTATGTCACTGATACCTCAACACGCCTGTAGCTCTGACAAGCACTGCATATGTGTCCCTGCTGGCAAAGACCTGCGCTCTAGATCAAACCACCTACACTTGAAAACTAAGCAGTCCGAGAACAGTAATTGCAGTGGATGAAAATGAGGTAAGTGGCAAGAGAAAGGCTGTTCTGTCAAGAAACTTGTGTACTGCTTATAGTCTCCTATTTTATTTTTAAATCTAATGACTGTAGCAGCATAAACACCAAGCCGCTACGACTCAATCTATATATTAATATATGTCAAGAATCACCATGATAAAATTAATTGAAGTTTTGCTTAAAATATTTTAAAAGATAAAAGAAGTCTTACCAGTTTACGGAAGGTTTTGTGAATAGTCTGTTTTTCTCTCAAGTTTCCATTATAAAAAGCAATTTCTTCACTAAAAAAAAAAGCCACAAACCCACAAAGAATGGAACTTCATTTTGTTAAAGACAGTCTTTGAAAAAGTCAGCCATAAAACACGGGAATATAACTCTTTCAGGTACCTTATGAAATTAGTTTGTACTTTTTCACAACAGTAGAACATAAGCTTATTATACTCCAGTTTGTCTTTCAAATGAGGAATACAATGCACATAAGGATTATTTAATAATCTGCATAAAAATGCAGGAACTTTGCTCAGAACTGATAGCATCAGACTTTCTGAATATATTTTAACATACAGATTCCATTTACACCACAGTACTACATTGTCACTTATATCTTGCTATCCAAGTAAATCAATACCTGTTTGTAATAAGCCGTGAGTTGACGTATCTGTACTCCCCTTCATACTTCTGTTCTATAATAGTCATCTTGCCAATTGGTCGCCTTAAACGTGTAAGGAAAAAACCTGAAATAATCAAGTATGCCATCATGCTAGCTGGACCCTGTGAATAGCAAAAAAGAATAAAAGCTTACCATCTAGATGGTCTCAAATTGCAACATCTGTATCCAAAAAACACAGCATGAATCCCTTGATTCTCACCTCCCATGTGACTGTTACCAATTCAATCACTCTTGCAATTCCCATCACGTTCCTTTCTTTTGTGTTGTAGATACCATTTTACTAATTTTGCTAACTCCTGTCCTCATATATCCTTCCCATCCCAGCCTTGTACTCAGGTTTTTATCATCACCCAGTGTGATCTCCGTGTCCTACTGTCCTAGCTTATTTCATTAATAATTTCCTGGTTGTTCCTCATTTCCCCTTCTTCATTTTTACCTACTTCTTTTTCTCTTATATTTGCTACATTGTCACAGCAGTCAATATTTCAAATCCTGTTCCCTTCTTTGATCCATACATCTCAGACACATTTCCTGCCTCTCTAAAGAAGTCCTGGTAGGGATCTCTTATTCTTCTGGATCCTAAGCTTCAATAGATGAAGCATGCTTAAATACGACTAAAGTGTGGCGTATAAAACCAAAGGCGTAAACTGAATTTGGCATACACTGCCTGCAATAACTAAGTATTACAGAGAACAATGCAAAGACATCCGAGACTGGAAAAATTACCTAGGTTCAGCTAAGCCTTACTGCAGTCTGTTTCAACAAAATCTACATCATGTGTCCCAGAGTTACTTCTTGTCAAACCCTGAATATTTTTGATAATGCATCATTTTACTAAGCTGAAATTATTCAGCTTACTGGGGCATGTGTGGAAGTATCATGGTCTTATAGCTGCATGCACAGAATGGCTCTCCTTTATAGAGGCTACAGGAAACAGAAAAATTCCTTTCTCCCTTAAATGGAAGTCAGGCAAGATACAAGCAGCCAGAAGCATACTGTACTAAATGGGATTCCCAAGTAACTCTCTAGAAGAAAATAAAGACTTCCTTGTTTCCTCAAACTGTTGTTGATTGAATGCTTGCAAATTCTGGGTTTTATTTTGCTTGCCTCAAGATAGAGAGCCTAAAGCATACAAAACATTAAGTGTAAAAGCATATTTTCAGTATACCCCTTCAAACAACAAATGAATCTATAATTAACATCTAGAGTTTTTCCTCAGACTCCAAACAGGTACAAGGCTATAACCAAAGAAGAGAACACTTACTTATAATGCTAAAACACCCACTCAATTTACCTGAGCTCCTATTGCACTTGTTAGCTTGAAGATATACAAAACTATATCCAAGAAGGGCTGCAAAAGAAGTATAGAAAAAAAACATTAAAATACCAACAAAAAACAAATATAAAATGGTCCAGAACTATAAACCACCCCAAGAACAGTCATTGCTCTGCACAATAGTGGCTAACCTATTATATAAACTAAATGCTAAAATCATGTTCCATATACACTCTCCCCCAAAGCTAGAGCAGCTGAACTACAGGTTTTGTAGTCAGAAGTTTTTGAACAGATCATCTTGTGTTTTGCTTTATACTTCTCCTTGTATGAACAACATAGCATGAAAAAAAAAGTATTCTACAGTAAGAATAATGAAGTAGAAACTTCATTATCTGAACCCCCTAAAATTTACACCAGAAACAAAGGGAAATGCTTATTCAACCACACCTCCCTACCCAAAATAATATTCGCACATAACTAAGAGCTAGCTAGTCGTTTGGGTTTTTTTTAAAACCTAACTAGCTGAGAAATTGTACTCATCACTGTTCAACTGCAAAAGAACGTGCTACGTTCTTTAAAAGAAAATTTAATACAAATTATAATAACCTGCAACAGTGCTTTAGCAGAGGTCATGGAAACCACACAGTGTGAAGCGATACAATATCGTCAATAGGTTTTTTAGTGCCATACTCCAAGAAATACAAGCAGTTGTTATGAGCTCTGACATCACATCCTAAATGTCCACAGCTATTACTCCCTGAAAACACTTACCTTGCTAAGGTTCGAGTATAGGTCCACTACACTGTTACAGAATTTTTCCACATCCTGTGTAAGGAGTTGATCTGGATTAGCTATTCTGTTGTCCAAATTTCCCATTTTGTAGTATGTATAAGCTCTGAAACAAAACAACAACTAAGTGGCAGGGAAAAATTCATTACCTGGGATCTTAAAGAATTGGAACACCCCTGCTTCATACAACTGAGATGGAAAGTAGTGCAAATATTAACTGTATGGAGCCAACACAGTTTGTGCTGACATTAAATCCTGCAGAACTGTTTAGGCTCCAGAATGTCATATAGTTGAAGCTCAGGTCGATGCTCCTCTACACTGCTGTTTCATTTAGCATTAGATAGCCTCACAAACTCCGCATCAGCACACCTGACAACCAAAATCTAGTGCAGAAGGGCATAAACAGCTACTCAAGTTCATGCATCCAATTCAGTCTGCAGCATTATTAGCACTATATGAAAGCAAGTGAAGTACTCTGGAAGCTGATCCAGTATTGGAAGCAGTACAGTGGGGTTTTTTTTGCTCCAATTGAGCCAACTTTCCTGTCTTTGTATCTGTGCCATATACAACCTGGATAAGCCACTCATTCTTAACTGCAAGTTAATAGCAACCAAAAGCCTTTCTAAACAGTACACCTAACCTGTTAAGCACCTTGCTACCTTCTTACTATGTACTTAAAATGATTTGGTTTGATTTTAATCAATTTAGTTTTTACAACCTTTAGACATTAACAAGGTGTTACTTACTTAAGATATTCCTCATAGAGGTATCTGGTAAGTCTTACTCGGAAACAAAGTTTCAATTCATTTAGACCATACTTCAGGAAGTTATTCACCAAAGAGATCTAAAATAAGAGACAGTATTTCAATATTTACCTAACAAGATTTAATACACTTAGATCAGTTTGCAGCATAAGTTGTGCAAACACTTTAGAACAGGTGAATTCTCCCCTTGAAGTCAGTAATACTACTAATACACCTAAGACCAACCATATAGCATCTGCAGGACCAATGTCTACATTTTTCAAAACTTCAGTTCCCAGCGGATCCCACCATATCAAAAGATTTAATATAAAACTACACTCATGTAGCATATCTTCAGCTCTTCTGATTAGCTCTAGAAGAGAGCCACAATTTGACAACCACTACCTTATGATCAATTCGTTTCTAAATCTATTGCAAACCAAGTACATTAGCTATTAGGTAGTAAGAATTATTTCTATCTGGTGAAGGTCAGAGATGTTGACAAGGTAAAGGAAAGTTAAAGGGTGTTAAAAAAATAACAAATCTCAGAAGAAGCTGTAAGAAATACAAAAATTAATGACTAAAAAGGAATCTTCATCTTCAATGGTATCAAAAGAATCCCAAACTTACAATGTTAAAACATCACCCAGTCCATAAGATGTTATTATGCAGTACTACAGATGGCATATTAAGCTATCAGTCAAAATTCTCATCAACAAAACCAACCTGAAAACCTAAACATATCTGCCAGAAAAACGGTGACAATCAATAAGGAAACATGCTGATAATGCACACACTGGAGCCAGAAAATTACATGCACCTTAATACAGACCTGCACGTAGAACAACTCATTTGCATGAGTTTTATGACACTCATTTGAGATCTTTTCCTCAAATTCTTAGTTTACATTTAAAATATGTTCTACTAAAAATGCCAGTACAAGAAAAGCACTTACAGCAGGCATTGCAGCGATGAAGTTGAACAAGTATCTCTTGAAGTCTTTTCTGCTGCGGCCAATGATAGCACTGTAAATGACCACCAGCTAAGAGTCAGTTACAAGAGAAACAAGAAAATACAAACTAGCATGTCTTAAGTGGATAAATTCTCAGTGGACCACAGAGGGGAAAAAAAAAAATCATTGAGGAAATCTGTAGTATCAGCTGTAGGATCAAGTATGACAGACTTCTTTAAGTTAAGTGGTAAGTGACAAACTAAGCCATTATCTCCCTTCTGTTCCCACAGTAACTGCATGCATGGTCACAGAATACCAGTTCCTTTCCTTCTTTGCTTTCCTAGATTCTCACAAGAGAGAAACAAAGCAGTCCATTCTACAAAGCACTGAAAGTCTCTCATGAAATACATACAGTATCATTCTGAATTTACACTTCAAGACAAATTCTGACTTCCGTCAATTAGCAACAAGAGCAACAATAATAATCAGATGTCTAGAATACGCTTTCTAAAACAGTTAAGACTGCAAGCATTGTGTTTACTAATCTAAAGAGCAAACAGCTCAGTAGGAAGAAGTAACAGTCCTAATATCCAAGCAACATGTCTGAGTCTATGACACAGAAACACTATGACACTATTCTGAAGTGCCCTCTTGGACATTCAGATCAACATAAGATTTAGTCTTCAGTGTACAAAACATAACCAAAAGAACTCATAATACGTAAGTTCTGGTTAAAAAAACCAAAATTGTGTCCAACAGCAGGAAAAGCCCAGTTGATTTAAATTTAAATTTTTTCTTTTAAAAAAATCTAAGGATTCTCCCCCACCAAACTGCAATTAAATCAGTTTTATATAAATAAGAAAGCTATAAAATGTCTGAATGTGTTCTGACAACCTTCTCTGTTAAACATGAGAAAGAATATTTAAAAATAACAAGTTTATAGATACCTTTCAATGACTGTTCCATTTTGAATCATCCAAATATCACAATATGTGCGGACTACCAGCATCACAGCAATAAGCAGCAAATAACCTGTCTAGTACAAAAATAGAAGTGTAACAGTTAAACAATGGATAAAATTCACCACTTTTTTCTAGTAAGTGGTCCAACCATATCTAGCAGAAAATTATTACTCTGCTGCCCCCAGTTAATATAACATTTGCTTACTTTGCAGGAAACACATTAGCATACAATATTTTTAATAAAATACTGATTACATTTTTATGGAGAAAGTTCATCTTTTAAAAAGCTGTATTTGGTTGATAGGTATCCTGGACACATCCTATAAGATGAAGGACTGCAGGGATAAAGAATTTACTGCTATTCTGAGACACCTTTCTGCTATAAGCGTAGGGTCATATAGGTTGTAAGGGACCTCTGAAGGTCACCTACTCCAAGTCCCCACTCAAAACGGGGCCACTAGTAACCAGTCACACCTTGTGTCATTGATCATAAACCTTTAAGCCCGACGGTCAAACCAGTTTTCCATTCACTGTCCACTCATCCAGCCAATTCAGTTTGGCTATCAGTGTCCTAGGGGAGACCTTAAGTCTCAAGGTCTCACTCAAAATCAAAGTATTCAACATCCTATGTTCTCCCCTTATCCACACAGCCAGTCATCTCATCACTGAAATCAACCAGGTCAGTAAGGCATGATCTGCCATTCATAAACCCAGGCTGGCTGTTTGCAATGACTTTTTTGTCCTTCACGTGGCCCAAGTTAGCTTCCACGAGGATTTACTCACAACCCTACTAGGAATCTGGTTAGGCTGAGAGCCTGTAACTCCCAATATACTTGTTTTCAAAGATGGGAGTGATGCTTGGTTTTGGGGGGGTTATCAGTAACCTCTTCTGATGGCCATGATCTTTTGAAGATGATGGAGGCCAGCTCTGTCAAGACTCTCAGAGGCACTCTCGTCCATGCTTCTACCTTGTACCTCCTTTTTGAGAATGAGTTGTCAGAGGTCCCTGTTCATCCAGGCTAGCTGGCTGCCATGTTTGCTCTACATTCTGTATATTGGAATTCATTGGTTTTGTGCCTGAGCTGTGTTGAAGTCCTAATATATTACAGTTCATCACTTAAGTTCTGAGTCAGCTAATGCTCTTTTAAAAAAATTTGTGTCCTAGAAAGCATGAGAAAGACGCTGAGGCAAACAATTTTATCTTGCTAAACTCTAGCCTGAATAGCTTTCCTGAAATGATGCTAACAGACCTTTTGACAAATTCACTTTCTAATAAGGGCTGGCCTAAATATGTGACAAAAACAAAATTATGGATGAACAGCATGCTATTTAAAGACAGGAAGCACTTGCACAGAACAGCACACTACCTTGCATCAAATCAAGCAAAAACTGGACGCCCTAAAAAGATATGCTACAGACAGTAGGTATTAGCTCACAGTGAATTGAAACTGAAACCAGAATGCAACTTTTTAGTGATCTAACAACTGAACATACATGTAGATTTTTATATTAATATCTTGCTATTTTAAAACATGTAGTACAATTTTGTCCTATTCAAGTAAAGTATATGCTTTTGTTTAAATTCTGATATAATCACGAAAGAAAACTTGACTCTAAAAATGCTCATTTCTATTTGTGACTGAAGGCAGTTCTTACCTCTTTACAAAGTGTTCTAGGTACCATTATTTTTAGGATTCGACATATTCTTGCAATAAACACTCTGTCCACCATTGCTCGCTCCTTCTTTCCCTCTTTCTGCTGCATATAGAACAAGTAAAACAAGAAAAGTGAGATTTTCTCAGTAATTATTATTTAAATGTTCATGTGATATTTTTCCTATACAAGTTATTTACAACTACCTTCCTTCTGCAGCATTTGCAGTATTTCACTCCAATTTAAGACTTGCTCACACAAGTTAAATGAAACGTAAGAACTGGGAGCATATGCCCTCACAACTAACAGAAATCTTAACTAAGAGAATGAAGCTATCAAAAAAAATTACAATAGGAAGTAGCTGCCATGATACAAAATAGTATTTATTTCAAATGTGTTAAAAGTGATATACAAACAACACAGATCACAGCCTTAAAACATCCAATTACAAGTTATAATGCAATATGCCATCTCTTAACATGGCCTGTCCCTAGAATACAAGATCAGCCAGTACTTTTAAAGATGTCTTCCATCATTCGTCTAGACCATCAATGGTTTAAACTTGACTGCACAGCCCAAACTTGTTTCAAGTGGAACCAAAATTTATTATTATTCCTTTACTTCTAAAAAACAGTGCAACACACTTCTAGTGAGCTAAATCTATCAGATTTTAAAACCCTCCTATACTCAAACACTTTATATTTGGGTCAGTGACATTGTTTACTCCTTATAACCCTATCTTCTGTCCTGACTAACCTGAATACTTTTTAACAAGCTAATGGTCCAGGTATCTTTTCTTTCTTTCCTTTCACAGTTTGACATAAGGATTCAGGCCTGAAAACAGACTAAAAGTGCATACACGCATACTTAAAACAAGTCCTAATCCTGCTATCTTTGCTACCCAAGACTCATGTGAAGCATAGGTTTTCAATATCTATAGTAATACTACAATATACTTAGGAAACCTGAAAGAAAAAACTAGGGAGACAGGATAGGGAAGACAAAGAAAGTAGTTAGTCTATGATTCACCATTAATCAACTCAGACAATCATATCAAGCACTCTATTTTTTTTATTTCCAAGGATGATTAAACCACAGAAACTTGCACGAGAAGCCCAACTTAATCTCCTCACTTACTGTTTACATATGCAACATGATGGGCAACAAGTGCAAGCTTGCAATTTGCAAACACAAATTTACTCCAAACACTCTGTGAATGAGCCTACACCCATTTTTCACAGGACGCAGTCAACTATAGTCCTGCCCTTTTCAAAAACCTATGTCAGTGCAAATTACAGTTAAAAATTCTAGCCAGACAGGATGCTGTATTTTAGTTTAAAATTATTACCCCAAAATCCAAGCAATCCCAAGAGCTAAAGACTACTCTACAGGCCTGATGAAGCATGACTCTACACATTATTGCTTTTATATAACAGAAATGACAAGCATGTCTGATGTATGAAATTTCTAGAAGTATCTGACTAAACATATTTGATGCCTGAGCTGAACCTATTCTTCCTCTCTATTCATCTCTTCCCCATTTCTACTGTGTTGCACTTATGTTAATTCTAGAATCTTCTTTACCAGTTTTTTTCCTTAATTCCTCATTCAGTATAATTATACCCAACATGGCTAAAAGAAAGCTAGTTACAATCTTTACACATAGGTATAATTACGGAGAATACAAGTGTTTATGACATACAGTGCAGTCAAGGCCTGGCTAGAAGCTAACATGATGCTTGCATACACCTTTATCCAATGCAAGCCTTAACTTTTCATTATCGATTCATACCATCATATTACCCAATATTTCTAATCATGGGCTCTGTCCTTTGGGATAACTGTCATATTTTATTGAAAATTAAGCAAAAACTTGGACTTAAAGGGCTATAACATACTATTTTCAAATAAATTAACTGACAAAAATACAAAAGACCAGGGAAATTACAAACCTCCTACAAGAAGTCTGAAGTGCTTTTTAGAAATTGCCAGACTCTGCACCTTCTTCCATACTTTTTTTCTTTTAAATAAGAAGCAAATACAAGTCATATCAAATCTACAGGCAACTGTTTGTTGTTACACATACAGCCAAACTTACACCACTAGTCCTTAAACATTCATAAAGGACAAAGAGATGAAAAAGCACATGGCACTCATCAAGCACATATTATGCAGTCAAACTTCAGCCACATCTGATTAACCTGATTCTTCCATTTGTTTCACCAATGCAAGTCTGAAAGTATCAAATGACATTTGCACCATAGCCATCATTCTGTCCAAAATAAAACTACAATTATGAGACTTAAAGTTAAAAAAATTCCCACTATTTAAAATTATTAAAAAGATTACATGAAGAAAGAATTACCTCATTGTTCTGCAATGCTTGTTTTCCACTTCTTTTACTGTAGAGGAAAAAATATAGTATTTTGCTTGTTATTAACACACATTTATTTGTCTTGATCTCTACACAGAAGAGACAAAAAGGAAATCTTGGGATTATATCCCTATTTCTTTCAAAGCAGTACAATGCCTTCACAGTAGGACTACCTTTTATGACAAACTTATGTGGGTTTTTTATACAACTTCAATGACACCCTACTCCTTTCAGTGTTCAGTTTCATGTAGGGAAACTAAACCTCCCTCTTCCACCTCCGAGTTTTTCTTTGCCTTGGCTTCTGTACCATGAACTCCTAGTGTTTTGTGTTTCCTCGCATATACTTTGCAAGCATGGCCACATGGTTCCACTGACCACATACAAAAACTACACCAAAGCAGACTCAGCAATCCAAGCAATCCAACTTTGATGTTTTGCACTACCTACATAAGCCAAACAGATTTGTTTTGCATTACAGTTGACTTTCAAATAACACATTTTACTATATATAAATATTATTTGTTCATAAGTATGCGCTGCAGGGGAAAAAAGGTCAGATCCTGTGAAACCAGGTTCCTGCAAAGGCATGCACTGGAAAGGGAGCTAGTTTTTATTCTGTCCTTTTCCCTTCCCTTACATTTTACAGAACAGTTAGAGGAAAAGTATTTATCAACTACTGCTAAACAAACATTCAAAATTACAATGCTATTCTCCTTCCTCTCCTCTTAAGAAAGGCAAGCTGATATAAGACAGTTCTAGCTTGTTTCTAAGTTCTAGCTTCCTTTCTGAACATTCAAGCTTCAGATAAGCAGATGAAGTATTTATGTAGTTTAAAAGGGACAGCTAACCATGTTAAATTGTAACCTACTATTTCTCAACCATCATACTAAAACATTAAGAGCATGCTGCATTAAGACTACAGTATTCATATACTTTTGAGACAGCACCTAGAAAATTACAGGGAAGCAGAAACTATGAAAGGCAAGGCTCCTACCTACATCAAAACTGCAGGCTGCCACACAACCAGTTATCCCACAACTTTATCAACATCATTTCACACTTGTGCTTTTAAGCTCTGCAAAGAAAATATCTAGGATGAAACCATGCCTATTTACGATTATTAGAAAGAACTATGAATGTCAGTGACCAGTGAAAAGAAGTAATTATTATGGAAGGAAGAGGCAATGTAGCAGAAGAATATGAGAAAAGAAGGGAAGGAGGAGACCATGAAAGTGAGAAGGGAGAGATGCCAGTTTAACAAGAACTTAATTAAAGGTAATGATGAGATGAAAGCCTGAGAGGAGAAGATAAAAATCTTGTCAGACTACTTGTGCAAAAGACAGAACAAAGAACATGAAGGGCAGCAGAGGGCAGATTGGGGGAGAATAATTTACTAGAAGTTCAGAAGAGATATAACATTTAATCAGGATATGATGGAAGTATGTCTGCAGAAATAGTAACAGTGTGCAAAGTCTAAGAAACAATCTAGTTAGAGACTACATCCTGGTGACATAGGAGCAATGTACTACTGGTACAACACACTCCTGAATACATCTTGTAACTTTTCAAAGTACAAAAGACTGACCTATTTTTTAAAGTTGTCCTTGAGTATGGATCAGACCAATCACATCTGGTTTGGGACTAGCAGAAAAACAGTATTCTTCAGTGTGAATAAGTTGTTATCAAACTGTGTGGGCATTTCCCTAGATGACTCATGACTTGCTGTGATGCAAAATAAAACTATGTTGCTCTTCCAGATATGCTATAATAATTCCTAGCTTTGTTGCTTCAAGGCCTGCCAATGTTTGAAGTCACAACACTCATAATACACAACTATTTCAGCTTTAAAATGATCAGAAGTGAATACATTAAAACAGTAATATATTAAGAACATAAGGCCTGGAATTATTCTGGCAGTTGAACACCTTTGATGTACTTATTCATGCATTTTTTCCTACATACAGAAATTCAGCAGCTGAAACTGGTGAACCGAGTAGAAATTGATTATCCATTAAAGAAAAAGGACTGTTCAGAAATAGTGATCTTCTATTTAATTGTGAACTCACATTTAATTAGAATTTATATTTATGAAGCTTGAGATAAAAATCAAGTATTAGTAAATTCAAAACCTAACAAAGAACTTTAACAATGTTTTGTTCTCTTTTTCTAAAAAAAAAAAATAACGCAAACTCAAAACAAGACTAATACTTCAATAATACTAATACTTCCTCAAAGCAATCATCTAAGAAGTATGGATTATCTAGAAACAGAAAAATAAATGGGGCTACACAGCACCAAAAGTGTTGCTTTTGCTATTAAAAAAAGTAAACCATTGTTATTTTAATAAGTAAAACCATTTTACTTGCAACAGAAAACCTTGCCATAGTTCTTCCTGGAATAAAATTTCCACAGGCTGACTACTGCACAACCTTTCCTTCAAGAGTCTCATTTTTTCAGTCTGATACCTACTGGCACTACTCCAGGCTCCATTATACTACTGTAGAACTTATTTTGGTGATAATTGTGGTTGCATTCTCATTGAATTTGAAGACTAAATAACACCCTCAATTAGTCAGCAAGAATACAACAAGACTATCTGGTTACAGCAGAGAGCTCTAACATTTGGAATAGATTCAAGCCCTCTATTATTCCTGACCTCTCATTTACTTCATGCTGTAGCATCACAAGCCTTAGTGGTGAAGGAAGGTTAAGTGCTATATGCTGTCCAGATTCTCTACTGCAAATATAATCCTCTGGTATAAGGGCCATTGTTGAGCAGCACAGCACATGGACTGCTTGGAACAGAAACATAAGGCTGCCTTTTACTGCAATGTTAGCTTTAGTGATTACCCTATCCACACGTATTGCTCTCCACTTTGAGTTAACTGTGCTTTTTATTATCACAGGACTGCCTTGAAGCTCAAGCACTACTCATGCTTGACTTGATGATGTGGCAAGGTAACAGCTATGATACAGCTCAGGTCAGTACAATTCATCATATGCTTATTCAATCAATGTTACTACAATTCAGGCAGCTCCTATGAAATTTCAGAATAGCTCTACTTTAGAATCTTCATAGAGTTATTCTCACTTCATCACAAGGTACTCACAATGAAACCCTTCCCTGAGTGTGTATGTGGCTGAAGCTGGACTGGCTGTGACAACTGAAGATACCAAAGTAAAAACAACTTTCATACAGTCTGAATGAGAATAGCACTAGATTCAGTAGTGTTGTGAAACATGTCCCACAGGGAACACATTTCTGTCCCTCTCTACCTCAAGATCAGAACTGCGCAGTGACAGTTCACCATTCATTTCCTCCCTTTTCCTACTATAGCAGAAAGCCCTGAGATTTTTCTCCTGCCCTTCCCTGGATTTGGGTTGCTTTTTTACTTCCAGCCATCAGTTCACCTGAGGCATTAGATTTTATCAAACATAATTCAATAGTTACATTACACATACTAAGAGAACAGAGGACCTTGCTTTAGGTGACCAAACAAAAACAAGATATGGTGACAAAGACTACAAGAACAAATATTTGAAAGATGACTTGATGGCAAGAAAAAAAAAAAAGGCATACATCCTAAAACAATCTTATCCAGGAAACTAAATTACCACATTTTTGAATTTACAAATGCCTAACTGCATCTTAAAAATAATAATGCAATTTTAAACTGAACTATGACAGTTTACATATGCTGAGAGTATTTTGAAAGAAGGAGTCAAGCACAAATTAATACAGTAATATTTACTCAAAACTACACAAAAACTCTTATACTGAACTGCTCTAATTTATTTCTGAAATAATACAACCTGTGGAAATATAAAAGCTACCTTTCTTCCAAGCTCTTACTGTACCAATAAAATACAGAGTTGTGTAGCAAAATTACCTAACTTAACTCTTCCCCAAGGTCAGCTTGCTTTTCAGTTTTTCCACATAGAAGATGCCTGAATGAAACTAAGTTTACTGCCAGGGATTTATGAAAAAAGACCTGCTAATACAGTAATGAAATAACAGATTCATTAAGTAGCAAGTAGATGATGGGAAGACTCACTTTTGAGCTTCCTTCATGCCCTCACAGGCAGGGAGGGATGGTGAGGTTTTTGAAAAGGGTTACCCAAACAATATATAGAAAAAAGATTTAAATTATGGTACTAAAATATTTCTGAGTCTTTATTTGGATAATAGTTTTGGATAAGGATAGGAACACAGAATATTCCAAGACAAAAGAACACTTTAAAAGTGTTTCTGCATAGTTTCTTTACAATTTTTACATTAGAAGTCTTAATTATATACAGCAGGTATTACTATTACACTAGTCAAGTCTTTCTCCAAATTTACATAGTCTCAGGCTTAAATTTTAAAGCAATTAGTAAATCAAATTCTACTTTCAAAATCAGGACTTCATCCACAGATCACCATGATCAATGCAGCAACCCCTCTGCAGCAATGCAGAACAGAAAGCCAAGAACAAATCACATGGAGTGAGATACAAAGTACTTCTGATTCAGATCATCAATCTATGGAATAGACTTCCAGAATACCTAGACTAAGTAATTCTGTAAAAATCTTCCTCTATATTGGGCACAGGGGGAGAAGGAGCTTCTATAAAGACTAAGTCCTATTAAAATAATAATAAGTAAAAAACCAACAACTTTCATCTGCTTCATGAGACCATCTATGGTAATAAAATATAAAGATCAGCATGAGTTTAATCTACATCAATTTTAATGGTGTTTCCTCTGACTGCTACCTTTGTGCTAATCAAAACAAAGCATTCTTTCAAAATGATCCTCTGTGCTCACAGTGTTTAAAGTCAGACTGAAATCAAACTAATACTTCAGTGACTACAATAGGTGTACATGAAAAGCCACTCTTAACTACAGCAATGTCTTAGACACTCCTAAGGAAGGTTACCATTTATGACAGGAAATACTATGATTGTTGATGGACCCCCAGTATAAAAAATAAAATTGATGAACTTGAGCAGGTTCAGCAGAGGGCCATCAAGATGCTCAAGAGGATGGAACACTAGCTCTGTACGAAGCAGCTGAGGGAAGAGAGCTTTATCATCCTGGAGAAAAAGCAGCACTAGGAGAACCTAACCTAATAGCAGCTTTCCATTACCTCAGAGGCCACTGCGGAGACAGAGCCAGACTCTTTACAGGGGCACACAGCACAAGAAAGAGAGACAACAGATGAAGTGACTGGGGAGATTCTAACTGGATATAAAAGAAAAAAAAATTAAAAATTAGAAAAATCACCATTACAATAACAGAGCATTGCAATAAATTGTCCAAAGATGGTGGAATCTGTCATTGGATGTTTTCAAGATCTGAACGCACAAAGCCCTCAACAACCTGGTCTGAATTCAGATCCTGCTTTGAGCAGACACTTGGATAAAGTGACCTCCTAAATCATTCTAAAAGTATTTTTTTCTGAAAAAAAACACAAAACAAAACCCATGAACAGGCTAGAGATATAATGGGATATGTATCACCTGAAGAAGTTTTAGTAAAAGCTGAATCTCAGATGTAGCCTGCTACCTATTATTTAACCACACAGAGCTTTTACAGCAAACATACATGCAACAAGCAAAGAAAGGTATTAGCAATACTGGGATGGCACAGCTACACCAATCTTTTCATTCACCCATGCATGGTAACTGAATAGCAACTTGCTAAAGATAAGTAAATAGGCAAGTACTTACCTAATAGATAGTTGGCAATACAACAAAATACCCTTCCCCAACATCAAGAAACAAGATCAGCCAAAACCAGCAAGATGTTTTAAAGAAATTAATAGTTTCAGGACTTTGTACAGGCATTTGGCAGCTGATCCTACTTTGAGGCCAGCAGCACAGCACAAGAGGGGAGGCAGAAAACTTGATGATAATACCATGCAGTTTCAGTCTCCAAATAAGTGTTGGTCACAACACTCAGTCTTTGGGTTTAACTCTATCTCTGTACCAGTGAAGCTATTCTCTCTAAAGAAACATGCAACAATAGTGGCTACTCAAAAAGGATTATCCTCAACAGTAATGAGGAAGAAAGTGATTTGAGGAACTAGGAAAAGCCTCCAGGAGGCCCTTGAGTCTAGTTATTCAAAGGTTTCAGGAATACTACTAGTTCTGCGGTATTTACTAGCGAACAGGAAAAAGTTAAAGGTTTACTGTCTTTAGAAATACCTGTCTCCCTCCAGTACAAAGTTCAGTGGAAGCAATCTACACTGAGCTAAGCATAACAAGGACTGCAGATGAAGAGAGAGATAAGCAAGATTTCAGTTTAATGACAGGTGAAAAGGAAATCAGGGTTTGAAAATGTTATGCTGTACTTAACTGCAAAAACAAAAAGGAAGAAATTTCAGGTCATGCTACCTTCCTTCTGTAGAGTAGGATGAATAGCTTCTGCTCAAACTAGTGCAAAAGAAGAGTATCTGTTTCAGTTAGTGGATCTTTTCAGAGAGTTATTACCTCTACGCAACCTTTGTATTTGTATCTTGCAGACCTTACATTCTAGAATGGCGCTGGGCAATTCCCATACCTTTAAAAAAAAACACGCAAGATAATTATTTTGTAATAGTTCATGATTATTCATGCAGTTTTCAAGGTAGCTTTGCAGACAAGATACTACTGAGACATTGTAAAGATAGAACACAATTCAAATGACTGAAGATGGAAGGCAACAGTGTATCTTGTTACAGTGTGAAGAAATAACAGCTATAAGGAGAGCTGCATAGTGTTGCTCATAAGCACACTCATTAGCAGATGTAGCTTCATACTGCATACCCCACACAGAGGAACGCAGCAACAGTACAGTTATTTCAGGTCAAGGGCAGTAACCTTACTCAAAAACCTGGGCACAGTCCAAAAGCATGCCCATTTACACAGTACACCCTGAGCACACACAGAAACCAAGAGCACAATTTCTTGGCTCTAGGTTGGTAGCTAGTTGCAGCATAACCAAAATAATGAGGGGAATGCATTCAGGCAACCAAGAAGGGGACTCTGAGGTCAGAGATAGCTATATCACTGCAAGCTGAGGCTCTGAATTGCTCAAGTTCAAAAAGTTTTCACAAACGTTAGATAAGGCAAAGCAGAACTGTTGCAGAGGAAATTATAAGTCTCAGTATAAGTCTGCACCTCAATAACAAAGTTACATGTAAAGAAAAACCTTAGATCTATTAGTCTTTCCACAAGCTTGTCCTCTGGCCTGAGCAGTCCCTTATGGATAATTGGAAGAAGACTTCTAGCTAGTTCCCTGAAAAGTGAAAAAGAAAATAGCTTCACACCGTACACACACACTAGATCTTGGCTTAGACAGCAATCATTTTATGCAACTTAATAAGACAGAAACCACTAATTAACTATCCAGGCCCAAAACAAAGGCAGTCTGAATGCTAGGAGTAGGGCTGAGTCATCTGGTTTCTCCTGTCTCCATACCCTCCAGCTGAACACAGGTTTTCTGAGCCACAGGCAGGTTTTTCTACAAGATCAGATTTTTAGATGCATTTTCTAGTAATCCTATCTGGATGTTTTGTCTCTTGTTTGTTTTGGTTTTTTTAAATGCTAGTGCACATACAGCAACTAGTGGACTGAACAGTCACGTTCAGGATAAACCTACTTTAATGTAGCTGCATAGAGGTTTAGGGTTTTTTTGGGGGGTTAGTTGTTGGGTTGTTTGGGGTTTTTTTTACACCTGCCACCTTTTCACAAAGCAGCACAGGTTCCCTTTAAAGCTTTAACATACATGCAATCAGTCCATTAATCTGCAGCAATGTAATTTCACCCTTCTTGTCAGTCATGGGGGATTAGAACAGCTCCCTTCATGCAAAGCACACTAGCAAGACTCACACAAACATCTTCAGAACCTAAAGAGGCAAACTAATAAAAGAAAATAATAAACTAAATATACAAAAACTGAATAGAAATGCATGACTTACTTCAAGTTACAACTGCCACTTGCTATGTTGAAACTTCTGTGTTATATCTGAAAGCTCATCCAAGTTTGAACGTGTCTATCATGTCTGATCGTACTTACATCAGTCACCAAACTGTAGGTTCATGGGCAGTCCAGCCAGTGATATAAGTAGAACATCTACTTCCACTTTGACAGGAAAAAAAAGGCTGAGAAGCCCACTGACAGGCAAGTGCACAGGTCAGGTGTCACTTAAGATGAACTGTGTAAAACCCTACTTGATATACACTATGTCAACAACTCTGTAGACCTCTCTCAACTCAAATGAGCCTTTCCTCTTGCTTTAGGCATGTCTAACCTCTAAAGCCCCAAGCATACATTGCTCTTCCCTTATGCTTTTTTTTTACCTCCACAGGAGGGATGCCAAACACTTGGGTTTCAGAAGTTCAATTTATACAAAATTAAAATGTCCATACCCTAGCATCCTCTTGGACTCTAATGGACACAGCTGGGTGACAGGAAAGGCCAGTGTATCCGGGAGCGGATTCTAAAAATCTTTTGTCACCTTTCCATATACTACAAATCCTTCCCACTAACTCCATTCTGTTTATGCCCCTTCCCTAATCTTGCTGTTTACACTAATTACCTTCTATTACTCCTTTCAGTCCCTTCTCCCAGCAGAAAGCTGTATGAGTTAAATACCTTCTTTTTGAAAGTAATCCAAGTTCATTCTATACTTGTGCAAGTACCTCATTTTAAACTACATGGATATTCAGGAACAATTCTCACTAGAGGGATAACAGACAATATCCTGCTTGTTTATGCTACACCCCTTAAGGTTTTTTGAAGCAATCAAATCTTAAGCAAATATTCTCCTGCTTCTTGTTTAAGGCAGTAACGTCTAATATTCCAAACAAAACTCATAAAACAGACATGGTATTAGATTTTTGTGGGTGAAAGGTAACACAGAACTTAATTTTATTTTACATGTGCTCTACATTACAGGCTTTTTTTTCGTTTTGCAATACTATCCTGTATAACCCTATTTCAACATTTACCATCTTTTTGAGTGTTTATATTAATACAGATTTAGTGTTTAAAGAACTATGATGTTTAGGTGAACCAAAGCAGAAATGTAAAGGCTAGGGGGCAAGGAGGTAAAGAAGAGTCCAGCATCTGAACAGTTTTGGTGATTTTTTGTAATATGACATAAATATGAACTATAACCCTCACTCATGCATTGTCACTAAGGTTGAGATCATCTGTGTTCAATTAAAATAGCAATCCGTAGCAACAAACTGCTATACTCTGGTAACAGCAGCTGTTAAAAGAGAAACATTTGTTGTTTGTGTTTGCATACAACCAGACAGTACTTGTATTACAGCACAAAACATTATTTAGGAAAATAGTAAAGATCGGTTCAAAGTTTTATTTCAATATATGTTACTACTTGGGAAAAATAAAAAAAAAAATAATTAAAAAAGAGAGAGAGAAATCCATTCCAAAAAGAAAAATTAGTCTTTTCATACCTTGCTCAGCAACAAAGTCTTGAGCATTAAACTTTTTTTTGTTTTCATTATTCTAACTGGCAGAGGACAAAGTACAAAGAATACTGACCTGACTTCTGCTGGTCTTCCTTCATTCTTCTACTCTATAAACCTTTTGCTAATACTCAAGAAAGGAAAAAATAGAACCACTGGCCTTTAAAACAGATTTTACAAGTCATTTCCCTAAATGGAATCAACATTTTCAACTGTCAAGACACTGATTATCAGTGCTGGAGTCTCTTTGTTTGCAGGAACAGTTCATGATGGATTAAAGTCATGACTGGTTTTCCCTGCCTCATATACCCAGGATAATGTACTTTTTCAAACAAGACAACTTCTTATAATTCTTTAAAAACCCAAATAATACAACTGAAGTCATAATTTCATTTACATATAACAACTTCCCCCCTCCCAAGAAGAAATTTTTTCCAAGGAAACAGACTTTTTGAGGACTTAAATAGAGAAACTGCATTTTGCTTTCCATGCTTTACTCCAAGGAAGTAGCATGGAACACTAACAAGTTACTATAAGCAAACAGTTCTATGTCATTCAATTTTGGAGGATTTTAGAAAACGGTGGCTAAAATATATTATAAACTGCAAGTGATACCGCCTCTCAGTTCCGCAAAACTGATGAGTGATGCAATAGGTTTTACAGAAGAACATCTGTGAGTAATCCAGCTAGCACTAATTAAGTGATCTTTGACCTACTAAGGTAGGTTAGCATAACATATACAGCTTAATTATTCATACATTACTACTTGAAATGAGTTGTACTGGACCTTGCCCCTATTGTCTGACAGTAGAAAAGTAGGTGAAAGTTGCCTCCTCTTTCCTTCCTGCTATCACTTCTTTAACTGATTATTCTATATCAAAATTAACACACTCAATATGAAAAGTCTTTATAACTTTTGTTACACAAACACATTTGATTTGCTAAAAGAATTTTTTAAACTTATATGTTACTTTCCAACTTTAGCCAGCAGTAATACTGAACTCTTACTGTCACTCCATCAAAACTTAAAATAAAGCACACAAAGCAGACAGTTATTCCAAGAAAACATGATACAGTAGCCTACTTTATTCTGAACATAGAAGTATTAGGAGTATGTATACATAAGTGTGTATTCTTAAATTAACTATGAGAGGAAATAAAAAGGTAAAGTTTACAGTTGCACTAGAACACTTCCAGGGTTCACTTGCATGTTGAGGCCAGTGTTTTGCCATTTATATTCAAGTCTGCAAATTCACCTTTGCCCTTTGGAAGATCAAAACTACAATTTCACCCTCCAGAACTCAAGAAGCTGAAATTCATCTCACACTAACATGACACAACATTTTCAGGCACTATATACCAAGGTTAATGAAGGAATTCAAGCATATAAAACTAAATCACCACTATTCCTCCCATATTTTACTCAGTTAACCTCAAGAAACAGATGTACTACCAGTCCTCTTCCAGACTATCTAGATTGGCAAGTGAAATTCTTCTCCACAGAAATAAGTAAACAGATTTAAGACAGCCTCCCAATTTCTCCCTCTTCTCAAAGAGGCAGAGAGAAATATAACACACAAATTAGAGGGTACATCAGGCCCTGAAGATTTTATTATTACTGCAGAAAGGTTTACCACTTATTATTATATGTCAGCATCATATACCAGCACAAGTATGCTGGAATACATGAAGATTTGGCACAATGACAATGATTCCCAAAAGTATGCTATAATTTACATTCGCAACAAAGCATTAAGAAATTAATGATACATGAACTAATGAGACTAAAGGAGGATGAGGCAATGGTAATAACTGGATGCTTTTGTCTAGGCTGGTGGCATAGGCAATGTAGCTTACCTACTGCCAAGTCTTGATAGGTAGCATTCTGTAAGGTCCTGTCTGCCCCAAGGGAAACATGGACAAAAGAATGAAGACCAGTGGGCAAAACCCATCCTCAAAAATAGTATTCAAGCAGCAGCACAGCTATTAATGAAACAACCGAATATTGGATGTTACAAGTTTGGAATCTATGGCCACAATACAGTATCAGTAGTAAGACAGACCTAAACTGCAGAGGGACTCGAAAGTGTAAAGAAAGAACCACATAAGAACAAGTGGAACAATCGTCTGAAAGCACGGTATTTATTTTAGCAACTGCATTTCTAACAGATTTGCGAATGCAAAATGGCTTGAGAGAGGAAGATGACAGAAGTAAAGGATGAGGTATCAGAAGGACTGCAGTACAGATAGAGGAAAAGGGACAGATCAGGTCAGGATCTCACAACTCCAGTCAACTGCTGATTTAGCTGCAACATAATTCATAAACTATCTTCACTTTCCAATTCTCACTAATCTTGCAGTAGTGTTTGGTCCACCTAATATATATGAATGCCCCATATTTTTAACGCTGTACCAAGCAAAATCAAAGAATCATACTGAAAGGACACACTCCAACTATAGTCTTCAGCATTAAGGCATACACTCACTTTCAACGTGTTGACTCTCAAGCTAACAGATGCATAGCCACTGTCAAGTCGTACAGATCAACATCAGAAGTTTTGCAAACAAAACAGTTTATGGGGTCAACCCAGAACCCACATTATATTTATTTCAGGGATATGGAGATTACTCTGGACAAGTACTAGCCTGCTCCTGTCAACTGAATGCTACCAGTAGTGGGGATATACTAAATACACTTCAAAACTACACTGGACTTGCATCTACATTTAAAGATGTGCTTCGATCTGAACATAATCTAGTTTGTGTGCTCCAAGGTCACTCCTTGGAGGCAGAGCAAGGTAAACATGGATAATCGGGAGATTCACTTTAAAACAATACTCTTGATCTGAATTAAAACGAAGATGTTCCCAGAACATCTGCATGGCCTATTCTTTCTTACAAACACCATTATAATATACTAAGTGTGAAAACCTTACACTACCTTGTCAGTAACTCTCCCAGCTCACCGTTTTTATGTTCTATATAGCTTTTCTCATTTTTTACAATGGTATTTCACTAAAATAAGCAGATATACCTGAAAAATATCATCCCTCCCTACAAGTTTGATAGAAGAGCGATTCTCAGCAATAGTTTGTGATCTTCCTGTTTATATTCTCGTGTAAACAATGTAAGGTGGCAAATGCATAAATTGTCAGCAGCATGACAATTTCTGACATGTTATATGACAGAATTACCTGACTTCATGAAGCTTTTGAAAATATCGTGTGCATGAAAGGAACTAGGTAAAAAAGAACTGGACTGCTGCCTAATGACAGGTACATTATTACCAGCCTGTTGAGTAAATCCATTTCACCATCTAGCACCAGAGTTAAGTCTGCAGCGACTACACAAATATCTAACTGTACTGGTGTAACATACTGGGTCTTCAGCACATGATCAATAATCTACAGCCAAAACCACACTAAAAATCATCAAAGAATGGAGTCTGAGGTATATTCTTTATCTGCCACACCTTACGGTACCCAAGTGCTTCATAGATTAACAAATATACACCCTAGCACACATATACCAGTAAGGCATCCTCACAGACAACATAACCAGTAACTACCTCTGTGAATTTCTTATCCGTGTACCTTACTGCCACACGGCAGCGTTAAAGCAACAGCTGGGGCCCATTATTTGCCTATGCAGATCAGGCGTCCTAGGACATCCCTAGAAGTCAACTGCTCGTTACTAGTAGTTCACAGTCGGGAAAATGAAGAAAACGCATATAATTTGAGTAAGAAGGTGGCGGTGGCCGGAAACTCGCGCGAGCGGCACCGACTCCACCTCAGGGAAGGCGGGAGGGGAAAGCAGCCTGACCCCTCTCCGCAGGAGCCACCTCCCCGGGAGGAGGGAAGGGCAGCAGCGCCCCGTAACAGCGGGGACGGGGCTGCCCCTCCGTCAGGCCCAGAGCCGATGAGGGCGGCCGCAGCTCCCGCCGGCCCCGGCCTCACAGCCTCGCACTGCAGCCGGACACCGGCGCCCCTCTCGCCCCAGGCCTGGCCCCGGCCCCGCCGCTCGCCGGCCCCGACCCTCCCCACTCACCCGTGCTGGGCCGCCGCCCGCCGCTTGTTGAGCAGGCAGAGGAGCGCGCAGGCGGCGGCAGCCCCGGCGATGGCGGAATGGCGCACAGTGAGGTACTTGCTGTAGGCGGCCATGGTGCGAGTGCAGCCGCGGAGCCGAGCCGAGCCGAGCCGAGCCGAGCCGGCGCAGAGAATGCCGGGAGGGGGCGGGGCTCGGCCGCCCTCTCCTCCGCCGACGGGACGGGCCGGGACGGCCCGCACCGAGCCGCGCGGGGCTTCGCCTGGGGAGCGACGGCGCGGGCAGGTTGTGCAACGGGGGCAGCAGTAATTAACGCGCATTCCCCACCTCCTACGCCAGCGGCCGCGCCCCCGGGGCAGGCGAAAGGAAAGGGGCGTCTCGTCCTGCGCCAGTGGGGCTGGGCCGAGCCTGCCGCCGGCTGCCCTCGCCAGGAGGTCGGGCTGAGGCGCGGAGCCGCCGAACCTCCCCCGCGGCGCCTCACCCTGCGTTTTAATTTTCTCAGGCATCCTCGGCTTGGTTCCTCCTGCCCTGTGGGGCTCCGGCCCAGGGGGGGTCTTTGTGCAGGTGTACAGTGCGATTTCTGAGTGTGAATTATGAATGCCATACAAGCGTGGAGACAATACGAAGTAAACCTTTAATTTGAGCAAAGTTTTGCCACACTGTCTGGATTTTTTGGGGGCCGTGAGAGGAGCTGCCGAGGTTGGCTTTCAGAGTGGAATGAGTTGTCACCTGTGTAAATCCAGGAAAACAATCCCTGTCGTGGGCAGAGCCACACCAGGTAGACCAGGAGATACCAGCCAGCCTTGTCCTACAAAACCAGTTATACTTGCACAGGTGCTTTTTCCAGCAGTTAACAACCGTTTGCCAAGTTACAGAATACCAGGTAGGAGGGGACCTCAAGGACCTTTCTTGGCAAAAGCACAGTCTAGACAGGATGGCTCTGCACACTGTCCAGCTGAATCTTAGAAGTGCCCAACGTTGGCGAATCCACCACTTCCCTCGGGAGATTATCCCAGCAGCTGATAGTTCTCACTGTGAAAAATCTTCCTCAAGATACACCAGTCGAGATATTACAGCAAAAACACCCATGCCAGCATAACTATTTACCCTGGATCTTCACCCGTGGTCATATCCCTCAGACACCTGATAATGTATATGAGGTGGTTGTACTTTCTAGAGGAACTGGACAGTTATGTGTTTGAAGTCTGTATTGGTGCAATGGTTAACACTGAAATGGCAAAACAATTTATCTGGTCAAACTTAAATGCAGATCAAAATGCTATTAGAATTAACGTATCCATTTTTAGTCTAAAAAACCTTTTCATACAGGCTTTTAAAAACATTTTGATATCTTTGAATGTTGTGCTTTTGTTACTGTAGTATAGGAGTGTACATATAGGTCAGTCCATTTATTGAGTATTCCTATTTCTCTCAAATATGTCTGCCTGGAGTAGCAGGGCTGAAGCTGCCGTTTGATGAGAAGTAATCTCTGTTTCTTCATTGTGAAACACCACACACTTTTATTTCTCACTCCCTCTCCCTGTCCTTGGTATCAGGCATTTTGGGGCAAGTTTATGTTTTGATGTAAAAGCTGTAGTCTCAAAACATCGAATTGTTCACATTTTGTAGAGCACTAGTTCTGTGACCTTGGATAAATCAGTAATCTCCCTGCTTTAAAATATCTGCTGTACATTGGTGTTGGGGGAAAAAAATAATAATAAACTAAAGTGTTGCTGATCCTCAGGAAAATATACAGCAGAATCACACAGCACTAATAAATTCGTCTTACTTTACAACATGCATGTTTGTAAAATATCTTGGGTTTTTAAATCTCAGATACTTTGGCGGTAGGTGAATTTGAGAAACTAAAGAGACATCGTTTCTTCATCAAAGTAAACATTAAAATCATTACAAAAATGAAAATTTCCAGAAGTTTTCAGGTTTACTGAACCTTTACAGTCTTGCTGCCTAATTTTTATTTCGATATCTGTGCAGAGATCAAGAGCCCTATGATACTGCTACACAATTCTTTACAAGTCCTCTTCCCTCCTTAAATTTAGGCTGGTTGTACCCTTCCACAGAACTAGCTACCTAATACAGCCTAACTTTGTTTACATACAATGTCCATCTGTTTTGGACGTGCTGACCTTTGTTGTTTGAATGACTTGCATTCTGCTGTGTTTGTCTTCTGCAGTGTCCTTACCCCACTTCGAGGTTAGCCAATACCATGTCCTATTACATATTTTATTTCTCTTCTAACTTTCCTCACATAATTTCACATACACCAATCATCTTCTAAGAGTTTGCCTCATGCATTCAGTCCTCCACTCTTTCATCTATTGCCTCCACTCTTGAATGTTGCTTTCTTTCAGAATAATTTTGTTAGCATGATTGATAATTGGGCATTTAGTTCAAAACGTGAGGTTTTTATTGATCCATTATTTCATCGGTTGCCAACAACACCCATGGCTAAGCATATCCATGATAAAATCACCCACACTGATCAAATGCTTTTGTGACAAAAGCTTCTTTGTTCTGCAACTTGAGATCTGCTGCATTCTAATACTTTATATATTACAGACATTTTGTTTTGTTGGTATTCTTGGTACAAGTCAAAACTGTGAGAGTTTTCCAAGGTAGCAAATAACAGCAACATTAATTCAAATGTATCTCAAATGTAAAACCTAGAGGAGAAAAGATAGCTCAGAAGAAAACAAAGCCAAGAATACCATGCTTGTCACCTGTATTAATAATAGTGTGTGTAGTTTCTCTGAAGAAGCAAGATCAAATTGACAGCTGTGCTTTTAATATGGTCCATGGTATGGTTCAAACTTCTTACTAGCTGTGTAAGAACATCCATAGAAAGCAAGCTATTTAAACTAGAAAGCACAGTCTGGAGGACTGAAGCCTGTTGGAAGAAAAATGCATATTTACTATTAAAGCCTTAAAACCCCATAATGGACATCAGGAGACCTCATAACAGCAAGTGGTAGGCTATGGTCCCATGTCTGAAGTGTTAAGCAGCAATATCTGCCTAAGCAGTTCTCCAATTTTACAATTAAAATCCCAAAAATCCTCCTTAATAAAAAGCAGTAATACAATTGCTGAACAGTTCAGGTTCTCAAGTCATGTCCTCAGTTAATCTTGATTTTAGCCAGTTGAGTTTTAAGGAGTCAAAGTCAGAAATATAAGAAACTGTTATGGAGTATTTTGTCCCACTAATAGTTATATGAATACTTTTTTTTTTTAATGCAGTCTAAATTAACAAATAAGAAGGTGCTCTGATTTGGTTTCTCTCAGAACAGGAAGAACCTGTATTATTTGCTGTTGGCACTTGGCATACAACACCCAATTATATTCTGAGAACAACATATCATCTAATAGTTAAATGAAAAAGCATGTTGTTTATTGTAGGTGCAATGTGACATGTATTAATATCATGGAGAGCAATTTACAAATGTTGTGAAAGGTGGCACAATAATGAGATTAATTTATGTAAATTGAGGTAAGCTGTAAAATGTAAACTGTACCATCTATGTTAGTTAGGTTTGAAGGTAATTCGTATAGTGCTGGTCTCCATTCTGTAGATTTGCAATTGCTTAATTTTTAAATCCATATAAATTCAGCAAGATTGTTCACTTGTTTAATGTTAAGTAAAGCACTATGATGTTTGAAAACTTAATAACTAGTGGAGCAAGAAGGACAGTTCCTGGGATTGATGTGATCTCTTTTGTGAAATCCATGTTATCTCAGATATATCTTAGTTGTAGAATTTGGCATGGTTTGCAGGGAAATTAATAAACTGGTCTGTTAATGCAGTCATCAGCGTTAAGTGGTAAGGTTGTGTCATTCTACTGAAGTGCTGTTCTACTCAAGTCTGTTGCTTGATTTTTAACAGAAGGAAATTATGTGTCTGAAGTTGAGCTAAATGTAATTATGTATCAGTTCATATATGTGTGTATGTGAATAATGATATGGATTGCTCCCAACGACAGCCTCATCAATACAGCTAATATCAACCAAATGAAATCATTATATGTTTAGTCGCTTCATACAACTTGAAACTCCAGTGCAAGTGAAGTAGTGTGGATATGGTATCAGCCACTCAAAACCAATAAGCCTTGACCTCCATGAAACATACGCTTATTATAGCATAGGTTTCATCTTCAGAGTGAGGCCTACAGGCTGAAATTGAAGTGAACATAAGTTTTCTTTGATGTGCAGAACAGAGAAAGAAGACATGTTCCCATTTCTTTATACCTCCTGTTTTCTTGTTCTTGCCCTTTTCTTACACACCTCCTTCATGCCTCTCAGATGTCTGGGATGTTACAGGAACGTAAGATGTGGGAAGGCAGTCTTTCTGAGCAGAAAGTAAAATTTGGGAGTAATGTGGAGAGAAGAAGATAAGGGGTATATATATAAAAAAAAAAAATCTTAGAGAGCTTACAATGTACAGAGCATTGGCATTTAAATATATTGATGCTTACAGACTTTCTGTGGCATTGCTGCCTTACTTCCCACTGTAAGGGGATAGGAGCACTTTGTCCTAATCTTTAATAATTGATGCCATAACCCATAAGAGCTTAATTGCTACACACAAGTCTACTTTCTGCATTTCCTTGATTTCCAACCATATTTTTTCTCTATATACCTGTCTTTTTTTCAAGTGACTGTGATACCTGCCTTTCCAAAATACAAGATGACAGATCATTTTTTATAAGCACTGCCCATAAATTTAAAAACCCAGGTGAAAATGTGAAAGTACATAGGAATTATCATTATTAGACCAGACTCAGAAATTATCTGGTCTCCTGTCTGTACATGCATAGTATCAGATACTCAGAGAGACAGTACAGACTCCACACATCTGCTTTCATAGTGAATCTTACTCTAGTTTCAAACATTTCAAACATTTACACAACTGACTTAGTTCTAAAGTATGGTGTTTGACATCCATTCTAATTTTTGTTGTCATTAAGTATTATATTATATTCTGCTGGTCCAGAAAACACACCTGGTACTTCAGATGAGAGCAAACCACTGATTTACACTAAGAATTCAATTTTGTTTTACTTACTGTTTTTATTTGCTTTTCCTCTTAGCTGGTTTCTGGTTTTGACTATTTTACAGAAATATGTCTTCACTGAGCTGTCCATATTGATTCTTAGAATGTTGACATTCCTTTTGTGAGTCAGTATCATTAGACAGTCTGTGTGAAATATTAAATACAGAATTAGATTTTTCCTCCAAAATGCAGTACTCTGCATTCCTTAACAGTCAGTGCCAGGTAGTATTTTGTGCTTCACTTGCCTACCTTGTTAGGACTAGGTGAGTGGGTAGAAAAATGGTAACTGAAACTAAATGTTCCTGTTTAGCTTGTTCAGTTTTTTCCAGAAGTGAATCACAACTCAGCTTGATCTTGACACATTTTGGTGATCCGAAAGCCAAGGTATTTCACTGCTCAACATTTATTTCTAGCTTATCTCAAATACTGGGTTATGTTTTATTATGTACACAAAATAGAATAACAGAAGTCATCGATGTTAACTTCCTATTGTACTTAGAGTAATGCTTGGTAAAAAACCCCTTTTTTCATCAAGGAGTGAGAAAGCTGAAGGAAGTTTTTAAGGAACATTTTACTAAAAAGGTGTCCATGAACAATAAAATGGATCTGCAAAATCAGGGTGCCAAGTTTGACATCTGAATTCAGTAATTTAAACCAAAGATATTTAAAACAGATTTACAACTAATTCCTGTTTCCTAGGTAGAGCTGTAATTCTTTGATTGAAATTGCCCCACAGTTCCCTTATAAGGAGTGCTTTTCTGCTGTTTGTATCTTTGCTGGTTTATAATGATGCAGACTGAAAGTTGGCAGAAATTTTCTGCCTCAGCTGGGATATTAACTTATTTAATCAAAGTTATCATGCTGGTATGGTCCAATTATTTCTGAGAAGGAAGCAATGGAAAAATAAATTACTTTCAGTATATTAACAAAGTGTAACAAGCAGGTCATTGTGCTTTATTGCCATGCTTTGCAATGCAGACTTAAATTTGACAGAGACTAGCTTATGTGAAAGAGACAACACTTTTAAAAGCTGAATCACTGTTTATGCTATGGTTCCTTCTTATTCCAGGTGATGAAGCTTGGATTGTTACAACCGCTCAAAAAGGAATCATATACCTCTCATATTTGATCAAGAGGTATCTATAATGATGATGTGTTCTTTAAACAAAGTATAATTTGTTTTTAACATTGGTAATGTATAAAGGATGCTAATATAACAGAAGAATACTAATACAGTCTGTGTGCCGAACTATTTGCTTAGTTAAGCACCAAGAAAGATCAATAGTGAAGATCTGATTTTTAGACTCTGCAGAACTCTTCTGCCTGTTGGCATATTCCTGGAGACTCCTGTCTCCTACTTCCTGTCACTACAGTGACTTTTAAACTATTTAGCACTTTAAACACATTAAAATCCTATCCTTGGAAAGTACAGTACTTCTTAATTATTGTTTTGAGTCAATATAGTTCAGATCTTTTTTTGGAGAAGTAGAATTTCTCCTCTGTATACAATACGTTGCATTTAATAACACCCAGTTACCATTTTGCTACACACTCACTAGCTGAAGAAAGATAGAAGGTGGTGGAGCAATGCAGTAACTTGAAGTGGGTTTCTAAAACTAAAGTCCTATCTCCACCCATTGTTTCACAAGTTGGTAATTACTATAGCAGCACTTCTGATTAACCATGTCAGAGACACTGAATATTCTAGGATAATCTGCTCTTACACACTAATAACAGGTCATATATGATATCCAGGTAGCATTATTGAATAAATTTTTCACTTGTTCCTTCACACTGCCAAATTATCATCTTTTGAAAGATAGATTTGTATGTCTTCTGTAACAATTCTTGGCTTTAGGCTACCAACAGTGCTGGAGGTTTCGTCATTTTGTATGTTCAGATCCCTCACAGCTCCTGCTACTAAGCAAACTACATCACCCTGTGAAACAACCATGCACCATCAGTTTCCTTACAGATCATATTATCCAAGCCTCTGCAACCTTCCTCCACACAGACTAATCAGTCAGCTGTTGACCAGGTACTATGCAAGCTCAAAGGCTTTTCCTGTAATGGGTGTTTTATACCAAAATGCAGCTAGACATGGCAACTGAGCATAGGTAACAGTTATTGGCTTTAAGAATGATCCCACTGATCTGAATGTAGGGGAATAAAACCAAATAAGGGGTGAAAGGAATGCATTAGGGTGAGGCGAGATTGAGAGTGGAAGAGAAATAAATGACTTGACAAGAAATCAGTGAAGGAGGGCTACAGAAACTGGAGTGGCTCAGCAAGATAGTATTTAGGGTCAGGAAGCCAGTGCAAGAAGGACCTAGAGACCAGTAGAAGGAGATTAGACAGGCTGAACAATGATTCTGGTACTGGGAGGGTATTAACTGATAGGCAAGAAATAGGCCAAACAGGAGAGTGACACTCAAAGCTACTGAGCAAAACAGAAAGAAGGTATTTAGAGCTGATTGACTGGAGAAGAAAAAGATTGAAAGAAGGCAACTTTAACAAGATATGAGACAGAACTGGCAGGATCAGGAACCTGTTGTACCTGAGCTAACAATTTATGGTGGAGGAGATGGGGGAAACATGGTAGGAGAACCATTTAACAGATTCAGGCATAGTTCTTAGAATCATAAAGTTATTTAGGTTGGAAAAGATTTCAGATCATCAAGTCCAACTATAAACCTAACACTGTCAAGTCCACTAAACCACATCCCTAAGTACCACATCTACATCTCTTTTAAATACCTCCAGGGATAATGACTCAATGACTTCCCTGGGCAGCCTGTTCCAATGCTTGATAACCCCTTCCATGAAAAAAAGTTTCCTAATACCAAATTTAAACCTCTCCTGGCACAACTTGAGGTCATTTCCATTTGTCCCATCACTTGTTACTTGGGAAAACAGTCTAACACCAACCTCGCTACAACCCCCTTTCAGGTAGCTGTAGAGAGTGATAAGGTCTCCCCCGCAGCCTCCTTTTCTTGAGTATGGAAACCCCAGTTCCTTTCTTGCATGAACCTATACAATCTTAATCCAGTAGAGGTAAGTGGGCTGTTGCCTGTAGGTCTGCTCTGTCATATATTACAAAAATTTTGAGACACAGCATATGAAACAGGTGATGATGGGAAAAAAAATGACAGTTCTATGGCTAAGGCAGATAAATGTTGATAAGATGAACTACCACTTTAACTCTGCCACAGAATCCTTGTAGGATGCTGCCCCAGGGTAAGTTATCTAACATGTTCAGTTGGCCTATAATTGCATTTCAGAATATTTATCATGAGATAGATCAGAGAGGTATTTACAGAAGTGTTTTGTGCTACTAAGCGGTTGCAGCTAGGTGGAGCTTTCTTTAAGCATAGTATTTTTAAAAATACTTAGCATGTAATAATATTTTTTTAAATTTCGCATTGTATTTTGATGGTGTTGATTAAAATCTAGTGCTAGATACTGATTAAACATTAATTTAATATTACAAATTAATCGTACATGTCTACTCACTGAATGAGGCAGCAGTACTGTGATAAAAACCTGTGAAGCTGTATGATTAAAGATTACATTCTGATACAGCCTTAATTCAAGTTTCTTGGGCAGTTTTAGGCCACTTTTGGGGCAGACTTATTTGGGACCATTCCATAAGACATATGGACAGAATCTAGCTGCTTTACTTAACAACGTTTTCTGCAAAACGGTGTTTTACTAGTGCATGTACTAGCTTCCAGTAGTTGTCATAATTGAGATGTTTGTTTAGATCTGTAATCCTTGGATCCAAAAATCTTCCAATATATTGGATCTAGATGCCTTCTTCCTCTCAAAACATTTGAATTTACTCACAGTTTTGAAAGGAAATGCACTGGTAACAGAGTAGAAAGCAACAAGGAAGGTGCAAGTCATGAATGGCTGATACTTGTCTAGTGAAAAAAACCAGAACTGTAGAGACGGTACGGAAGTGGTGGATCATTAAATTTGACTAAGGGAACCAAGAGAGATTTTAGATCTCAGTGTTGATTAAAGATCATAGAATCACAAAAAACATGCTGGAGGGTACCTTCAGGATCATCCAGATGGTCTTCAGCAAAAATGGTATAGAATGAGAGGAACGAAAAAGGCCAGGGAAACAAGGTTGTTAACATAGTAAACCTCTTCGTTTCATGGAAGAAGCAGGAAAATATATGTTTCTAATATATTGTAAAACCACAAAATGTGTAGTTTAATGAATAAAATTCAGAAACATTAAACAGTAGGCTTTTGTTAAATAAGCATAGGATCAATAACAGCAGCAGGGGAAGAGGTAGAAAGTAGACCCCTGAAGAATGTGAAGAATACAATAAAGTTTTAAAGAAATATGAAGCTACTCTCCATGAATATACATTGAAAAAAATGTTGATGTTCTACTACTTGTTTTTTTAGGAAAGGTTGTTCCTACTACATGTTATTACTATTACTACTACTTACTAATACATATTGCTACTAATGACAGAATCCTAGAATGATTTGTGTTGGAAGGAACCTTAAAGATCACCTAGTCCCACCCCCCCTGCCATGGACAGGGACACCTTCCACCAGCCCAGGTTGCTCAAAGCCCCGTCCAACCTGGCCTTGAACACTGCCAGGGAGGGGGCAGCCACAGCTGCTCTGGGCAACCTGTGCCAGTGTCTCACCACCCCCACGGTAAAGAATTTCTTCCTTATGTCTAATCTAAATCTACCCTCTTTCAGTTTAATATCTGCTACTAATAATTCTAATAATTTTTGCTGCTAATTTATTAATGTCACATCTTCCTACTACTAAGTTTGTGATATTACTAATAAATAGTACATTTAAAGCCAGATCACTAGAAGTTGTTTAGATTGCTAGTACCCAAGACAATGCTTGCAGTTAAACATCTTTTAACTTGTTCAGCATGCAAGGATACCGCTTACAGGACTTTGTAGTATAGCTTATATCCACTGGAAATTAAAATTTGAAACTGAATTCATCATGTTTTATAATATACATAACTGTCCAAATGTGTCCAAATCAGGACAGTTGTCTTCATGCTGTATAGGCCAATGTTTTGCATGTTTTAGAATAAAATGGTGAAAGTTTCTGTAGGTATGTACATATACATGTGTGATGTGTGAATATGTATCTGTGTATTTATATATACCCTTTTTCCTTTTTTGGTACAGAAAATAAATCAATCTTTCTTTCATAGAAAAAAGTAAACAGTGAAGTTTTATTCCATTCTAGCAGAAAGAAAAGAAATCTATATTACTTTTCATACTTAAAGCATGGTGTTGTATGTCTCTAACCAACGTGAGAAAATTCTCTGTTCCTTCCTACATAAGCTACACCCGAAGCCACAGCTGAAAGATCATCCTCTCTGTCTGCCAGCTAGGGCAGAGTTTATAAGGTAGGGCAGCATTCTTTGATCCAGCTCAGCAAGACTCAACCCACACAGTCCATCTTGATGCATAATATATAAATAGGGATACACAATTTAACTATTAAGTAAACAATCATCCAAATTACATCATTCCAAGTCAAATGTCAACTGCCAATTGGCCTGTTATCTAAAATAAGACGAGAGTGAGTTTTTACCACAAGTAAAGACATGTTTCCATGTTATTATCACAGCTTAATTAATGCACTGAATGTTCACACACTGATTTATCTCACACTAACTTCTGGGAATAGCATAAACAGACAGCAGATACCAAATATTAAGTATGGACCAAACCTTTAATAGTTGTATATGGTAGCTAAGCAAAAAGAAATATAAACTCAATCTTCCTAACTATTTTCTTAAACTTAGTTGTGCCATACATTTGGCCTTCAGAAACACTTGTGTCCTAATCTTTAATTTTATTATGTTTTTATTTTTGTAATCTGAACTTGTCAATCGTAGGGCTTGACTCATATAACTACCAGGGTAAACAAGAAGCAGAGCAGTTATGTTGTCTGGATTGTATTGTTGACATAACTTACAGTCCAAGAAGCCCTGCAGTTCTGCAGAAGAGGATGACTAAAATTGCTAAAAGCAAGCAAGAGAGCAAGACATGCAAGTACCAAGTAGTTCTTGCAGGCACACTTAGAGTTTACTTCAGGCACCACTGAAATTGCTGTTTCTCAAAGGGATGTGCAACAAGCTCATCTTCTGTGCTGTCTCACAGCTTAAAACAATTGTTCCAATTACAAAGGGACCTTCATGTCTCAAGAAATGTATGTCTCTACTTTCTCCAAGATCATGTCACTAAGGAAAATCTAAAGCTTTTGTTTGTAATGAAAATAAGGCTTGAGTAGCAATGTAGCACAACCATAGCTTGCGCTTTCTTTGCTGCTGGGAAGATAATATCTGGGAAGAAAAAATTACTTGCCTGAATAGTGTCAGATCTAGGGGACAGCAGAACAGTCGCTCCTATGCTGGACAAAGGAGGGAAGCAAAATAGTAATTAAAATCTCAGAAGAAAACGTTAAAACAAGCAATAAAAATCTAGGGAAGGAGGAAAGAGAAAAGGGAGGAGATTCCTACAAATGTAATTTAAAGTCTTAATGGTTGTTCCTTACAAGTTCCAGAGATGGATAATGGGACCTCCCATTCACAGTAGCAAGTCCTAGACTCCACATTTATTCAGTTCAGTTGTGGTCACATAAACAGTACCTCACTGGTTCAATAAAATTTAACTCATCTTCCAAACTTTTGGATAATGATCCAAACTAAGGTGGTTCTCCCAAAATTCTAGATTCATCATCTTCCTTTTGAATGCATAATGCAATCCCACAGCAAACATAGTGCTAACATTTTGAGGATATTTTCACTTGTGCTCTTGGAATTTGCAGAATTCCATCACTAAACTAAAATAGCAACAAAATGCAAAAGAACTAATAGAGAAGTGGAGCAAATGTGAGAATAAGGATTAAAGTACTCTAAGGTTTGCTTAAAAGCTACATAGTTTCCTCCAACTACAAGATATACTTTGACTAGCACCCAACCAAAACACAGTAGTTCTAGTTTTCCTCCCAGATACTAATTAATAAAAACAGCGTTCTGAAAAAAATCAAAATTACTGTATATATGGTAGTGAATTCTTGGGTTGGGAAGCCAAACTAGCTCTTTACGTATTGTTTGGTTGCGGGTTTTGTTTATTTGTTTGCTTTTCAAGGCAATATTAATGCAAACAAGAACCTAGTAGTAGCACAAAAGTCTCAATCAACCTATGCCATAAACCCAGAAATTTCACTATGCTTGTGACATTCCAGTATAGATATCTTATTTAACTACATTCTTACCTCAGCTTCTTCCTAGCTGGCTAGAATCAATTAATATAGCCAACCAGCCTTTAGTTGACAGGATCATCTGGGAAATATCTGATCCACCAGAGGTAAGGCTGGGCTGACAGTTTATGGAAGACTCAATAACATTTGCTGGAGGACAGTTTGTTCAAGATTAACACTGGAAAGAGTGGCGCTATGCATGATATCACACTGAATAGGTCTGCGTTTCTCCCCAGAAGTTTTCTAGTCAATAGGGTGATGAAACACAAACAGTGGAAAGCTAATAAATTAATGTTCTGAGGTCATATTTGCAAAAAGGCACAATTAGTTAATCTTTGGAATAGCAGTGTAAGAAGGATATAGACCTGGAAGAGATGTGAATCAAGTCCAGTTATTATTGGAGGTATTGTATCACCTCCTTTATTTTGTTTAGATTCACCACTGAAGATTTTGTTCCCATGCCATGCCAACTGGAAATCTGTTCTAGAAACTCGCTCCTCTAGGCTAGGATCTTTCTCCTAAATTCTAATCTTAATTTATAAATTGACAGTTTATATTGGTTTGTTCTTCACCATCATGGCCCTTTTGCTTTAGCAGATCTCCCTCCTCAGTGCTTACCTGGTTAATGCATTTATATGCAACATCCCATCTAGTCTCAATCAGCCTTTATTTTTCTTCCTTTGGTCACCTCACCTCAGTAGTCATTTCTGCACCTATGCTGGTGATGCGTGTCTTCTGTGCATGCCAATGGATTTGAATATTCCATTTTAAAGTTTTAAGAGCGTTACTCCTATTTCTGCGGGAAATAGTACTTCAGGTGGTAAGTAAATCCTGATACAATTGTATCACGCTTGTCATCATCCTGTATAAACTAGATCAACCTGTTTGGCTTTTTTCAAATACTGTGTTCACCTTACAGCACATTCTTTATTATTATTCTTCATTATAGTAGTAGTATAACATTATTGTTTGTATTGTTGAATTTCATTCTGTTTCATGCCTCCATTTTTTGGAATCAACCAGTTTTTCTGCATAATATTAGTGATACCTTCTAATTTTTCTGTCAACAGAGCACTGGTAACATTATGTCAGATCACTAATGTCTATATTTAAATGTAATAGCTTTCTTGTAGTTGGATTCACCATTTAAAAATCATTCGGCACCTTACCACTTCTAGCCAGTTTCTTACCTGTATTATAATCCCTTTAAAAAATATCCTCTTTGCCAGTTTCATTAATAAGTTTCTGAGTGGCACCATATTATGTGTTGTATTTAATATTCACTTGAATAAAGTGTGTAACATTGTCTTTGCCTAGAAAATAAAGCTATTTTTGTAAAAAACCCAGCTAAATACAATACAATCTAGTCTACTTTTACACCTGATGATTCACCACTTCAATATTTGCTTTAAATTACTGCAGACAACTCGGGTCAAATTCAGGGAGCTTTCAGACATGAACCACTTCTGTCCTCTCCCTCCTTCATACAGTCAAGTTCTGTATTGCCTGTTCTCCAATCATATACCACCCTGACTTTATATATTTATATATTTATTTGAAGTATTTCCCACAGAACCAATCCCACAGCCGTCTTATTCTAGTCTGTTTCAGGATTTTGGTGTGAAGATTTTCAGCCCATCCAATCTGAGTTTTTCTTCTTCAAACACATCTCCCAACTCCGTATTGCATTTGTACTGATCATACTAGCCATGGGTTGGGGAGTATATTTAAATGCATTTTAGGATAGGAAGAAAAACTCCCCTTCAGACCACTTCCCCACGGATAAGATAAAACTTTTCTAGAATAGCCAATGTGATACTTAACCGCAGAAAGAGACATGAAACTAAAGCTCTAAACCATCCTCTGCTCCACCACTGTTAGTGTGGCCACGCACTATGGATAAGAAAAGTCACAGCCAGTTTACAGCAGCTGAAAGAGTCGTGCGATTATCAAGTTCGCCACAGGATGGTACCATAAGGTTAGAGATGTAAATCACTCCGTTGCCACTTACATTAACGTTCTAAAAAAGCAAATGCTAACGGAAATAATCCACGTTAATATTATACACTTGAAGGCGAGCAATATCTGTATTTGCTGTAATGACAGTTAGGATCGTTATTTTCTTGATCTATATTAATCTCCATTCCCAAATCTCATGTATGTTTTACTGTCAGTGGACTAACTACAGTCAAAGTGAACATCTGTACAGCAGGGTCTTATCACTGCTGAAACAGCGTAGCCCTCTGCCTTCATAACTTTGATTTTATGGAATATCTGTAAAACAGATTGTGCAGAAATAATATTAGTAGTGCAGCTACAGAACTAATATCTACAGATCTCAATTTTTTAATTTACCAATTTTAATTTACCAAAGGTGTATTTAATGAGCATATTCCTTCTGCTGTCATAGTAGCTAATCCAGTATAAGTCACTGTCTACTCTGGGTAATATTTTAGTAGTTATGGGAGCAATGAAGAAGCATATTTGTACAAGACACCTGAGAAACAGGTATTTCATTCCTTTCCTGTGGTAGGTTAAGGTTCTTTACCTAAAGAAAAAAAAAAGTTCCTAAGAATGCCTATGCAACTGGAATAATTGATGTGAGTATCCAAAGAGTGATCTGTAAAATAAAAGTGACTAACATTGTCAAATGCTTTTTGCTGTTTGCCACAGAACTTAATCTTTTGAGCTTAAGAAGAAAATCATACCATTAATTTCACTCTAGTAGGAATCCTGCACATGTTTAAAACCTGTCTCTCACGTTTCTTTTTAAATTAATCACAAGCAGCTATAAAATTAGAAGCTATAGCTTCCAGTATCTCTGAATGCAACCCAAAATACAGACATGTTGATACAGGATGTATACAAGAGTATATAACATAGGATAACTATCTGCAGTTTTCAAAAAACAATGTTTGTTTCTTTATCCATGGGAATTCCAAGCTCTGGTTTATATAAGATTTCAGTCTAGTTCAGATTAGATTAATTTAGGGGTATATCAGAATAGCATTGGTGAAACAGATGCCTTTCCTTATTCAGATTTTTTTTTTGTCATTCTTCTATGTAGTTGTCTCCCACTTATATAATTCTTTCATTCTGTTGTCAGAAGTTTTACATTAAATCATTATTCCACTCAATAAAATGTATAAATCGATAAACATGGGTAAAAATAGAATTGTTAATATTCTCACTCTGTTGTTTATCATGCTGGTTGCAGTCTGGCACATTTTTACTTCTTTTAGAGTCATGTTTACCACGATTTTTGAGCCTTAGAGGCCTTCTAGTCATTGTATTTTCATTTCTGCACTGGACATACAAGTAAAGAGCCATCACTGGACTATGTTGAAACTTATTCTGGCTATCTATGCAATATTCTGCTAAGATGCAGTCTAATAGAACTCCCTGATGCTTCACCAAACTGTCAAAATATTCTTTAGGAAACAACTGTTTTCAGTGCTATTCCAGAGTCTTTATCTGTAACAACATTAATATTTTGCTTCACTTGGAACAGAACCAGGCAACACAAGTAAGGTTTGAAAGCTTATTACAAAATACTTCATAAATGATGTAGGAGTAGAACAAGTACATAACAATGACAAATTACTTGGTTTGAATCCATATGCTTAAATATTTGTATTTTTCTAGTCTAATTGTCTAGCTACTTGTTTGGAAAAAGTTATAAACTTGCTGACTTATGATTTGAATCTTGGGACTCTTGACATTCTGTGTGAATGGTATCTGTAACTACAGGAATGGGGAATTATGACCCAGACAGAGTATTGGTTGATAACATGATGCGATGAGAATTATTGTCTGAATAGCTTTTCAAAATGTCATCTGCCTTATGGAATAATATTGCATACCTGATTGTGAATTGTTACAGAAATTTCCCTATTTCACCACCAGTGAAAGCAAACCAGCAGCATTCCCTTTTCTATACAGACCTTTCACTGTAAAGGAAGCAATTAAAAAATTTCACTTATAACTACAGCTTATTACAATAAACAGTTCTTCATATTTCATATATCTGTTCTAAGTCTTTAGGAAGGAATTATGTTTGATGACACTTATAGACTCAAACATTTATAGGCAGCTACACCCAGGAAAATCATAAATCTCCATATGCAAATAAACCTATGAAACTGCTCATGACCATGGGGCTGGGTACATAACCCACTTTCATCAGAAAGAAATCGTGGTGCCTCACTCCATAGGTGTTATATTAACTGACAGGAATTCAGGCAGTGGCCTCCAGGTGAAGATAATTAAGCTATCCTGCCAGATCTGGAATGTGTCAGGAGCAATTCAGTGACTAGTTATAAAGGAAGGAAGATAGGAATGTGTCCTGCTTTTCCTTGTTAGGGCTTGCTACCACCCTGGGGACAAGGGAACTGTTTATTTTCCTCCTGAAGGAAAAAAGAAAGAAAAGGTTTTATATTGCATCTGAAACAGGTGATCTGAACAGCTTAACCCTTCTTACTGTATCTGATACAGTCAACAACATTCCTTCTCTCAGTTTTTTTTTTTTTTAATTGTATGGATGCAAAGCAGGAAAAATCTGATATATCATCTGCGTGTAAGCTGCTGTGTCCACACTGGAGGCTACAGTGATTTGGTGCTTACCAGAAGGGGGGGGGGGGGGGGGGGGGGAGAAACCCATTGCTGTTATGCATTCCCAGTGTCTAGGCACTGATACAAATCCAGAGGGGTAGCAGATTCTCCCATATTTGGTAACACTGCTATGCACTGGAAATTAAAAACAGAACTTCACAAAAAGGAAAAAAAATTATCAATGGAATTTTAACTACAGCCCTGTGCACTCTGGCACCACGGTAAACCACACACAGCACACGCAAATGTGCTATAATGCATTTTGAAAGTGTCTTCACATGGTCATTTTGATGTTCAAGATCACACGCTGCTGCTATTTCCTTCTGATTGGTTTCGCCCATTGCAAAATGGCCCTGATGGAGGACCCATTCCTGCAGCTTGTTCCAATAGAGCCTGTCTTCACAGAACAGTTTTGTGGCAGGAGCCCAGTTCAGAAACCCAGTTCTGAATCTCAGTACAGTAGCTGTGATGCTCAGATGTCAAAACTAAAGAAAAAAAATCTTTATGGTGTCTGTAAATCTGGGAACTCCTTGCTACAGGCTGTTGTGTTGGCTAAAAATATAGTTTCAGAAGAGGACTACACAAGTTCATGAGAGAAGAATTCACTGAGAAGTGCTAGATATACAGAAATCATGCTTGGCTCAGGAAGTTTCTCAGCTGTAAATGGCTGGAAGCTCAGGGAAAGTGTTATGCCCAGTGTTTCTTACCTTCCTTGAGAATCCATTTGTGACTATCATGAGAAGCAAGATACTGCTCTTACTGGATTCTTTGTTTTACCCAGACTGGTCATTCTTATTTTGAAGCATTACATATTTCCAGTTTCAAAGTCCCATCTACATAAATTCTATTTGCTGAAAAATCCTTATTTAAGAGATGAAGTACCAGAGATTATAAAAAACCTTACATGGTTGGGATTAATCCGTAGTTGGGTAAGTTTCCTACATTAATACCTTCATTTTTGAGTCTTTTGGGTCCCACATTTGCATTCTGGCAGGATTTGTGAAGAACCTGACCCTTAATGATGGGAACTTTCACTATTACATATTCACTACACTGTGATAAACTGTGTTATTTAAAAAAAAAAAAAAAAACCAAAACAAAAAAACACCACAAAAACAAAACCCCAACAATTATACTGCGCCTTTAGATACGCATATGCAAGTAAAAAGAAAAATATTGATACCAATTATTAGTCTCCTTTTGAAGCATTAACTGTATATATTTATATTCTGAGCATACTGATATACACACCTCGAAGGCAAGATAGCTGTTGTTTACACAGTACATGCACACATGTGACCATAAAAAGCAGTACATATTTCTCCCTCTCGTTTCCTTTCCAACTTCTACTCAGCACTGAGAAAATTCTTGTTTCTGTCTGATTTTGACCAGTGGTGTTAATTTTCTGCATATCTCCTACCTTTGAAGTTCATTAATATTATCTTTGAGGATTTTCTTTTAGCTTTCCAGCTTCCAGCCCTTGCAACAGCATTCCCTGACATACCTTTTGATGTTTTTGTAGGTCACTGACGTACAGCTTTTACCTGCCAGCAGACTTCAAAGCCTGTAATGTTTGGCAGCCAAGCCTGTCTCAGATTTTTCTATTGGCTGGAAGAAGTTACTGACATTAGATGGCAAAGGTTCCATCGGCACTGGAGTCACATTCCTACGAATTCTTCCAAAGAAGATTGCTTGTGTTGCTTTCTTGATTATATTCTGCTTCATGGCTAAATCTTGAATTGGAGGTTGTCAGTCTGAACACAATGGTCTCCAAAGCCACTCTGAAAAACAGTATCAGGGTGGCAAGGAAGGAACCAGCCCAGGTTTGCGGTTTGCCCTCAGTAAAGATCTCTGATTCTAGGAGAATGGAATTTGCCTCTCCATAGGCTTGTATCTACTCAGACTACTCGTCCCAGAGCAGCTACCAGCAGTGTCTGCCAAAGCAAAAGGGCTCTATCTGCAGTCATCTTGACCTGACATGTGGCCTAGGTCTCCTCACATTGTAAATGGGGACCACCATCTTTCCAAGTCATGGGGCAAGCTAGGGTACTCACAGGGAATCCCCACATCTTCCTACCAAGTTAACTCACAGGAGAAAGCTGAGGACAGTCTCCAGTCTGAGTGCATTCTGCCACAGCTCAGGCAACATCAGTGGCTTTTCCATTCATGAGATTTGTAAACATGCCAACTTTTATTTCTTATTCATGCTGTTATCAAACACAGTTCCATACTGCTAAGGCATCAATGAACCAATAATAACTTGAACATAAACAAGCTGGGTTTGGAATATTTATTTTTATTTAATACTGCAATTTTCTGTTCATATATAATTTGGATATCTCATTAGGGCTACATATTTATAGTATTTGCTGGAACTAAACTTTTTAATAGCTATCAGTAAATGCAAGCCATTTATGGCTTTTGTCAGAATTGTTAAAATACTGTGGTTTACAGTGTAGTGAACTGTACTCTGTGTTTTTATGCCATATACATAACCAAAAGGAAGAAAAAGGAAGTTACACACTTCCTTTGTTGACATTTAACCGTAAGTATCATATTGGGTTATTTTACCAAGGTGAGATGACAGAAATAGATCAGTTCTATTAGCTCATCATTTAACCCTTCTGTGATCAGTATCATATTCCAAAATATATACTGCTTTTTTAGATACAGCAATTTTATATTCTCAGATTTGCATATACTCATAAAAAAATAATGGCCCTGATTTTGTACATATTATTCAGCAAGGAGTTTCTCAAAGAGCAGAAAACCTAGCTTCCATTGCACAAGGAAATGTTAAATAATAATAATAAATAACATATGCTACTGAAACCAAGACCAGAGCCTGTTCTCACATCTGTTCCTCAAATCTTGTATTACTATAGCATCTGCTGTCTTGGAGCTAATCAGATTCATTATTACTATTTAAAACAAACCCAGGAAACAAAACAGGCAAACCACTGCTGGTGCCGGATTAGCAACTTTTGGGCCAAGTCCGGTGAGAGACTGATAGGCTGTAATGCTTCGTGTCCCAGCCCATGGCCTGCAGGGAATCCTGTACTAGGCACCTACACTCCCTGTTATTGTGAACAGAAGATTTAGGAGCCTCACTATAGGACAGCTGAACAACCTGTGCCCTGAGCAAAGAGCCATTAAGGTCAGAAGGAAATCCCCTTCAGGAACTCAGGTGCTGCACCTAGGCTGTGGGAAGGTTCACAGCTGAGATCTGCTCAGGAATTGACCCTTGGGACCTGGCATCTACAACCATTTCATCAGAAACTGAATAGAGTTCGCTATTTTTAACTGAAGCTTTTGTACAGTAGTTCAGGGATTAGCATACTCAAAGGTATTTAAGAGGCATTTGGTAACTTTCTTGCCCTTAAAGGGCCCATACCTGTAATTTTTCTACTTGCATTTATTTATATCAGATCTGTTCACATGGACAAGTCTCCCAACTGCATGACAGCTGTTTCTTTCCTCTGTTGTAATTACATTGAGCAAATATCCAGTACTTTGAAAGAAACAAAATAGTGATGGGTGGAAACGCTCAGAGTAGCAAGTCCTCTCACACAGAAGCTTTGTCTGAAGCTCATATTCATGATCAAGAGGCACTCATAATTACCATTGACAGAAACGAGCAGATTTTTTGATGAAAACCACCACAGACAAATTACGTAAACTGTTGCAGGATGAGAGCCCTCTTCTGAAGTTCATCTTTGTTGCTAATCTGGTTACATGTTAGAGTCCTCATGACAATATTGCCTCAGGAGACTGATCTGAATTCACTAACACTTAAAGAGACAGACTTAATACTATAGTGTCAAAACCTATAAATACATTGTAATCACTTTAATAACTTTATTAAACGTTATTATGCCTTCTAGCATATATGTTCACCAGTGTTCAATGAAGTGGGGGGGTGTCATTTTGAAGACCTAAATTAACACAAGGCAGACTGTAATACTTAATTTGGTAAGATGGTAGAAAGAACTTGACTGAGATACTCAGGTTATAAAGACCAGGGTGAAAACCAATGAATGAGCTCCTTGTACAAAAAATACTTCCTCAGATATTGTGACCAGCTTATGAAGCTCAGTAAATCTTCAGATCAGCCATACATTATGGCTGGATTACATTTTCCTAGCCTTAGTAATATTATAGTCAGATGCTGCCTCTGTAGTTAGCAGAATAATCAGATAGATCCACTTAAGCATAGAGCTTAATTAACTATGAGCTATAGTAAAGGTAAAGTACACTTCTCTGTAAGGATGAGAATAAGCTGTGTTTTCCAGTTCTTTGTGCTGAAGTACCAAATACTGGCCATTTGTCATGCACAGGAGAACACAGTCCATACCTTTCACTCCCCTATATCTGAGCAGTTCAGATACACTGTTACAACAGCACACATAGTCACTATGCTTCAGATTCACCATGGTTAGCTCAATTGTCCTAGCTAGCCAGTATCAGCCATCTTTATGCTTTAGCCACACCCATTAAACAAGGTTCACTTACACTCTTAGGAGGAGAATATCTATACTGAGAAGAACATATCTTGTTATGAGTGCAGTATAAGGCAGTTTTTTTGTTTATATAATTGAAAGGTGCTAGAAATAGTTTTGGTTTAACTCTTTTTTTCTTCCCAGGGTGTGGAAAAAAATCCAGAAAACATATATAATTGTATCCGAAACTGATATATTGGCATTTAAACTGAATGTGAAACAGTTTCTTCCTGCACAAACTGTGTAACAGCTGAGGTATCAACAATGCTGATCTTCAGCTGAGTCTCTTTTATTTGTCTAGGCTCCAACATAAAAATATGATTCCTGGCAACAAAACTGCACATGGAAGCCAAATAGAGTCTGTGAGAGTAGCACAGAAAACCCTAAGCCACAATGAGAAAAATCTATTCCAGCTTCACCTACCGCAGGTTGTGAGGTTGTGGCTCTCTACCCCAACACAAAGTATTATACTTGGGTTTGCCAGCACCGAGGCAAGCCACACTCACTCTCTTAGCAAAATGATCCCAGTGAACTGTAATACCTTTAACCATAGGAGTTCTTTTAACCTGGATCATTTTGTCAGGACTGGATTTGGACAATCATGCCACAACATCAGAGGCAGAAGAAGGAAGGAAGAGGCAAAAGCATAGATCTGGAAGTAGAAACCACTTAATCACATGCAGTGCATTTGATTGCTACTTAAGGACCTTATCTGTTCTCCCAACCTGAAGTATACTGTTCTCTCTGGCAAAGAAATATTTTTAACTTATCCTCCATATTTCTCTAACAATAGTTATGAAACTGTGGAGGATTAGTGTCCTTGTTTGCTATACTTGAAGTAGCTTACTGTTGTGTTAGTAATTATGCAAATGGAGGGAAGGAAGTTTCTAGCTACCCATTTGGATTTTTTTCCCCCCATCTGGTTTACCAAAAAACTTAAGCTACTAAAAACTACCAAGAACATATAAAGGAATTTTGCTTTATAACCAAGAGCAGCAGTGGTCAGCACTTTCAGAAAGATTTTAGCACACTCCAGAGCAGTGAGAAAGAAACCCAGTGACAGCAAGAGCCCCCACAGGCCTGGCATCCTTAGGGCCTTTAGAAACTAGGTAGCACTGTCTCTGTATCTTATAATATATTTCCAACCTTTAATTCAAAACATAAATCCAACAGAAGCTACATCACAACCCCCTTCTGCTGCAAGGCAAATCCAGCACCGACAGCTTTGCTTACCACCTCTCTCTCAGCTGGCAGGCAGCAGTAACCCTGCTACTCAGAGCACACGAAACCAACAGCCCAGCTGACAGCCTTTAGCAAGATACCACCTACAAGCAGCTCCCAGCCAAACCTCCTGTTCTCTGTAGAAACAGCCTGTTTCTCTGCTAGCCCTTAATTGTTGGGCTTTCTCTCCTTTAAATCCAGCTGGTACCGGTACAGCAGGTGGGGCTAACTGAGCCGGGGTGGTTCGCTTCAGGCCTCCTGGCTCCCAAAGCAGCAGGTCGCTGTGCCGTAATTACTGTTGGTTAATAGTGCATTTAGCAAGATGTGAAGGTTCTGCAAGTTGTTTCCTTCATGCAGTCTTTCCTCTCATTCCTCACCACCCACTGTCCTCCTTAGCAATTGCCAGTTAAGGTGGAAGTTTTTAAGAAACTGCTTGTTAAAAGTTAGGAAAGGGGGTGGTGCCCATGCTAGTGGCAATCCTTTTCCCTGGAGGATTAGCAAATATGTCTAGCTGTATTTCTGACATCACGCTTACAGCCTTGCATCATTTTTGAGGAATAGTTTATGATGGTATGTAGTTCATCATAAGCAAGGCAGGATGTTATACAAAAAGAGGAAAGACCAGGAAAACTTTTATTTTAGATTAGTTGATGTAACTGTGTCCTGGTTTGGGCTGGGGGAGAGTTAATTTTCTTCCTAGTAGCTGGTAGAGTGCTGTGTTTTGGATTTAGTGTGAGAATAATGTTGATAACACACTGATGGTTTTGTTGCTAAGTAGCACTTATCCCAAGTTAAGGATTTTTCAGTTTCCCGTGCTCTGCCAGTGAGCAGGTGCACAAGAAGCTGGGAGGGAGCATGGCCAGGACAGCTGACCTGAACTAGCCAAAGGGATATTCCATCCCATAGGGCATCATGCTCAGTATATGAACTGGGGGGAGTTGGCTGGGAGGGGTGGATCGCTGCTCGGGCATCGGTCAGTGGGTGGTGAGCAATTGCATTGTGCATCACTTGTCTTTTCTTGGATTTTATTTCTTTCTCTCTTTTTGCTATATTCATTTTCATTACAATTATTATTATTGCTTTTATTTTATTTATTAAACTGTTCTTATCTCAGCCCACAAGTTTTACCATTTTTTTTCCAAATCTCCTACCAATCCAACTGGAGGGGGGAGGAGTGAGTGGCTGCATGGTGCTTAGTTGCCAGCTGGGGTTACACCGGGAAAAAATGAAAGAAAAAGCAAACAAGTTTTGGGGCATCAGGTTTGGGAATAACTGCTCTGCATTAGACTAAATAGCAGCTAGATCATCTGTGAGAAAAAACAGGCAATAATCGTGAAATAGAGGAGAAATTAGTGGAGAAGAGGACTATTAGCAGAGGGAGAGGTGATTAAGTGATTATCTCCTGTAGAAAAGAGAGAGGCCTAGTTCATCTAGTTAAAAAGCATGGAGGGATTATCTTGAAGGTGAATTGTAATTAGCCATTAAACAAAACCCATCATTTTTAATACCTGTTAAAGCTATGAATTTCATTTCCCTTGCTCATCTTTTGAAGTGTTTTGTGGTCTGTCTTGAAGATCGGGACTGAGAAGAGAGAGATGGCTGATCCCTGAGTGAGAAGCAGGTCTGCAGGAGATGAGGTGCTTCTGTTCTCTGTCAGTTGGCTTTGCAGGTTCATTCCAGTGCATAATGGCTGCTCCAGTTTCACCCACATAACTCCCCTAAGGGCATTTGGTGTACTGGCTGAAATGTAGGATGTTCTAGGAAGTGCATATGAATCTGGGTATCTTGATGGGTTCTCAGGTAGGTGGGTGGCATTTATTACTGCCAAAATGGAGATCTCACAAGAGAAAATATAAATTCTTTTATAAACCAGCAGCAGATGCCATGTGGCTGGGAGAACAATTTTCTGAGTTTTCTCAGACTTTATACAAATAATTTTCAGGATTTATTTCTAGCTGTACTTCACTGACTGTTCATTAAAACTTAAAACATAGCTGTGGGCAACAGTTTTGTTTTACCAAAAATGTCACATTATCTCCTTTAACAGGAACTGAGTCTTGAACTGTTTTCTGATATACAAATGATGTTTGGCCTTTTGCAGGAACCTGTATATAATATTCTCGGAAATAAATGGTTTACGGAAATACTTCTTGAAAGCAGAATTCTGCTCACTGGAATGTAAGCAGAAGGTGGAAACTTCTACCAAGCTACCTCTCTAAGTAATTTGTTTAAAAATATTTACAGTGATGCTCAGTGTGTGGCTGGAATTGGTTTCCCTTCTCAGCTGTTGCTTCCCTTGCTGACTTGGCAGTTAACAGTAGTAGCAAATACTCAGCTCTGTATTGAGCTCTTATTGCTCACAGTAAGCTATATACTCATAATTTTTCTTCTAGCTAGTCACAATATTTGGCACTTCAGCAGATACATAGTATAGAGACTATGTATTTTGAAACTGACTTCTTAACAAATGTCACTTTCCCAGTTCTAGTTAATGTTAATGCTGCTATCTAGAAATGTTTCTTGTAACAGTGATTGGAAGCTGCGGTGTAGAGAAACTTTCATCAGGCAAGCTTTTCCCTGGATTTCTTAGGCACTTCTGTGGGAGTAAAGTACTGTTCAATAGTGAGAAGGGAGAAGCAGGTACTTGGAGTTTATTCCATAGATTGCTTTTTTTGGTTTGTTTTTTGTTGTTGTTGTTGTTGTTGTTGTTTTTGTAAAAGAGATGTGCTGTAGCTTTTATTTCACTGTGTTCACTTGCTCTATCAGGGAAAAAAATATTAAAGAGTTGCCCAAGTGGCTTTTAATGAGTTACAGATTTCAGTGGCTGCTCACAGGAAAATTCAGCATTTTTAATGAAAACAGTTTTGATTTTAGTGTCTCTTCTTGGTGAAGACATTGTTGAGACACTACTATTTTTATTGCCCCGGTCTTAACTATTTGCCTAATAACTGATTGTTTGTTCCAAGCAAACTATGATAGTTGGATGAAGTGCAGAAAAAAGGTGACTTTAAACAACCTTTCACCTGCTCAACTTCTGTTGCTTCCCTGGAGCCTGAATTAGTGATGCTGTAGGTTATACTTGGCTAAAAAGGGGCACGAGCCCTGTGGTCTATCAAATGATGACCATCATACAGCAGCTCTCAGACCCATAATCCTCCTTCCAGTTTACTACAGCAGAAGTTACAAGGTGTGATATACACCTGGCCTTTTATGCAAGATGTATTTTCTTGAAGGTAGATCTGTTATTTCCAATCTCTTTCATGTAATATTTTTCAAGTTGATGTAGGAGGTAATCAGCTCTGTACAGTCTGGGACATGGCTGCAGCTGGGTTTGTGCTAGTCTAGATTCAGGGGGAACGCAGAGGGTTCTGTATTCAATTTGGCAGCCAAACTGAAAGTAGGGAGGAAAAAAGCTCTGAACAACTAAAATGAAAAAGGACAATTGTTTGTTGTTTTACTTTGAGGAAAACACATAACTTCACTTAATGTTCACGTAATGTGGCAGATGTGGGCTCAGATCCTTTTTTCAAAAGATGTTTGAAGCTAGGCCTCCCACAATGTAGAATACTTTTATGTTTTAAATCAAAAGTTCCTGAAACAAAATATTTCAGAACATAAAAACATGTAATCCTAGTATTTCTAATTTTTGTCTCTTACAGTTTGACCTCTGGAATGGATTTTTTTTTTTTTTATTTCAAATAAACAATTCACTCCCCAAAATGTACTAAATTCTTGTATGGACACAGGTTTGCCTATGTGGGAGCCAAGATGAGTGAGAGAAGACTAACACATGGAGAGGCTGAAGCATTACAAAATGTATGTCTACTTCAGAAAGAGTGAAAGGACTAGAGATGGGTATGTACTTGGAACAGCTGAGTTTATTCTTCCTTGCATTTTCTAAAATGTGCCTGGGAATGGTGTAATTGTGACAAGATAAAGCCACTTCTGTTTTCAAAAATAGTGTCTGTAAGGAAGAAAGTCTGCTGTAGCTATATGCTTTTCTTTCTAACAGAGGTTTGGCAGACCAAATAGTATCCATTGCTTTGTATTCTACCTATTGATAGGTATAGGTGGAATTTCTTGTTTATCTTTTTTATTGCTATTGGACACTTATCTAATGGTTTCAATTACTTTTCCCACAATAAACCTTTAATACTTTTTCTGATGATGTGATTGTTGATTGTACTATTTAACTTCCATTCCCTACCGTAGTTCCTTGCTTTCACGTTAAATTAGTTTACAATTGTTTACTCTGGCCTGATTTTGACATCTGCTGGATCAGTCACCTGAGTGATCAAAATCTTTTTGAAGCTCAGGGCATTGTTTTCTTTGTTTGCTTTTCTCCATACTTAGAAGACTTGAAGAATTTATAACCATTTACTGGATTTCTAAATTTACATCATATTTTATTTAGGAATTTTTTAAGGTAAAGTTTTTGAACAGTGCTTAATATTGACACTAGAGATAAGTAATGCCACAGCTTGGTTTGATTGCTTAGTTTCAGGCTTTACAAATTCCAATAGAAATGGAATAAATTTCTTCCAGTAGAAGAAATTATGGCATATATGGAGAGGAAGAATGAACCAAGCAGAAGGTTGGTGCTCTGAAACAATATCCTGAATGGGTAGTGGGCTGGAGTGACTGGGGAAGGAGGCTGGAGCAAGGATGGGGAATTTGAAGATGCAAAGTCTGAAACTGCTAGGGTTGAGGGACTGGGCTAAGAATTAGCTGCTGAGGGTTTCGATACATTATCAAAAGGATGTCCCATTCCAGAGCTTGAGCATCAGATTCAAGATCACTGAATTTAAATGGCCTTTTATTAGTGAGGAATAAAGTGTGGTTTTGTAGTCCCTGACTCTAGAAGATGGAAAAACTACTGCTGGCATCAGTCATTGTAAGCTGACATAACAAAAGTCTGTACAGAGGTCCAAAGGTCCTGATGCTGCTGGGATCTATCAGAGTTTCTGTATGATGCTGCAGATATCTGCTTTTCCATCTTCTTTTTCTTCTTAACCATCAAAATGTTCACATGTGCACACACAACTGAATTCAGAAGCTAAATTATGCCAAAATTTGGACTGTCTGGGTAGCTGAATCCATTCCCATCCTGGGGGTAGAGTCTGACATTGTTGTTACAGTTTGATTTTTGTAACTGCTTTTATTTTCCCTAAATGGCCAACAGAGCTCACCCAGAAATAAAAGCAAGCTGAGTATAGCAGAAAGGACAGTGTGTGTGTGTGCGCACACACCTTACTCATAACAATACTGGAAGCTGCGCAATGAATCACATACTAGATGCAGGAGTAGAAAGTGTGGGAGGTTTGAGTATGAGAAACACATTCTCCCCCCTGCCGCAGTGTTTGCTCCTTGTTGGGCAAATCACTTAAAAGCGAATGCTGTTTCCTGAACACCACGTCGCCTGGATGTGTACTTCTCCTCCCTTCAGGAGCTCGCTGCGCGGCACGCTCTCGCTCCCTCCTAGCCCCGAGCTCCTTCCCGGAGGAAGTGCGGGCTGTGCCTCCCGCTGAAGCGGCGGCTGAGAGGCCGTCGCTCGGCGGGGCAGCTGCCGCCCGGTGCTTCCCCCGCCAGCTGCCTGCCGCCGCGGCCGGCACGATGCGGCGGGAGCGGGAGGGCGAATCCTCCCTTCCCCTGTCCCGCCGGCCATTGTTGGGCTTATCGGTCCGATCTCGCCCCTCCGCGGCCGCCCTGCCCGGCTCCGCGGGGCTCCGCGGGACTCGCTGCGCGCCGGCGGGAGGAAGGGGGCGGGGCACGAGCGAGGCTCCGCCCCCGCAGCGCGCGGCGGGCCAACGGCGGGCTGCGGGCGGGGGGGGCGGTGCCGGGAGCGGTGGCGGCCCCGGGGGCGGCGGCGGCGCGGGCCGCGCTGTGGGGAGGGCGCTCCATGGGCAGCGGCGCGGGAGTGCGCAGGGCCCGCGGCGGCTCGGCCGCCGCTCTCCGGTAAGGGCTGCCGCCACGGCGGGAGGTGGGACGCGGCGGGCGGGCGGGAGGGAGGGGAGGGGGGCGCGGGCGTCGCCTGTCGCCGCCGGGAGGAGCTGCAGGGGAGCGCGGGGTAGGGCGGCGGTGAGTGGCCGGGGGAGGGGGGCGGCTCGAGGGTCCCGGCGCCCCGCTTCCGCTCCCGTCGGGTCCCCGGCTGGAGGTCCCGGCGCCCCTTCGAGCCCCCTTCCCCGCGCGGCGGTTCCCCGGAGCGGGGCGGGGCGGGGGCCGAGGGCCCACCTCCGCCCTGCCCCGCACCTCACGCCGTCTCCCGGCGGCTTCTGCCCGCTACCTGCCGCGCCGCCGCTCCCCCCGCGGCCGGGCGGCTGCGGGGAGATCCCTGGCCGCGGAGGACGTGCGGTCTGGCGGCGGCGGGCCGCCAGGAATGCGCGGCGGGGGCAGGGCGGAGCGGGGCGCCGACCCCCGCCCGGGGCACGCGGAGCGGCCCTGCCCCCGGCCGGGGCTGGCAGCGGCCGAGGGACGTGGCCCCTTCGGGAGCGTCTTTTCTTTTTCCTTTTTTTTTTTTTTTTTCTTCTTTTCCTTTTTCCTACCGGGAAAATTGTGCTGGGAGAGCAAATTTCTGAAATATCTGGCGCTTTATTTTTTTTCCTTTTTCCGTTGGCACTGGCAATGGCTCGCTCTTAACCAGAGGAGTCTGGAGGCGTTTATAGAAAAGCTGGTGGACGCTTTTCGTTTTCAAAGCCAGAGTCTCCTGAAGAAATATGAAACACTTCTCAGTAATGAAAGACATGTGTTCGGTGAGGGAAACTTTTCCCCATCTGTGTTGTAACGCAGGAGGAGCAGACGTGAGGGCTAATATTTATGAGGAAAAGGTGACTGTTGTACTAAACTGTTCAGTTTTGATTCTGCTGCTACTTTACAGCAAAGGATTCAAGTTCTTCCCATTCCAGAACATCAGTTTTATAATTTTCAAAGTGGTGGTATTATTGTGCTACTTACTGCTCATGTGAATGAAAAACAAAGCAACATAGGTCTAAAATAACACAGTTTTAAAAGCATGGACTTGCTACAGGAACAAGTCTAAGACACCATGCTACATAAAGTTCACTCTGAAACTGGCCAGACTTAAAAGAGGCACATCTTTTAAATAATATGAAAATCTCTGTCTCGATATAAATAGATATCACACTTGTTAAAAGGAGAGAAGGTTATGTGGCTGCTTTTTTTCTGTAATTGCAAGGCAGAATTGCAAAGTAGCTTTATAGCCATGAGAATTATATGTGGGAACAGAAGAAACTTCTTAAACATTATGTTTAATGTAAACCTCACTTCAATCAACCTGAGGTGTTTGGAATTGCTTAATGATCTGCATTATTTGTATAGTCTCATGTGTGCTTTTACAGGTACTCTAGACGGTAAACAGAAATTAGAGCAGTTAATCTGTGTTAAATTCTGAAGTTTTCTTCCCCCTCCCCCCAGCGCACGCTCCCTGGAAAGCTTGCCAGGATAATTACAAAAACAACTCATTTGACCACATTTCCTCTGATACTTTTGAATTGCAAACTGAAATAAAGCAGAAATAATGGAAAAATAATTGAAGTGTATTAGAATAATGCCTGTTGAAATATGTAGTGGGAGTGTTCAAAATGTTAAAGATGCTTTTTCAGTTGGTCTATCCAAATACAAACATAAACAGGATAACCCGTTTCAACCTGTCCTTTTAGATTGTAATAACTTCTATTTTTAGCTAAAAATAATTGAATTTGAGATTTTGCTACAGATATGTCTGCTAGCCATGTTAACTTAGCTGTCATGTTCCTATTTGGTCTTTTTTCCCCTGAAGTGTTTACCGTATAGTGTAAACACTGAGAATTTCTTCTGGTGTTGAGAATAACAGCAGGCATTGTGTGAGCTGCTGGAACCATACCTGACTCTGCCACCTGGAGTTTGCTGCTTTGAAATGAGTCACTTAACCTGAAATGGGGAAATTTGCAGTAGCATTCTCTTTTTCCTAAACAAGAGGAATGCAGGTAGTTGCTTAGTTATAACAATATAATCTCCCCCAAATTTAAGCATTTTTATGGTGTAACTTTTAAGATGTACTAAAGCAGAGAGCAACACCCTTCAAGATAACTGCACTGAGATTTGAAGATGAACCTTGATATTAAAATATTTTTAAATATCTTCACATTTCTATGTCTTTCCTTCGATTGCCTTTCATATTAAAAGATAGGCTGAAAAACCTGCATAACTTTCAGGATGTTTTCCTTTCTGAGACGGGCTGTGATAGGTCACAGTTTCTTGCTTGGCACAATCTACACAAAGAAAATTCATCCTATCAGATCAAGGCTGCCTGTTATCTTAAGAAACAGGATACTGAATACAGCTTGGTGGTTGATGCAAGAAGGGGATGTTGCTCGTGGTCAATATCACATTAAATATTTTTGCAGTTGTATTCAGTTGTAGTAATACTTAGTGGTAAAGAACTTGATTCTTCCAGAATAAATATTCAGGGAAGAAACTTTTCTCACAGAATAAGCATGCATTATAATTAGCTTTTGAAATACTTTCTGCATACCATTGATTTTTATGCGACACTGTATCTGCTGTACAAATTAAAATAAAAGTCAAAAACCTTTACAATACTTCAGTTAAACTTTCTAATGTAAAGCAGTATTGTCTTGAAAGTTTTGGGTCTTTTCAGTACAAAAGTATTCACGTATATTTCTATACTAATCAGCATTTTTCCTTCTCCACCTCCTTCCCCTGCAATTTTTAAGGGTTTCATCTTTGGCTTGTCAGATGGACGTTAAGCGACACTGAGTGTTAACTGCGAGATCTCTATAAGCACAGCGGCTGCTGGGATGTTGCGACAGAACGGTGGAAGTAACAAGCGTGGTTTGGGATTAGCCCGACTGTCTACCTCCAACTTCTTCACCATCTCTAATTCAGGAAATTGGGGAATGGGGCGCAGCACCAAGAGCAGCTCTCTGAGCAGCATTAGCTCCAACTCCGACTGCTATGATAATCCTGTTGTGGATCCAGAATATATCATGCAACTTGTCAATGATGTCAGAAAATTTGCAGATGTGCTACTCTATTTGAAGGAAGCTATTCTTTCAGAAGGTGTGTCAGTTGTTCTTTATTCTTAATCTGTAGATTTTTGAAACTCTCACAACTCCATATGTTTTTAAGTAGTCTTTACTGTGGTTATTCTGCCTTGCCCTTTACCTTCCCCCTTTATCCTCCCATCCTCCCCCTTCCCCTCCCCCAGCATGATGATTACGGGAAATGGTGGTTGTTCGTTTGGGTTCTGTATTTCCTCACCAGAACACTGTGCAATCTGTTTCATAATCATAACAAGGGAAAATAGGTTTTTAGCAGACTGTCTAGGCTGAGGCTAAAAGTTAGTGAGACAATCAACTGATTAGTTTTTAACCACCTGAATGGTTTTTGTCATTTCAAATAATTCTGTTAATATTTTGCTGATGTTTCAGTATTCTAGGCTGTTTTGCCTTGGGGTTTGGAAGTCTCACACACAGTAGTTTGAGTTTTAAGGTAGAATGTAACTCTTTGCGCTTTCCTCCTCTACAAGGTAAGTATTTACCATCTTCTGCCAGCAGGTGGAAACTGCAAATTTTCTTGCCTGTGAAGAGCGTGCAGTATTGTGTGTTCCCGTTCCTTTAGGGAAATGGTATTAGTCCGTTTCTGGTTATCAGCAGGAAAGCTTCTATCTAACTTCTACAGAAATGTTATCATGTTAATAGCTGAAATGACATCCAGAGCAGTTTTGTGTAAGATGTGGGTGCTGAGCATTTGCAGTCGTCTCTGTGTTATAAGTGAGTGCATGCAGCTGAAATAGCTCTGCCAAAAGGTGTGAACAAATCTTAACAATAATTTGAGACTAGTGATCACGTCGTGTCCACAGTGGTTTTGGTGAGCACATAGGATGAGTGGAGTTATTTGTGAGGTGGGGTGTCTGGTGCCTACTGACACTGAAATGGACATCCTGTAGGAAAGGACTATCAAAATACTTAAGTGTTCCAGTTGCCACGCAACAATTAATGTTCAGTTTAAAATTGTTGACTCAGAAGATCCAAAAAACTAACATGGAAGACAGGGCTTGTCTTCTTGTTTTATACTACATTGTGGAATCAATTTGTGGACCTGTGTTGTCCATTTAAAGAATACTTAATTTATAAAGGGGAGATGTTTCTTTTCCATAGTTAAGTGTTCCTTTTGACCTGTATCCCCAAAATCTTATAATATAGTGAGTTCTGTAGTATTGGGCTTGCTTTCTGCTGGCTGGAGACAACCTCCTGAAAGCTGCATAGTTTGGATTGCATTTCTGCATTGTATTTATTTTTTTGAAATGTTTACAGTTGTCTGTCTAAAAATTAACAAAAACTTAAGGTGATTGAACAGACTTCTTACACATAAAATTCTGGCTCGTAATGCTTGCAGCTTACCACCGCCCTGAAATGAATTACATTAATTATTCCAAGGTGGAATCAATTGCAGAGATAGGAAATTAATTTCTTCCTTTGTGGACAACATTAATCTGTTGACTTGATGTAGATTTTGTTCAATAGTAAAACTTTGCTCTATAGTTTATGATATAAGAACTAAAAATAAATTCTGCTACTAGCTACAGGAAAAAAATATTTTGATGTGCATATGCTTCATGCATCTTCAAGGAGTTCAGGAGTGGGAAATATAGTGGTTGCATCAGTGAGCTTTTGTATTTGCCTCATAAGTGTTCTAGAGTCTGCTGTAAGTCTCTCTGCCTCGTAACCACTGTTCCTTCAGCTTCTATATCTACTGTTACTTGTAGTATTGGTCTAAAACTCCAGGCAGATTAGTCTAAAAACTCCTTTGTATGCAGAGTAACTTCACTCTTGACTGTGTGGCTCCCTGTTCGCCAGGACCAGCTGTTCCACAGCTGGGGTCTGCATCAGTGGGCAGGCTGATTCCAGTGGGTGCGTGCCTTGAATGTCGTACCCACCGATGGTTGTGTTCCCTGCTTGTGCTATCTGAGCTACCTTGGAAGAGCCTAGCAGTTACTCACCCATGAACGTTCATTTAACATTCCCTTGATGTAGTGATACTATCTTGGATGAAAAAGCTATTTTGGATTTATAACATATTCGTGTCTAAACTAGATCATAACTGCCTTTGGATTATAGACTCCTGCTGTGTTTTGTATGGTACCAATGCAAGTCGATATATAACGTGAAGAATAAATTGAGATCTCTTTTAAGGGGGGAGTGTTATATAACTGAAATTTTGTGTAGATTTCAAGGATATTTCTATTGCATTACTTATGCTAATATAATTACAGTAGTGTCATTGTTATAATGCTGAATAAATTTTGGATATTACTTTGCAACAGAGGTAAACCCAGCATTGTAACTTACTTTGATTATTTTCAGACTCTCACCCAACAATGTTGCATAAACTGAAATCTAAAAAACTTGGAATCTCCTTGCTGGCACCAAGTAGGAAACTTGTTTCTTAATGATTCTTCATATGAAAAACCAAAACACCCCCACCAACCCCCAAACCCCCAAACCCACAAACAAAAAACCCTCTGAATGTAACCATAGAGTTGAAAAGTTCATCAGCTGTTTGGACATAAAGGAACTGCAGTTGCGTCTTGTGTTGAGTGAAATACCATATGTTCCATCCACTTCAGTTCTTGCTGTCTTTTTTTTTAAATTCCCTTTTGAATCTAGGCATTGTACTCGCTGGATGTAACGATCTTATTAGTAATCCAACTTGAGACATAGGATCAAGATACTTTACCAATGTCTTCATTAAAGAAGAGGTCTGGAGATTTTTTTTTTTGGAACTGAGGTCAATGAATCTAATGCTGTTTCATAACAGATTTTTTGGTTTGAATTTACTTGATGACAGGCTGAACCTGTAGTAGTTGAACTGTACAAACAGTACCTCAGTCTCTTGGTCCAGTCTTCAGTTAAATTTCCAGATGAGCAAGATTGTGTCATATGGCTGATAGTAAGGATAGTTATATTAGCATCATGTCTTTGTGTTTGAACTGAAAGATCATCTTCATTTGTAGCATTTGTACTTTATGAATTCAGAGATAATTGAAATATACTGGGGAGACTCAAAATAAATCAGTCTCTGATAAGAAGAAAATGAAAACAGTTCCTCAGAAATCCCTGCATGGAAAGCCAAACATGAGAGTATATGCTAAATTAATACCTAGAAGACTCAGGTCATTACCTGCAATCTGTGCTACTCCTAAGACTGTTCATTTGAGTTTTCACTTTTATTGATGACATTCTGTGTTCTTGATGTACCCCAGGTTTAGTTCTTTCAGTTTTAATGTCCATCCTAAGTCCAAATTGTTAAGACATAATGGCTTGAAAGCTGGTGACTTTTCTCTTTGTGTTTTGAGTTTCAGTAGTAAATTTTTAGCTAAGTGTTGAGAGTGTGAGAACCAAATTGTTGCCTTCAACTTGTTGCCTTCCTCTTTTAAAAGGTAAGACATACAGTGAAGTACAATCTCAGGGCTGGGGCTATCTGTGATCTTCAGAGGTAGTGGCACTTAAGAGAAGTAACTTCCTCTGGTAGAGAATGTTTTAGGAACTGAGAAGCTGTTTGCCTCCCATGGAGACCTGCCTAGGGCTTAACAACTTGCCCACAGTATTCAAAATACTTAAGAATTCAGAGTGTGTATAGTATATTTAAGGTAAATCCTGTAATTTGAAGAGGTTACTTCTTGTCCCAGAACATGGGTTAAATGTGTCTGCAAGTGAGTGCTGTTGAATTTTGGGGCTGGGTGACTTCTACATGGATAATATGTTCTTTTGGAGAATAGGAGATACAGGGTAACTGCTATATACGGTCCAGTCTGTTCAACATTTAAGGATGACTGTACTTCATAGAAGTTGTATGTAGAAAGTATGTAAGCCACTTTTGGGACAAAACATGCCGGACCTACCTCTTACAAATGTCTATTAGAATTTCAGTTCAGAAGTAATGTTGCTTATTACATAGATATGCAAAGTTGAAAATATATTTAAGAATAGGTATTTATGTATGAGATTTAGTGACACTACAGTCTGGGCTGTTACTGCATGTAATAAATTCCACTGTTGCTTTAAGCAAATGATGCCACTGTGTGGTCTCTGCTTAAATGAGATTCATTTACTCAGGTTTAAAAGGACCACACAAAAGAGTATTTAGGACACAGTCTGAGTTCCTAATTAGAATATATTTTACTAAGTGTTTCACTTTTAAACTGTAAATAGTAGCTTTTACTTGTATCACATCAGAGATGAGGGAAACATTCCTGTTGCCCTAGTCTGAAGGTAGCTGCTAGTTTTGTGACATCTGCTTTTTTTTTTTTCATAAGGAATGTAATGTATGCTTCATACTGTAAGGTCTGCCCTTGGGACTGTGGGAAATACCGTGTTTCATTATGAATAGCTGTAAGGGTAAAATTTGCATGTGGCTTAAAAGTGCAGGAGTAATTATACTTTATACTTTAATATATAATTTTCTTGACTGTGCTTCAGAATATGTTTTGCAATTATTTCTTGCTTTATCACAAACTTTGAAGTAATCTTCAAAGTGTGATATTGTGTGCTTCATGTGGTAATTCTGCATTCTTCTAATGAGTGAAAACCTTTTTCAAGTTCATCCTATCTTTGACTAATGTAAATTGTAGCTTATTCTAAACTGTTAATATACCCTTTTTTCCAGGTATCTTAGGAAACAGAATAGTAAGATAAAGCTCTTACCTTTCATCACAGATTTCTCTTCAAGCATCAGATTTTGCTCTCAGTTTGATAAGGGGTTTTTTTTGGTTTGTTTTTTTTTTTTTTTTTTTAAGTGAAGTAGAGGTAAAAATACTAGTGAAGCTGGATGGCCTGATCAGGAATGTGTGAATCCTCTTTATAGCAGCACCAATACTTTCAAAAGGATCAGGAATGCTACCTAACTTGAAACCTGTCAGGTCACTATTTTTGAAGGATAAGAGATTCAGCCCAGTGGGACAATTTCACAGGTGTGTCAAGTTAAATAGTTTCCTCAAAATAAGGAACTTGTAATCTCTAGTGACTCTTAAAACCTTGATTTAGCACCACAGAGATTGGTTTTAAGCATATGCTACATTAAAAGCCAGAAGTTGTCTACTGAATACAGTGCTTGAGGGTCAAAAATGAATGATTTCAACCCTTCCAGGCTTGATAATGTATGCTTTCTTGGTACTGTCTATATTTTTAGTATGGTTAGGGCACTGTAGTATTTTTAGCACTTGATTTTTATTTCTTTGTTTTCTTATAGTGTAAAACATTAATGACCTTTCTCTGAGGCACTATTTTTGAAAGTCAGTTTGTCTTGTTTTGCCAGCGAATTCTGAAGTTCATTAGCTATTGCAGTGAAGATTACAGATTGAAATTATGGTAATTTATAATACTAGGTGTAATTTTCCTGTTTGTTCTTTATTCCAGTTTTGATGTTTCTCAATGAAAGGTGCTGTCTTTGATACACCTTAAACTGGATGTATTTACCTGTCTAATGACGTCTCATAGTATGAATGCTTGGTAGGTGGGCAAACGTTCCAAAGAAGAATCTGATAAAGTGTTTAACTTTCTTTGCAAAAGTCTCTGGAAGCAATGTTTTTGGGTTTTTTTTATTCAGAGAAGTTGGACTGATTTCATCAAAATTTTTGTGGAAGATGGTGCTGGTTTTCTGTTTGATACAATTTTGTGTCCTAAATAAAAGACCTTTATGGGAGAAGGGAAAATAAAATGCTGTCAGGGCAGCTGACTTTCAGAAACCATGAGAACATACTGATTATCAAATGCATAAACAATCTGCTTGTGAATTGATTAAATAACCTTCAAGAATCCTTGGGGAAAAAGCACAAGAAATTCATGTAAAGTGTAGCACATGGTTTCTTATATTCCATGTAGCACAAAAAAAAGGGGGAAAACAAACTGTCCAGTAGACAATAAATTCTGTTACAGAAACCGCAGTTGAAGATGTTGACAAATAGTCTGAGTGGAATTTTAATGTTAATCACTTCCAGGATCTACTGAAGTGTTACATACTTGTAATACCTGAAGAATATATTCTGTAACTTAGTCTTAAAATATGACCTTCTTTGTACTTTTTAGCTCTACTCAAACTTAGTCCACGAAGAACTCACTGAATGTTTTAAATGTATTAGCCTGTCATAACATTGTTTATCCTCTTGCTGAACCAGATAAAAAGTTAAGAGGTGAATTCTGATAATTTGTATTTGCTGCCTTGGATGATGTTGTTCCCATAGCAGTGTTGGCAGAAGTGGTCTTGTGAGCCACAGTAGCAGGGAAGCCAGAACTAAACCAGACTGGGGCAGGTGTAAGGCAGCTCGAAGGAGTAACTTCTGAAGGTGCTCCTGCAGAAATTACAGGTTTTGTTCCACCAACAGCTGAATTGATGGTACAGTTCTGTAGCTGCTGAAAATCTACAAGATGGATGAAAAATTTTTGTTTTCTTATTATAAAGCTTGTTATGTTTAGAGCTCTGTTTTAAACCATGCTAATAGTATATTTCCACAGCAGTTTAGAGAAGAAACTTAAGCTTGAGCTGCTGTGATCTGTCTCACTACTTCTTCCTGGCACCTGGTAGTAGTTCTCTGGTGACTGCATAGCAAGCCAGTTCTGGGTGCAGATCTGCCTGAAAACTAGTCCTAGGAAGAAAGGAACTAGTTTTCAGACAGATCAGTTCCATGAGCTGACTGGAAGGTTGCACAGAGTACCAGCAAAAGAGGGAGAAGGTGGCTGGCAAAGGAACAAATGGCCAGAGGTTAAAATGGAACAAGACTGAGGTCTAGGCAGAGTTGGCATGGCACTCCACCCTGGCATTGCAGCATATGCTGCTAAATCCTGTACCAACTCTTTTGTCTCTTCTGTTGAATGCTGGGTTTGACAGGGGTATATGAAAGGAGGTGGGGGGAAGAGAACAGCAAGCAGAAAATGCCCTTTGTAGATGGCAAATTAATCAACCTTCTTACCTCTGAGCTTGTGGCATATTTGAATTTGACAGCCATCTTTTAAACTTGCCTTCCTAAAACCTGCTTCTTACATGCAAAGGCATATGTGCTTCCAGTCTTTCTGCCGTGGAAATTCCTTAGTACACCCTTTCATGTATCTCCAAGTAGTAGTCACTTCTAAATATTAGTTCTGTCAATCTGAAATTGAAACTGTTCTTTAAAAAATGTGAAATAGTCTTTCAAGCTAAGAGATGTAAAGCATGTAAGCAAGGATAAGAACAAAGTAAATACTTCCTTAAACTTTTTTAACAAGTAAAATTATCAATAGGAACCCAAAGCCAATAGTAGTGTTGTGTTTTGGCTTTTTATTAACATTCTCATGCTTTTTATGGCAAAACTCAGAGGAAAAAAAATAGGCATGTAAACTGCTTCTCTTAGTCAAGCTCCAAGACCACAGCAAGCTAGAGATGTCCCGGTCGTTTTCCCATGCTTCCCTTACTTTTACACTGTTCTTTCTTCCTGGTCTCTCATGAGCAGAAAGCATTGAGATCACTGGCTGTGAGTCCTCTTCCTGTCCATGCCAGATTCCTCAAACCTGAGAAGTTCTGCAAAGAAAGCATGTTTGATGTACTGCAGAGAACTCTGTCCATAAAAGAACTAGTGAAGCCTGAATGAAGGCAAGCCCGCAACAATCCAACAAAAAGTAGTTTACAGTCAAAGTTCATGGGAGACAGCCGTAGCTACAGACCATGCTTTTCCCCAGGAATGTTACACTTAGGCTGAGAGAGAGAACTTTCCACCTTTGTTTCCATTTCACTCCAGATCATTCCACAACTTGTTTTGCCCAAGCTTCTTTTTTTTTCTAGGAGTCTGCCATCTAGCAGGCTTTTGTTAAGGAGTCTTGGACTTTCAGATGCTGTGACCAGAGCCAGAGGAGCTGGCTATTTTCTTTTGCTTTGCAGGTTTGCAATATTAGAGCACTGCTTAATTAATCTGCAGTCCTGGAACAATTCTGCTGTTTCCAGTACTCTGAACAAGCAGAGGGGAAAAAAAAAAACCAACATCCTCCTCTTGAAGTTCAGTTCAAGCAAAGCTGTGTTCTTCATAGTCAAAGTGTAAGCTGCCTGTTAAATGCAGGTTGCTAATGTTGGATAGTAAATGCTGTTTCTTCAGTTTCAGAGAAGAGTGAAGTTAAATAATAACGAAGTGGACCAGCAGATAAGTTTGTGGCTGATAGTACTACCCCTCCCCCAGCTGCATACTCTGCATTCCTTCAGAACAAATGTTCACTTGTTGCTATAGTGTCTAAGATCAGCAGTCAGGAGGGGTGGGTGGGTGTGTGTCTTGAAGGCCTGTGAGCATTTAAAGTGTAAAATCAACCCTTATGTACAGTCCGGATATTTTTGTTGACTTTAATTAGCATATCGTTCTTCAGGAAAATTTTGAACTATTATTAAGAGAGCACAGGCATTTTCTGGTTTTGTTGCTTTTGAAGTGCAAAAAATGTTATACAAGGCAAAAACTCCATTCTTTCTCCTTTTTGCATTTCTGATGTACAAAAGAATCTCAAAACACTTAAAGAACCTTAGCTGGTCTCTTAATTAGAATTACCTTCCCTTTCCATCACAGCAGCTGGACTAATGAAACTGAAATTACAAAATGAGCAAAATGAAAGGTGAGAAGTGAGGAAGAGGATGAATAGTCGTATTTTCTTTTTTGAATGTAAATGTAAAGTTACGACTTTCAGCAACAAAAATTCTTCTAAATTAGTATGCAGATTAAGAAACAGGGGAAGACTTGAAAACAAAAACTAGGATCTCTCAAAGAACTCAGCCCCAACACCTGAAGGATAAGATTTGATCCATATCCAGTGTAAAGCCTTGTGTTCTTCACAGCAATTCCTGTGTACATGTAGGACCTTTTGTGTTTAAAAACAAAACAAAAAACCCTTGTCCAAAATTATTTGGCTGTTCTTGGCAAAATGTATTATAGTTTATTTACAAAAAATATGTAATTTTCTCATTTTGTTGATGCATCAATTTATCAAAGTTGCAACATAAAACAAGAACATCAATACAAGTAATTTTTTTATTCCGAACAGCAGAGACTTATGAGTTGTGACTGTCATCTTAATGATCTTGACTTAATGAAAATTTCATAGACTAAATCATTCCACCAGTTTCATTGGGAGTGTTTGTTCTTCCTATTGATGTAGCTAGGTCACAAAACTGAAGCTGATTTGTTTCTTAATTCCAAGCAAGTGTTCATCTAATCTAGAAGTTGCAGTGGTTTGATTATGTTGGCTCTAATGTCTCGTTAATGGATTGGAATTAGAACTGCATGGTAGGGTAGGAGATTTTTGGAGAATCTGTCAATTTAAGACAAAGATTGGCTTATCAAGCTTACCTCTTCAGTGTTGTTTTCTGTGTCATGACTAAACTGCTTCAGATATTTGAGCAAGCCCAGTTATTGCTTAAATCTGAAGTGATAATGAAAGCCCCATTATTGTTTAAATTTCAGATGGCAATGAAAATATATCTAATGCAGGGAGCAGTGAAAAGCTTTTAAAGGAATTTACAAGACTTGTATTTCTGGGGTTAAGGAACATAATTGTGTAGTCCTTTTGCTTGCAAAGCAACATTTAAAATGGTTCCAGTTTCTTTGATCTAGAATGATGATCAGAGAATGAATTCTGGGACTTTGGTCTCAGTTTATTGCATGTCTGTATGTGAAATAACATAGAGACTTTATTTTTTTAATGTAAATGGGTATTGGAGAATGTATGGGAGAAATAAAGCTTAACGTTCAAATGCTGATGACTTCAGCCGTTCAAAGAGCTATTGTAATAATACAGCACGTTCCCTTTTTTAAATGTGTTGATTCTCTGCACTGTGTTTAAATTGGGTTCAGGGCCCACAGGTGGGTGTTGCAGCAGTTCATTATTATATTTTTTAAAGTTCTGTTAGTACTACTTATCTATGAGACACAGAATGACCATGGTGTTCTGTATGTTGCTATGCATACTGTGAATGCTAAAGGCTCTTATTTTGTAAAGAATACAGTGTTTCTTCTAACTTGTGTAATGTTTTAATCCTTTTCTAGGATTCTAGGAATCTGCAAGATGTGGAAGGCCTGGTGAGGAAGTTTCAGCTAAAATGCATTGAAAGTAATGTCTTTGATCAAAATGGATTGCAGGATTGTAGATAAATAATTTGCAGGAAGTATATTTGTACAGTGAATTTAAAGCACAAGTGTGTTCTCTCTCTCACCCCATGCCCTTTCAAAAAGAAGTTTTGACATCTTTAGGATCTGGGGCCAAATTTCAGTTTTGTCGCACAGGATTTCCAAAGGGTGCTGTTCTTTGAGCACTGTATTGAAATTTTTCCAGTTTATGCAGGTGAGATCAGTTTAGGACTCTGCATTGTGAACGAATTTAACATCATGTTCTAGCTTTGGACCACAGCATATTCTTAGCTCTATTTGTAAGACCAGATGTTAGTGAAATAGTTACGGACAAGGAATCCCTGAAGTATTAGCTTTGGCTGCTCAATGTTCACCAATTCCTATTGCTGTTTTAGTGTTGATAGTGATACGAATGAATTCCTTAGTAGGATGCTTAAGTTATTTTATGGGTTTGTGTTTTTTCTGGGTATTTTTTTTTCATTCATTGATTGTATATAGGGTATATAAGGTCCTTTGTTCTAGATGCTACCACAACTATGGAACTAAAAAATCTGTCCAGACATTCTTAAATGCAACAAGTGGAAAAAAATGTTTACTGAAATCACTGAAGTGGTAGTGCAGAGGAATAGAACAGTACTGTCAACAAAATGGCCTGTGCTCTCAGCGCACAAGTAGGTTAACCACTGTCAGCAGAAGAACAGTTTAAGGAGGCAGCTTTTTGGAGGGATAGTCCTATATGTTTTGTGCTTCATTTGGTAAGTTGCAAACTCTTTTATCTCAAAGCTTGGTAGCTTACATGACTTGTGATAGTTGAGTGAAGACAGTTTGTGAAGGGCCTTTGAGAGTAACTGTGACAAATAGCTTATGCCAGTGGTGAAGAAGGGAAAACTAACAGTAGGATTAAGATTGCAAAGTGATCAAATTAGATGTTCTCTGGTATTCATGTATAAGCCCTTGTGTTAAGAACAAGCAAACAAATTCAGCAAAGAATGGAGAACTCTTTCTAGCTGTAGCTGGCTTTGGCTGATGATTAGACATGAGATTTTAGAGAAGGTGGCTGAGAACTTAGTTTGGAAAGAAAGCAATAGGTCTGGAGTGTATAAATACATTGGATTCTTCATAATGAGAGAAGCTTGTTGTACAGCATCAAATGCTGCATGCCATTGGATGAAAAATTAAATGTATGGGCTACTGATCAAATATGTACTTGACCAAGTACTGCCTGTTTCTATTATAGTTTTCACATTCTGTAGCTTTTAGTTTAGCACTGACTAGCTGGAATGACAACTTCGGTGGTTCTAGGGAAAAATAACTGTAAATAAAACAAACATAAAAAGATAAAGCAAACAGATTGTGTGGCTTGTCTTTTTCACCTTTCTGTTGCAAGGTATTTGTGAAGAAATACTACTCAACTAAAAATGTGTAGTGAGCTGTGCAGTTGGTTACTGTTTTCTTTCGGGATATGCACATACCAGTGTGACATCAGCTACTGCTATAATGACAGTGTTGTAGTGTTTTCTCTTCATATAAAATCATCAAAGATGTTTTGGTGTGAAATACCCAATACCAAAATGTTATATTGCAGAGGGAGTTGACTGTACCTGAGTGTAGGAAGTGGGAAGATCTTGGAAGTATTTCCTCTTGAGTATGCGAATGGCTCATTGCTCTGTGTCACCTGTGCAAGTTAAATAGTCAGGCTTTACTCTTTTGGGTGATTGTTTCAGCAGGACTTCCGTGCTGGAACTTCAAATAATTAATCTTTTATGTTTTATATAATTAATGCTTTATGTTCACCAGTTTTCTAAACAACTAATGGTACTGGCTGCTGCTTTACGGATTTGAATCCCACTTAAAATCTAAGTTGATTTTGTATAACTGTTTTCTTTTAATCAGCAAAACAGAAATGGATTACTGTCTCATCCTATAGCAGACCATAAATGTATTTAAAAGATCCTTTAAAAGAAATTCACAAAATCATGCCCTTCTTGTTTAATACCATATAATCTCATAATCCTGGTTTTGCATGGTCTTTTGAAAACTAGGTGGGCTGGCAGCTATTTTATTATAGCTTCTTCACTCAATCAGTAACTTAGGGTAAAAGTGGGAGGAGCAGCCATGTAGAACAAATAGTATTTTAGGCTAAAAGTAAAATGGGGTAGAGGTTAAGTATTTTTTTATAATCTCTTGATGTGGGTTAGCAGAGGTTAATTTTTTTTTTTTTTTTTTTTTTTGAAAGAATAAACCAAAACTTACATACTATCCGTTCTGTGTGCCAGTTTGATATGGTACAATCAACTTTCTGGGGATAGTCTTTACTTTTTCAACTTGTTCTTTTTTCAGAAATTTGTGCTGTGAAAGTTGAGCAATTATTACTTCATATGTTTTCAGAACTCAAACCAATATGCAAGGAACATAGTTGCTTGAAGCATAAAAGTTTTCTCATTTTAACAGTGTTTTTCTTCCATTGTCAGCTGTTCAGTCCAGGGTCTACTTTAGTAAGTTTTAGTGAAATGCCCTTGAATAAGAAATACATAGCATACTACTAAAAGTAAATTTGCTAATCCTGGTGGATATGACTTTCTGGTGAAATGTGACTGATCAGGCTTATTGCAAATGTATTCATCATACTTCCACTTGACAATTTACAACTCTAACTTAAAATGTGTTCTGAAAGTGCTGAAGCGTTATCTTCACCTGGTTTTATTCTTGAACTCCTGGAAGACTCAGGGAAATTATATGAACAGTGACTAAAATGGCCACCTAGTGTGTTCATTCTCATTTGTCAGAAACAGGTAAATAAGGAAACTCCAGCAATTTTCATTACTGGTTTCTAGTCTTTAAATTTTGGGTTAATAAAAGATTAATGTATTCTAAAGATTAAACTGCATGGCTGAACACATCTAGGTTAGTTGACTGGAATCTCAAGGCTAGTAGAATACAAAAGTTGAAGGAATGTAGCGTACAGCATATTGAAATAGATTAATGAAAAGCTGCATTGTGGTAGATTTTTTTCTGAAAGGCTTCCCCACATACACAAATGGAGAGTTCATCTATGAATTTAAATGCAAAATGAATGTGAAGTAACAGCTGTTCTGCTGATGTCAGTTGGCAAACCAACATAATGAAAATATTTAACTGATTTCTGTGTAGGCAGAATTGTAAGATTTTGAATATTCTGATGCATTTTGTTTGTACAGCATCTATTTTTTTGACTTTAAGACATCTTGATTTTTATAACTTCAGTTTCTGAAAACTATTCTAGTCTTGGTTTGATGCATTTACATAGCCAAGAAGGACCTCTTACATAACCTTTGGCTCTTACGAAGTACAGAATTGGCCCATAATTAAAATGGGGTAGGAATCCTAGCCCAGTTTAAAAACCAACGAAACAAAACCCACCACAGTTTAAGGCCACATCATAGGCTAGTCAGCATGTTTGATGGTTGAATCTAAATGGATAGGCTGATTATTTTGGCCAATCCCTGTTAGCAAATGACAAATCTGAAAGGGCTGTTCAGGTGTTTGTGGTATACAGCCAAAGCTCCTCATGCTAGAAATCTTACCTGGTAGGCTAGAATAATGGGGGATAGTTTTGTGTTTTATCCAAGAGCAATTTTTCTGCAAAAATAGCGAGCCTGCACTTTCACCCTGTTTATTTCAAGAACTCAAGAGAGAACTTCTACCCTTAAAATATTAAAAAACTCTAAATACCAGGTGATTTTTAATTTTAGCATAAATTTGTACATCCTAATTTTAAGATCAAATTTAGTAGTTTGTCAGCAAATAGAGAACTGGCTTGCCAAAGGTTAAATCCTTTCTTGTATTATTAAAATATTATTTGTATATAATAAATGAAATCAAACATTACTGCTTTCCATATACTGTATTCAATAAGCTATTGGTAGGAAATTTTCATGCATTCTCACTGAAGTGGATCTGTGTATTATTATTTTCAAAAAACCCTCCCAAACTTAAATGCTTTTATGCCAAATGTAGGGGTTTGGGTTATTATTTTGATGCCTTTCTTTTCCTCATTCCTGATCAAACTTCACATGTCCTTAGATTTTCTTCATTGAAATAATTGCTTAACTGTTTATTTTCCATAAATTGTCACTTTTGCTGCAATATAATGTGATTAAAACATTGGTTGCAGTGGATGCTGGAGTACATGTTGCCAAAGACTGTATGAATTTGGTGTAGTGTCTTTTAATGATGCCATGACAACAAGGGTTGCCATGATACTGATTAACAAAAAAGCTGGGACTAGCTATCTTGCTATTTTGAAAGCTTCAAGTACAATGTTTCTTGACATAGGGATGGGTAGATAACTTCTAATTCTGCATCATAACAGAGTTGAAATGTGATGACTCCACTAGTGCCTTTAGCAGCTTCTGGCCTTGTTAGAGATTTTACAGCGATAAATCCTTCCAGAAATTCTCTGAGTTTTTGTTTTTCAGGGGATTAAAATGTTTCATTCCTTACATCTGCAGGATGTTTATACAGCCAAAGAAAGGAAGAAATATGATAGCTAAGACTGCTGTTTTCTCATCGCTCCTGAACTGTGGCCACCAACAAATATCTATACTACCGTTAAGAGAAAAAAGTTTTGTTCATTTTATATCTGTACAGTTGACGAAAATCATATCTAGCCATATGTTTATTGCCTTCCAAAAGCTTCCTTGACTAGACAGCAGTGACACAGGTCAACTTTACTATGGTCAAACTAAAGGGTAAAACTTGCTTTCACTGTGTGTTTTATTAATTCTTGTGTTTTGAGTATGATAGTGACATCTGTCAAATCAGACAAATACAGCAGGCTGTTAATCATGTTAGAATGGGACTGATAAGGGGAGGAGGGCAAAAATAAAACGGTGGGTTAATCTAGGACTGTTTCCCAAACCGCAAATGTAGGTATTAGGTGATTTCCACACAGTTCATTGTTGTATGATTGTTTTGCCTACTCTGTGATGCTCACTGGGAAGTCTCATAGTCTGGATGAGATTCAGAACTGAGTGCTGACAGTTTCCTAGTACACAATACAGACTTTGATGAATATGTGTTTTTAGTTTAAAGTTGTTTTCCTTTGGATCAGCTTCGTTCCTATGCTGACTGACTTTCCCCCCCCCCCCCCCCCCCAACCTAGGTGGCGTAACTACTGATATCATGTAATCCTTCTGTGTAACATAATGGAAACAGGATGTAATTTACCTTAATGCCAAAAGAGTTGGTTAGTAAATAAGAGTTGACAGTCTTTTAGCCAAGATACTGGTCTTGCAGAATGAAATGTTGGTTACTCAAATTTATTTCTTCTGGATCCTTCCAAGGTTGAAAGCAATGAGGAACTGACTGGTTGCATTATATAAGGTGAAACTTTAATAAAAAGTTATGGATCTAGATATTTAGATATTGGGGAAATTGCTTCCTAGTTGATGTGCTTGTTCTTGCTACCACCCTGCAAAACTGTTTTCTGTTTGACTTCTCCCTTTCTTCTGAAGGAGATCAGGATTTATACAGAAGATCTGAAGTGGTACTTAACCAGAATTGAGGCTCCTGTATTTCAGTGGAAGTAAAAGGGGAGCTGCAGTACCTACTGCTCAGCTGATCCCAGGAAAGCAGCAGTTTACAAAGGGAGTTCTCAAAACGGGGACTAGACCTAGTGAGGGTGATGGTTAGTTTCTGCCACTGGCTGTGGCCCAGTGGCTTTGTACACAACAGGCATTTAAGTGCATTTATTCATCTTTTTAAACTGGTAGTAACATCCATAGAGTGAGTGAGTTCATGGTAGACATTTATCAAGGACAAGGCATTTAATCATATTCATGAAGGCAGATGGAGAAACTATTTGTGCAAAAATGCAAGCTACCTTGTTTATAGTAAGATTTTCACAAGTGAGGTGAGTTTATATATATTCCCCCCCCCCCCCCCCCCCAGGCAAAAGACTGGTCTATGTATATAAACTTGTGGGTGTATAGAGTATGTGTGGCAGGTTGTTTCATTGCTGATAGTATCTTTCACTGTGTGTAATACTCTTGAAAGCTATTGAATGCATGAAGTAAATAATCTCATCTTTCTACTTGTAAAAAGCTTCTTTTGGAAAGCAGGGGCTTATTAGATGGGGTGAACTAGAATCCTTGCTTTGAAAGTCTCATATGTAATCTGACTTTAAGAATTTTTCATGGATGTGTTACTTTCTACTTGGTTTATCTAGATCAATACCCTATCTTTCCATCAGTGTGACCAGCTTCAGTTCTAAACAAACTTTTAGCCACAGCAAAACAATAATTGTGTTAGTGGTTCCCCTTCTCTTATTGACTGGTGGAAATTGGGTAGTAGAGGGAGACTCTGCTGCTGTCAGAAAGCGTTAATGTTCTAGATGGAGAAGCGGTAAGCAGGATGGCACGTGCATTTTCTGTATGGATCTGAACATCAATGTAGGATATGCAAGAGCCACAGAGAGGAAAAACTGTATGTTAGTCTATATTTAAACTTGTCCTAACAAACATTTGTTGAAATAAACAGCTACAGAAATGGTTGGGCCAACAATAAATCGGGTCAGACAAAAGAATACCAGCCAACTGACACAGCAGTGCCTTTCCCGACTGCATGAATTGTGACCAGCCCTGACTTGGCAGGGAGGGTGACTGGCGCCGACAAGCCTGATGAGCGAATTTTATTTTGTTTTTCATGAGCAGAATCCATAGCTGTAAGACCATTATTGCTTGCTAATATTTACTAAACAAAGGCTTTCTGTTGAGAAATACCGAAACTTTGAAAATAGGTAGTTTATGCTAGTTTTATATTAAAGATTGATGAGTGATTATAGAATGTGGTGACCAAAACCACTGAGGAGTGGGATGCTAATGACAACAGTGTACTACTGAAATGGCTTGGCTAATATTGATAGGCTTCCCAGCTGCTTTGCTATATCATTCTTGTGCATTAGTTTTGAATACATGCTTTTTCACCTTATTCTTCTTTCTCCACTTCTCCTACAGAGTATGCTTTCGTGTGTTTACCTTTACATTTTGGGAGAGCTTGTTTTCAGCTAATGTAAATGACAGTTTAAACTCCAGTGAAAGAAGATTCACAGATAGGCTACTAAGCTCTCCAAGACAATTTTTTTTTCCTAGTTTTAGGAGCACATTTTTTTCTTTTTCTTTTGGGGGGGTAGAGGGCTTACTGATTCTTCCAAGAGATTCCAGGAAACTGTAGTCACCTAAGCAAACATCTGAAGTCATGTGCCCAGAGAGGTCCTCTGTGCTGCAGAATCACTGGCAGTTGCAATCCTCTGGTCCCAAGTACTAACAAGATTTCTGTAGAATTGTAATATGTGTTGTTAAGCTTAAGAGAGATTTTAAAACTGATACAGCATCCATTGGTGGAGGCATTTCCTGCTTGACTTTATGTAGATAAATGAATGTGTTCAGTGAGACAAGGGACAGAAGAAAAACTGAAAGTAAATGTTAATTTTTATTACTGTCTAAATTAGATTAAATTGCTGCAGGAACTTGTTGGAGACATTTCCTCATTAATTCTTTTCACTGAAGCAGTATTTGCTCTACTGTTGTTTTGGTCTCCTAGCCATTTTTGGGCTCCTTAGTATTAAAACTGTGTTCTGTTAATCTGGCATATTTAGATTGGTGTACTATTTGGGGTTCATAAATCTGTCCGGAACAGAAAATCTCTGGTTTAGTGTCTGTTTGAGTAGCAGTCGCTGAATGGAGTGTAGTTGTGGTTCCTGATGGCTTCTGCCCCCACCCCTCTCCAAGCACTACTTCTGTCACAGACAGTTTGTCTTCTGGAGGCACAAAAACAATGTTTTGGATATTTTGTAAACAAATAATACAGTGATGGAATACAAAGAAATCTCACTTGGGTGTAGCCAGACTTTGCTTTTGAGAGTACAAATAACTAATCTTATGCTTGAATGCATTATTTTAGTGATAGTGTTCTCCTGGATGGTATGATAAACATCTAATTCAACTCAGCAGTTGTTTTCAACTTGTATTTCCCTTTGAAGCTTACTGCTTCTGTTGCAGAGTTGAAGAGGCTTGTGCCTCTTAAGTTGTTTTGTTTTTTTTTTTTTTTCTCTCTAGCTCTTTCCTTCCCCTCCTCATTTTGCTTTTTCCCCCAACTCAGTTGGTCTGGTAAGATGTTATCAAATCTTAGTATTACTAAGAAACTGCATTTTGGCATCAGATATGCTTTAATTAGTCATCTGTATGGTTTTGGGGTGTTTTTTTTTGCCTTGACCTAACCTGTAAGGAACCTCAAGAGGCTGTTTTATCCTGTAATGGCAAGCCTGTAGTTGTGGGTCACAGTGAACTCCCCAGCATAATTCATGCAGTTTGTCATATGCCTGTGATGCACTCCTTCCTAAAGACTCTCAAACTGGGAGTAATCTGTATATTGTTTTGGCTGTTTTTCTGCCTTGTCTCCCTTTCCCTACTTTTTAGGGGTCTAAAAGTCTACCTACCGTATCACCAGAAGGAGCTGGTTATGGGGTATGTGCATGGGTTTTCCTGACCACAGGGTTAGGAACTCTTTTGTCTCCAGCCACAAGTAGATGGATGTGCATCAGGGCACAGGAACACCTTCATCTTGGCTAGGCAAGAGATGTGGTTCTGGTCAAATTGTGCAGTCCATCTCTAGTCAGTTGACCATAATATTCATGCCCTTCCTGTGAAGACTGCATATGTCCTGGTTAGACAGAGACAGTTGATGTGGAAGGTTTGTGGTGTATAGCCTTCAAATGCCTCCTTAAAAGCCTATCTGTCCCAGTCCTGCCAATCCAAATCATTAGTCCCAATGAAGGATTGTGGAATATTTGTCTGCCTCTGGAGGATTGTAAGAAGAGGTGAGCTGTGGTCTTCATGGACTACCTTCTCTATAACTATTTCAAAACTTAAGTCTGCACACTAGACGTGTTTCTTTAGGAATTAATTGAAATTACCTTTATCTAATATCCTATTTCCTGAGAACACATTATTATAAATTTTACATATATTTTCTATGTTGTCTGATTTACTTTGGGTTTGTGGTCATCAGTACAGCTCTGTTGTCTTTCCTTTTCCCCTTTGCCTGGAGCTGGCCAGTACTCCCAACAGTGTTTATTCGTGCACTGATGGAGTACAATTGAGGCTTTGATGCATTAAAGCCCAAAGGGACCATTAAAATTATCTGGTTTCATTTTGACAGCTATAGAATTTCTCCAAGTGTTAGAAAGTGGCAGCGGCCATGCTGATTTAACTGAAGCTGTGTCTAACTCAGTGTCTGAGCTCCAATGACTGCCAAAAGTGAATAGCTAGAGAAAAGTAAAAATGCTGAGCTGGACATATCCTCTGAACCCTTTCTGTTTAGGGGAGTTCTTAAGCTGTTGCAGGTTACATTGTTTTAGTACAATGCTTAGTGGTTCAGTAGACTAAGGAGTGGATTAGTTGAGTGAGAAGTTGTGGAGGCAGATTCAGAAGGAATTAGGTGAATTCAAAGACAGCAGGTCTGTAAGCAGTTACTGAAGTACATAGGAACAACTGCGTGGTAGCAGTTGTGGGTGCTGGGGGACTGGACTGCAGAAAGCAGCCAGTCTCTTCCAGTCTGCTAAGCAGTATTGCCCACTTCTGTGTAAGACACAGTCTGGCTGGACCCATAGCCTGACCTGGTAAAGCATTATTGTCTCATTAGTAATACACAGGGATACTTAGAACTTGTCCATTCTCTTCTTGTTTCCATGTAAATTTTTGTGCCAATGCTGTGTTTCGGCAAGAAATTGCATCAGTGTCTTAAGTGAAGAATCGCCCTTTTCTGGTTTTGAATCTGGTTCCTGCTTGCTTTGCTTAATCACCTTAGGTGCATTACAGTTTACTGAAAGCCATTCTACCTGCTATTTTCATGCCTTCCATGATTTTCTAATATTCTTTCATATCCCCTGTAAATCATCTCTTATCCAAGGTCCCAGCTTCCACTATTGTTGTCTGCATGGAAACTGCTTCAAGCCCAGGTTGCTTTCTCCATTAAGTTCGAAGCTATAAAATGCCTTTACATCAATGTGTGTTTGTCATAAACTACCTCTGCTACTAACTTGTATGTACTGAATCATAGCCACATTTAGTACCAGCCTCTTGAAATTTTTTTGCCTTTGCTGTCTGTTCGAGTCCCCAGTAAAAAAGCATTATGTATACATGTGAATGAAGATAAAGCAACAACTATGTTTCTTTAATAAATTACATAGAGCTTTCTTAATTTATTGATGTGTAAGATGGGTTTTCCTAGACTTGTGTGTCCTGTTACAGACAGAGCTTCCTACTCCTCTCCAGCAGGAAAAAACACACAAAGTGCCTGTGGATGGTTGATACAGCTTTTGCCTTAATCTGTTTCCTGAGCCAAGGTTTTACCTTTGACCATGTATAAGCTACTGTGAGTTGAAAAAAATCTGTTGGTGTTTGACATCTAGGAAATGAAGCTCGAAGCACAGTGGTCCTTTGTGTCAAGTGCAAAAGCAAGCCTCCTATCACACATAATTTGTATGTAGACCCCCGCCTACCCACCTGACAGTAGTGATATACTGTACTGATGTGTCATGTTTACTTCATTGACTCCTTAGAAAAATTTAGGTGCTTCTAGCCTAAACATAACATCTTGTAGCCAGAACAAAATGACTCATAGTTGAAACTGTTCTCTAAGTAACACTGGATCAATTTGCCCTGTACTGTAATTGTCTGTATTGACCTGTTTGTTATCGTGGCCACAGACAACACAGAATTGCCATTCCTTTTTGCTCAGTGGGGAAGTGAGTCAGCTTGTATTAGATCCTCTTTTTCTTTTTCATAAGCTAGACTTTCCTGAATTTGAAAGCTTTTTACTACAACTTGCAACGCAGCACTCTAGTGCATGTGAAACTTTAATTCTGTGCACCAGTACCTCTTCTGTAACAGAACGGAAGAGATTGTGGTTTAACCTGTGCCATGTATGCAACAAGACCTTTTTTTTAAAAAAAAAATCAGGTAGAAGGGGGCAAGATTTAGGGTTGCAAAGCAAGAGGTATATGCTGTAGAAACCATTGCCCTGTATGAATGCTTGTTTGGGAATTTTTCTGATTAGGCCTAATTCACACAATAATTTAGGTGTTCAGCTTCTTTATCATGCTGAAAGACAGACCTGTGTAGATCTAGACATATATTAGAGGAGCTGAAGATTGGACTGACACTTAAGTTAAAAGCTAGCCAACATTTGCCAAAAATCTTTGTGTAATTCTATAAACAGAAATGGTATTGAATATGTATCAGGTGAAGAAATAGCTAATAAGCAATCAAAATCTGCTTTTGTTGATACTCTTTTTTGAATATATGTAATTATCAAAACGGTGGTTGATGAAATGGCATGATAAACAGAAGATGACTTAAATCAGAAGCCCTAGGTTATTGGTGTAGAGTCCTTTTCATTTTTTTTGTTTTAAAGCATACTTGCTTGACTTTTGGGGAGAAATTAGTTTATATATAAACAGCATACAACATTGCAAGTAAACTGTTGGCAAATGCTAGTATAAATTTACTTTTTAACAATTTATTTGTTCTAAGCAGGCCCAGCATCCATATAATGTAGACTTCAGTGCGGCTGAATACCATCAGAGTGGTTTGTAGTGTGATTGGGTGTTAATTCACTGTTTCTTCTTTTAGTTGTCTTTTATAGTCTTCTTCCTGTAATACAGTTTTTCCTTTTACTTTTTTCAGAAAATCAAGATGGCCTGCATCAGGTAGTACATGAACGCCTGGGGGAGTTGCTACGTGTTTTAAAAGCAGTGATAAATAAACACCAGACTCTAAACTCAGTTGACATTCTTAGTGCTGCAGGAACAGTTATTGCAAAAGTAAAAGGTAAGGAATTACCGCCTTTCATATTCTTGAAAAATTGTAATTAGTGACTTGATTGACTCTGGCTTGGAGTTATAGATAGGATTCTATGTATACAGAAGAAACAGGGGTTTTTTAAAAGTAATACCTTAACACTTGTTTAAAAATACGTTCTCTAAGTGAAAACTAATATTAAATAGCTTGTTCTCCTGCCGATCTTATAAAATTCTGCTCATAGGAAGCTAGCTGCAAACCCACACTGAATTCCAAAAGCACAAGCCTTTGATCTTGAGCTTTTCTATACCCATGTATCACAGAATAATAAAATTCACATTTATCCACTTAGAGATTTGCCAAAAATCTTTGCTCAATTCTGTGAATTTGCAGGGATAGTGTTGTATTTATATCAAGTGAAGAAATACATGAATGAGCAATCCAAATCTGAATGGCCTAATAGTTATAAATTCCACAAACAGATCATAAGCATGGTAAAGGTGTTAACAGCAACAAAAAAAGCCTTGCGGACATATGTTTTCTATTGCTGGCCTTTGCCATTGCAATTCTGTGTGTGTCAGACAAATGCAAATGGTGAAGCACACAATTGCTCCAGCCCCATAAACCATAGCTATTTCTTCTCTGTGTAACCTTTGACTGCAACTCTCCCTGCTCTGGAATAAGTCCAATATATTACTGTGACATGGAGAATGCTTTGAGTAGGGATAAATCTCCACCTCTTGCTTCTATTAAATCATGTGGAATATCTCCATTCAGAGACATATAATTCAGTTTTTCTCCTTGTTCTAGGGTTTTTCCCCTTGCTTCCTAATTATCTTAGCACTGTATGTTCAGACATACTGATTGAGTAAAGCAGTAATATCAGTTAAAATGCTAATATGTTTAGCTGCCTGATTCCTGTATCTTGTATTCTTCCAGGCTTCTTACAGATTCTTGCTATTGATATATAGTTTTGCAAGTTTGATCTTGGCAGGTACTAGCAGCCCACTTTGTGTTTTCTTTCTGCTACATGTAGAGTTTCTGATAGATCTGTCCCTTGTGTTTGAAAGGGGATCGTGTTTGACAGGATTATAACTGCAATTTCTGAACTTGCTTTAGAGAATTGTACATAAACAGAAATGCAGAGGTTATCCCTAAGAGGTTGCTGTTTGTCTTGTTGATCTTGGGAAGGTATTATATCAGATATTTACATGTGAGAACAGGTTAAATGTTTAGTGAATGTCATTCTACATCCACCTTAGACAAGCTGTTTCCATGCTTAAGTGTTATGGTAAGATTACTGTGTGTCTTCCACTGCCCCCTAATTTCAGTGGACACAGGACCATGTTCAACTGCTTGCTTTAATTTAAGAAATGGTGAGGAGAACTGACTTTAAAGTATGCAAATAAATCAAATTACATCAACCTTTGCTAAATCATGTTTTCAAAAACTATTGCAATAATATCTATTCTCTCTGGACTACATAGTCTATTGAGGTTGTTCTTGATATGCAATGCCCCAGTGCAGATTGGTCACTGTCTATAATGTCCAAGTTTACCATTACAGAATAAAGCAGTAGAATTACTTTCCTTGTCTTACATGGTAACATTGTTGACTGATTCCATAATTATTTTGGCCTTTTTGTCAATTTTAGTGTTTGACTTAAGTTCATGATAAGTCCAAGGTCATTTCCTGTAGTTCTAGTGCTGAACCAGTTTTCCATATCTAGATTTTTGTATTCTCACTCTTACCCTTCCACTTCTGAAGTGGAGAATTAAGCACTTTGTTGAACTACATAATCCATTCCTCCAGAGTACTTGCAGCGTTCTGAATTTGATGCCATACATATTTTTTTTCTCTTCTTGGTGCACTCATTCCATCGTACTGTTTTAGTAACTCTGAACCTTGGGCAGATGCATTGATGTTTCATGCATTTTCTTACATGCATCTGTTCCTGCCTGGTTTGAGTAGCTCTTCTTTGAATAGTTATTTTAGGATTTGTTCACTTCTCTTGGAAGTGAGCAGAAGAAATAACTTTAGTACTAAGACTTTTTTTTGGCAATACAGATATTCATAAATACTTTTTTATTTTTTTCCCCCAAAACAGATTTTAGTTCATATAACTAATATGTTTGCACTTGAAATAAACTACTAAGATTGTGTTATAAGTTCACTCACTGTTAATACATTGAGTTTATGAGAAACTACAGTCTTGGAAGGATTGCATTATTTTCTAGGTTGAAAGAAAAATCACTGCTAGGAAAGCACTGTGCACATTGTATAATTACAGAATTTTGGAAGTAACTCTGTTCTTTATTGTTGTAAGAATGCCATTTGAAACAAAAGCAATACAGTCATGTCTTCCAGTTTTCTGTCAAATCTGTTCAAGTGGGTCAGATTGTAAGACCGTACTTTAGGTACATATGAAATGTCTGTGTTCAGCCATAGCTCACTTGAAGTGCCTTAAATATCATCTTGTATGATGAGATACCTCTCAATTAAAAAAAGGCATGAAAGGAGTTGATTTTGTTATGGTAACAGTCTTTGACCTTGAGCTGAAACTGAGCTCAAGTTTTGACTGCTTTTTTTCCCCCTTCTTCGTTATGTTACTCTGTGAATAATTTTCTTATTGGCAATGGTTTAATGGTACTGAAAATCTAGCTTTAGGACTCTGGCTACAGGATCCAAAGTACAGTGACTGATCTGATACAAAGATTTTCCAGCTTGAATAAATAGACAAAAAGTGTTTTCAAATGGAATAAAAGATTATGGCATGCAACTTCTGTCCATAGCATTCTTACCAATTTCTCATTGAATTATTAATCTGTCTCATAAGCAGCATATGTTCTGGACCTAGAATAGAGAGGCTGGCGTAAACTGTCTGGTTGTTCTTTGGCTAAAGCAAACACAAACTTGCTCTGTGGCACACCATCATTCCTGTGATCCAGTGTGGTGTGACCTGGCCTTGAGTTCCCAATTACAAGGAAAGGTTGCTCCAGATCACACTAAGGAACGTGGTCTCAGTCAGTCCTGCCTCAATATTTGCACCCTTTGATACAAATAAGTGCTTTCATATGAAGAATTTAGTAAGGTCTATCAGTGTTTGCTCAGCCGTGTATTGTATTCCTCACGTGTCTGGAGATGGAGACCAGAAGTTACTGGGCTGCAGCTCTTTCTGACTGGTACTTTGGTCCTAATTCTCTGAGAACAGCAAAACCTTTGCTGTATGAAAATGGCCTACCTCTCTGCCCAGCATAATCTGTGGTAAATTTGAAGTCAGTTTGTCTTTAGCACTTGTTTAGTGTTTACAGCTGGTTTTTGTGTGAGAATCCTATTGCTCTGTGTTTGTATTAAAACTGAAATGTATGACTGCTGGAACTGAGGAAGCTGAAATAAAAATACAGCATGTTGTGGTGAATTGTAAGCATATCAGACCTCGTTTGCTTACAGCGGCCTGCCAGTAACACGTGCATTCACAGGTTTTCAGCTGTGGTTATTTCATCAGAAGTAATGTAACTTTTGAATAAACAGGAAGCTACAAGAATGTGAGGAGCTGGTAGGACAGAACCAGTATCCTTTTTCCTCTGTCTTCCCAGGCAGTGTTAATGTGACATTATGAAAGAAGTTCATCTGACTCATCTGTTTCTTGTCATCAGAGGACAGAACTATAAAAAGATGTGGAAGTACTCTGTATCTGTAGTCAGATTTATGACTAGGAAGACTTCTGATATTTATTTAGGAGAGAATGAAATAGAAACAAGTTGGAATTTACATGATTTTTTAAATATATATCTATTTTACTCCCTCTGCCTTCAGAAATAGAAGCATAATTGGTTTAGGTCCTAGAAAGACCATTTTGAACTTTGCATTAACACCAGGGTTTCTAATCTAGTTTGTATTTGGAACTTCATATAAGGGAAAATGGTTATTTTAACAAATTACTGCCTTTGCTCTTAATGAAATCAGTTCCAATAACTTTGGAACTGGACTGTCAGTGACTCTGGCTTGTGAAGTATTCTTGTAAGTAGGACAAGTTGCATTGCATTTTAAATGTAATGACCACTGCAGACAGACCACCCCCTTTAAGTTATTGCAAGCGGGAATATTTTGAATGCTAGCAAAAGTTAGAGAACATGTGCCCCTCCTTTAAGCCTCTTGGCCATTTCTCAGATCCTTCAGTAGGAATGATATGAATGTGCTTGTAGTTCTTCTTTGGATGTCTAATGCTTTTCCTTCTGGACAGATTGAAGGAAAAACTAGTGATAGCATGTGATCTTAATCTTGCTACAGGGAATGATGTTTGGCAGAACAGATAACGTCAGACTTTTACCATTTTAGACTGAGGTTGTAGGAAAATGGGGGAGGGGGGATATTTGTTTTCTCTGGTTAGATCTTGGATATGACATGGTTCACTGAGCCTCTTTGCTTGGACTCTGCTACTTGTACATACTTAGTTGAGTGCTTCATAAAGAGTGTCTTTTAAATGACACCTCACCTGATCTGGAAGAACTGAGACTTACTGAAGCATCCTGCCTGGAACCTGTTTAGACTCCTGTTTCTGGAAATCATTTCCCAGTCTGGCACACTGTCATACTCATAGTTGTTATTTTCTCAGTTTCTTTAAATAGTTGATGGCCCGATCCCATGCTGAATTCAAGTTTATGCTGTTCTTTTGCTCTAAATTGCACCTTTTGACTTAACTGAATCACTAGAATGAACACAGATTCCTGGTAAAGCTGGAAATTGCACTTGTCTTGTAGAAGTTCCCTTTTTAGGTATGTTTTTTTTCTAATAACTCTGCATCATTAAATATCTCTAGCAAGGTAGTCATTTCAATTTTGTTGGTGCATCTGCAATGTCAACTCAGAGCAAAATTTATTCTGGAGGGAGTAGGAAACAGTTCCTCAAACTTGCCTTGTTGGCATCCAGCTTAAGTTGTGGAGGCTGCCAAACTTGGTAGTAAGTACAGGCTGGTGAAATTATATGGCACAGAGAACTAAAAGTAGAACAGTGGGGCCTGGACAGCCAGCTGTCGTCTCGAGCTGTGAAATGCCAAGAATACTCTCCTTCTATCTCTTTCCAGTCTGCATACTAGTGCTCTTTACTCAGGATCCTCCCCCTGGATTTTACACATGCTTTTAAAGATGAGAGATAATAATGAAAAGTATTACAACCCTTCGTTTTGGGAGAGGGAGGGTTTTTTGGTCTTGGGGTTTTTTTGTTTAGGTGATGGTTTTGTTTTTGAAATAGTTCTGAAAGCTTCTTGAAAGTAATGTTGGGAGTTTAAGGACAGAAAATAGGTTGCAAAGACATTTATAATACTTCCAACAAGTCAGCCAGTTGCTTACTGTGTAAAAGTCAGCTAGTAAAATATGGATTGAAGATGTATTTCTGTCTAAGGAAAAGATGGTGGTGTTACTGTATCTGTCTATTAGGTATGATTGACCTGCAAAGAGTAAATTCTGCAAGCTGGTGTAGTTTAGACTTGTCCAGGCTCTGTAGACAGCTGGCAGAGTAGCTTTGCTGCTGCCAGTCCTGCATGTGTCTGTGGGGAGAGGGAAAGAGCAAGTGAGCGAACTCCTGCAGACTCTGGCATGGCTGTGTCCCCTGGATTTCCTGGGCAGTGCTGCCTTGATTTTGACTGGAAGTGGACAGGAGAGCATCGCAGAAGCTTGTGCGCTGTGCAGTGGTTGCTGTGAGCTGTCTAAGCATCATCTTTTAAGGGCCCTGGTTGCACTCTGGTCTTGACAGATGATGGCCTCTTCATAGTTTCAGAAGCATTGTTCAAATGTCCTCAGATGTTGTTGCTTCAGCTCCTGGGATTCTGGCTTCCAAAACTTCCGTGGCTGTTGTTGGTTCGCCAGTCTGCTCTGTGCTTGATTAAGAAAGCTTTTGATGGCATGACCCAAGAGTTGAAACTTTGCAGTGTCTTGCAGCATTTTGATGAGATTGCCAAACCCACCTCAATTTGAAGACAGCTTTTCTAGCTTTGGAAATAAAGATCCACTTTAATGCAAGCTAGGCTTGCATTTCAGGTACTGGATTCCAGATTTTAATGTATCGTTATCATATGATTTATTTAAAAGTTCATTATGTGCCATCTGAAGTCTTACTTAAAAGTGTTGTTAAGTTGTATACTGGCTTTGAAATCTGTAGAACTATAGATAGATAGCTGTCATTTCCAGACATAGTTCATTGTTGTCAGTAGCTATTGTGTGCAGTCAGGATGTCCTGGGGAAGGAGCGTGCATGGTTTAAAGTTGATGTTAAGTACATCAGCATTCCAGTGGTAGTAAGCTATAAGAAAGCTGTTTGTATTCCACTGAATTATAAGACTTTAGATTAACCTTTTTTGGGAGAAGTGGTAATTTTGAAAAATTCAAGATTGATTGTTCCATCTGTGATGGATCCTGTAAAGAAAGGATTTCTCTGGTATATAAAGTGTAAAGCTTAAAAATCTCTTCCTGGAACAGGAAGGCAGAGTGAAACAGACGGCATTTCTTTAGGGAGAGGCTATCTATGTTAATGTCTCGTTAGCAAAGTGAAAGAAGTGCTCTTTCTCTGAAGACATAGCAGCTAATGGATATATGAATGTTTCAGTGGTAAGTGCTTTGAATGTATAGACAGTCTTTGTTAGTTCCTTTTAGTTTTGAAACGGTTTGTGTTTCATGCCGGCACTCAAATATTTTTCCACTCATTAGTGGCTGATAATAAATAGATCTCATAGTAACTGTTGTTACTTAATGCTTTGGAATGGAAAGCTCAGATTTATAAGCAGCATTATCTCTGAAAAGCTGAAATTTTCAACTAACCTGAATTTAAAAAAATAAAGAAATCCACTCCTATTTACAAATTTGTTAAAATTGTTATTTGTGAAGCTCGATTGTGTCTCATTTCAAACAAAGGTGCCAGAGGCATTTTTAATGTAATTATGAAGTGTAGAAGAAGAGGTTGGAGAAGCCTTAATTTAGCAGTGAACTGTGGCAACAGAGGCCATTAATATTTTTGTAATACATGGCAATTTTTTTTCTGTAGGCTTATTACAACACTTTCTTCCAGATCTGCAAGGAGCTGTGAAAATAGCCCATGAGAAGAATACGTGTTTTCCATAATAGCTTTGTATGGAAATAGTTGTTATAAAAATGTTGATCAGGCCTGTTGGCACACTGTGTAAAAAGGAATGGATTCAACTGTGTTAATTTACTGGTTAAAAACTTTTCCTTTCACAAAGGAAGTCTAATGGGGGAGTAGATTACTGTACTTTCTTTGTTTGTTACCCATTAGTGTTTAGGCACCTGGCAGGAAGTTTGAATACTTTTAAAGATTAAAGTGTGTTACTTTAATTTGCTAAGAAAATGTGTATAGAATGGGCAACATTTTAATGTGATTTAATTTTTGCTACTTGTAGAAGTCATTGCAGGCCATTATTTCCATATTTGTACTTGAAATGTAAGGAGGTTACATAAATTAACATTGTCACAGGTCTTGCAGAAAGTGATGAGTAGGGGTGAATAGCTGTATGTGTGTCATTGTAGTATCTCTGAAACAAATAGCATAAGTAATTTAGGCATCTGAATAAGTAAGAATATTTCATTCCTTAAAAATATGAACTTTTTTGAAAATAAATACTAATGTGAAATTGTCACTTCTTGCAATGTAAAACTGGGAAAACTTCTATCCAGAGGGCTTAGCTTTGGCTCAAATGAGTGTATGTGACTTTTCTACGAAAATATTCCCATTCACCAATGATTAAGGACTTAAGTTGGAAACAGACAAAAATGGTTGTGCTTTTTTCCTCCTCCTTTCTCTCTCTTCTCCCTTGTCCAGTAGTTGTTAATAGAAACTCCACATGATTCATTCTTGTCTCGTTATTACAGTTTGTCATGGAAGCATGTTAAAGGCTCAGTGTTGAGTGGCTAAGTACTTGTCTTTATCACCAGTTTAAACCATTTAGTTTGTCCAGAAGCGCTTCTCTTCCTATAGTGGAAAATGATAGTTATACTGAGTTTCTTACCCATTTTTAACAGACAAAACGAAGGGACTTTTGCCAGATTAGGGAGCTAATAGTTAAAGGGGTTTGCAATGGACATTACCTGTTGATAGCTTTAGATTTGTGTGTACAAGCCAGAAATCCTATGGTCTGGATATGTACACAGGATTGCCTACAGTTACGGGGGGGCATCCCCATGAACTACTGCTCCTGTTAGAAATTCTGAAATTTCCACCCAGAAAATATATCGTTTTTCAAATATTTGACTGCATTTGTGAGCTGCTTTGTGCTGTTGCTGCTGCTGTGCGATTTCACTCTTGCTACTAAGTGACTGTTTTTCTTACTCTCACATTACCATCATGTTCCCACACAAAGCTGCTTCTTGACTGGGAAGATATAGGAAGTGAGAGACTAATCTGATTTCATTGTGGGAAGCATCTGGGTTGTGTTAATTTCTTTCCTCTAGAGTTTACTTTCTTACCAATCTTCCTTAAAACTGTGTTTTTCCAATTGCTCAGAAAGGTATAATGTTGCATGTTCTGTAGACTTTGTGTATAAAATTTGTCTTTAACTGTAAACTTGTTTGACTGACTCCACCTCTCACCCTTTGGTTTTAATTTTTTTCCTAAGCGGTGAACTTCAAAGAAGTTAACGAAGAAAACAAGAGAGAACTCTTCAGTGAAATATTTTCTTCTATTGAAACATTGGCATTCACCTTTGGAAACGTGTAAGTTGAAATCCAGGAGTTTTTAAAGAGCTCTGTGGAGCTGAATCAAATTAAGACTAAACACAACAAAGTCTTCAGTTTTCTTTTGGACAAATATTAGCTGATAAACTAATTTAAATTAACCACATCCAGAACAATTTTACTGCTTGAATTGGGTGTTTGGTTTTTGGTTTTTTTTTTTTTCTTTATAACAGGCAATGGCATAAAAATTGGGGAATATAGAACTATTTCTAAAAAGTGTTTGCAGAACTTCTAAAAGATATTGGAAACACTATCTAAATTTTTGTTCTCAGTGATCTGAAATTGTTTGGTAAGGTAAAGTAATAAAGTAACAGAATTCTTTGTTTTTCTGGCAGTGTTTCAGACTTCCTTATGGGAGATGTAGACAATGGCTCGTCATTGGGACTTCCTGTATCTCGGAGAAGTCGGGTAGGCTAAAAACGTGTTCTCTTGGAGTGTGGAATGGTATCTTTTAAATGAGATTTTCATTTCCACTGAAACTCTGTGAATCATGGGGCTGAGATACGTGGAGTCTTCTGTGTCTTAAAACAAGATTAAACCCATGAAAAAAATTTGTTAAAGGTTACAGATACTTGAATGTATTCTCAGTTCTAAATGCCAGTAATAACTCAATGGGGCTAGTGCTTAAATATGTATATGATAACCTGCTGTAGTCATATTTGAGATTTTAAAATTGATTAAGTGCAAAGAACTAAATACTTAAAAGTAAGATACTTGAATGATTTGCATGATGGAGTAGTTAGAATAGACCTGATAGATGTAGAAGCTAAAGGTTTAATGACCTTTTTTTGGCAATATTCATTACAAAATAACCTTTTCTTCTTCCAGAGCCCAGTTTGTGCTGTAGCTGTTTCAACAACAGTTCACTAAGACAACTGAAATAGCACTGTCATCTTATAGGTAGTCAAAGAAAAGCATTAGCCTTTTAAACTCCCCTTTAAACACTTTGAAGGTGAGATTAAAAAATGCACAGTTCCAAATTCTGTTCTGATTTTTTTTTGTGTATCTAGAAGCAGACTTTAAAGTAAATCACGTCAAATTAAAAGTTACATGAAAAGAAAATGCAGTTTATAATTGTGTGTATGACAAGCTAAGTTGTACCAAGGTTAAAAATTTTTAGATCGTGGTGTTTTTTAAAGGCTTTATTGAAATGTACTAAAGGCTTAGCATTCCTGCACATGGGCTTGATCATAGCAATGCTATGAAGCTATAGCTGAGAAGTAGTCTTTCTAAATTTTCACTATATTTTATAATACACATGAGAAAGAAAGATAGATGGGTGATCACAGAAGTTCTACTTCTGTAGCTGATACAAAACTCATCTTCACAAACAACATGGAGGGGAAGGAGGCTACCCATAAAACTGGTTCCAGCAGGCTTACAATCAGAGGATTTGGTTGCTGATAAATAGGAAATAAAATAGCATAGAAGTCAGCATCTCATGTAACTTAGATGATTTGAACAAGTACTATTTCATCTAATGGGCTCACCAGCAGGAGGGAGGTGCTGAATTTGCCAACATTTCAATCTTGTAATGGCTTTGCAATACAAAAATGTGTTCTTGTGGAACAAGATGGTCCCATATATTTTATTTTGAAGTGAATGCTTTACTAAAAGATCATTCTGCTGAACGTGGGGGCAGGGGAAGACCAAGGGGAAATTAGAACATAGTGAAATGAAGAAGGAATTCTGTTCTAGATGCTGCAAGTCACTAGCTTAGATTTAAAACCCTTTTTTTGTAGTGTCATTGGCTTTTCCTAATGTGAAAGGGAACAATTGTAAACTTTGGAGCAGGTAGGATAATATGGTTCAATTTATTGGAAATCTGTCTTAAATTGAAGTGCATTTTCATTCATGCAAATAAATATACATTTAACAAATGAAGCATTTCACTTTTGATTTTGCAATTCAGAGAGCAATTTGGAGGTCAACTAGTTGAGTATTAGGAGGAGTTAAATGCAAAGTATGTAAGTGGCTGTATTAACTTTTCGTTCCTGTAGATGTGTACATTCAGTGGTTGAACATAGCAGCTAGCTGTATCTTAAAAAGATTATAGCATAACATTTTGGTAGAATTTAACATGTAAATGATTTGAGGGTTAATTAAGGAGAGAGATTGTAATTGCATATTAGGCAAGGCACCTCCCTAACTAAGCTGTTGAGTATTGCTCTGAGAGGAGGGGGGAGTAGGGGGGTGGGGGTGGTCAGATGGGGAGCAGGGAGATGATCTTGCTTCTCCTGGCTGCAGGGGAGTCTACATTCTTTAGTTCAGGCATTCCACTTGGAAGCTTAAGCTAAATGATATGTATACCCCCTCTTAGCAAATGTAATTGTTCTCATTTTAGCCCTTGTAGTACAACCAGAAGTACAAGGTGGAAGCAAAGAAATTTCTTAATTAAAAAGAGAAGAGCTTTAGCATATGTTGGAAGAGACGAGACAGGCATGTCTAAATTTTCATTACTCAACAAGCTATTTGAATGCTATTCGATGCTATGTAGATCTGAGAACATAATAAAGGAGGATAAAATTTTCAAAATGTGTGCAGAGATTTGCCTCTTGTCAGAGTGACAGTTCTTGGGTAATGGAGAAAAAAAGGCAGAAAAGACTGTGAGCAGTGAAATCTATCTAGAAGTCAGGCTTTTTAAATTTTTGTTCAGCTCACTGGGATGAGTCATTGGATGCTTGAAGGGGGCAAGCTGTATGGGTCAAGTTCTGATAATAAATTGTAGGACATAAGTAAAAGTAGTTGTCCGCGGGCTTTCTTTTAAAATGTGGTATTACATATTTGTGGTGCGGTGAATGTGGATGGATAAATGAGCATTGATTATCTGCCCTAACTAAACTGTGTGCCTGAGTTACTGGCAAGGAGTGAACAGTTCTCAGGACTGAAACGATTTAGGTCTTACAGAAGAGGAAATAATTTTTAGGACCAGAATTGTAAGTGCCTCTTGAAGTAATATAAAGTATGGGGGTTTTTTTCCTCTTCTTACTTGTTCTTCCCTGACAACTGATTGTCACTTCAAAATCTACCTGAAGATAGTAATACTTTATACCCAAATCAGAACTAAATCTAGGAATGTTCAGGCTTTCTGTGCAACAGAATATTGAGCCATCTCTGAATTCAGACTTTTGGGGTTTTTTACTGTTTCATTGATAGACAGCTTTGGACAGATGTTCCACTTGTTCTGAAAAAGCCCTTCCATTCTACTGAAACTCTCTTTTAGGCAGCAATTGTACTAATATTCCAGTTTCTTAGGAATGAAGCTGTTCTTTAGACTAGTTTGATTCTGTTCAATGTAACTGATGACTAATGCCTTGCATGTTTTGGTATATGGAAAAGCTGCTTTTGCTGTGAAGTAAACCAGGGATTTTTATGTGATTTATGATCTGTTTCCATTTACATTTTAAAAACTAACCAAACAAAAAAGAACTACTTGGATAATTGTTACTGTGCTCCATTTTAGCTTTAGGTCTGAAAATAAAACAGCACCAAAGTTTAATTCTTGTAAATCTTAAGGCCAATTTGCAGCTATTTCTCAGCCTTTGTCTTCTGCCTGACAGCTGCTTCAGAGCTTTCAAGAGTAGCTTATTAATTTAAAATGATGTAGAGTTATGTTGGGTTTTGTTTTTTTAGAAGGGGGTGGTGGTTACTAGGTAAACTTTTCATTCATTTAAATTTGTTCAGTGGTCTGGTTTACAGCACAGTCCTACAAATAGTTTCAACTTGCTCAATTAAAGGGGTAGCTAAATGTGGCATGAGGGCAAAGGTAGGGATGAAATCTTGTGCTAAATTCCTTTCATTGTTGGATGAAGTTCTGTCAGGTTGTACTGACTGTGAGGGCTTCATTAGCAAGTGTTACTAGTCACTTTATTCCCTTGAAGAAGAAATAAAGGATTCTAATGGCATGTAGGATGGTGTCGTATGTATATGACATTAGGTCTGTATGAAATACTTTTATAAAGATAGGTGGGGATCTAAGAAAAGCTGGATGTCACTTAAATATCAACCTGGTTTGTTAAACAACTCTTCCATCACAGCTTGTCAAGATTGTTTATTTAAAGGTATATAATGATTCCTTGCTATTTATTATGTCTCAATTGACAGCTGTGGGAGCTTAGAAGGTATTATGCCTTAGATGAGTGAGTTACAGTACAGGTTTTTTCTATCTGCAGAAAAAGAAAGGGACAGATGATGCCATTTATTTTGTTAGCCCGTCAGTTCTAGTGAAAGCTTTTCTTTTGTAACTTAATGTTTTGTTTTTTGTACACCAGTCTTTTGAGAATCTTTCTGTGGAGTCTGGGGGTTCACTGCATGAAAGG